>NC_142081.1:126387327-126690319 GCF_054644295.1 Miniopterus natalensis
TCTGGGCCGCGGCTGCAGCCGCCGCCAGCGTGGCCAGGTTCTGTAGCTGTAAAGCGTTCATACCTGTGGAAGGGAGAGAAAGGCAGCTTCAGCAACGGGCCCGCTTTGCTGGGCAGACGACTGCGCAGAGGCCCTGGCAGTAGGCCCTGCAATGTATGCCCTGGTGACTCGTGGGTCCCCTGACTTCTCAGCAGTCACCTCCCTGCGGTGCTGCCAGTCCTCACCCCGGAATCCCTTCCCAGCTGCATCAGCTCAGGGACGGAGAGATCATCGGAGATGGCAGGTCGAGATTGCTCCGTGTGGGTTGGCCACAGCAGGGCCTCCCGCCATGGAGCTGTCAAGAAACAATGAGGACTGGGCTTGGACAGGGAGGAAGGGCTTCGGGGTAAACGCTCAGGCTCTAAACTTGATAGCTGCACACAGAAGGTATTAGAGAGGAAATGATAATTTATTGGTGAAAAACTCTTGCTCCAAAGTTGAACTGGTAGGGTTTCCAGGCTTTGTCACTTTACCTGCTGTATGATTCTGGGCAAGTTACTCAGCCTCTCTGTTTCTTGTTCAGTCAGTGCCAATATTAATTGTATCTTCCTCAGGGGGTGGTTGTGAGGACCAAATAAGATGGTGAATGAAAATTACTTAGCACAGTGACTGGCAAAGTGTAAGCAGCCAATAATTGTCACTGAACTTCTCTCTCCACACTTATTTTAAACATGAATGTCTTTAAAATGTATCCATAGTAAGAACTCCAAAAATATTTGATGACTAAAAGAATAATTAAATAAAAATGGCAGTGGCTTATATTTTACTTGTAAAATATCTGTATTTGCATTTTAAAGGCACTTGTATTTTAAGGAGGGACTTACTTTTAACTAGAATGAATCTGTGGGTAGTGGAAATTGAGGAAACACAGCAGAGAGAAACGAAACTTTGCAAGAACATGAGGGTGGGGTCAGCTGTGAGCTCTGGGGGGTGATCTTTCCGGGGAAGCTGGCCATGCTCAGCGTGGGGCTCCAGGCCTGGCATCTGGGCCATGAGCACTTTCGGTATCTTCTTTCCTCTACTTCTATTGCTCACTTTGAAGGTTCTCTGAACATCCAGAGTCTTTCTCCATGATTCACTTCACACTCATGTACATTTGAGAAACAATGGTTTTCCTTATACAGAAGAATTTTCTATGGAAAGATATTCATGTCTCAAATACAGGTACTTAATAAATGTCTAGTGAGCAAATTTAATCTGCTTTGGAGAGAGTGGCCTAATGACAGCTTCCATGTGTGTTGGGGGAGGGGAGTGCAAAGAGGGGTGATAGAATGTTCTAGCAACCTACCTGTGAAGGCCCCAAGCCACTGGTGGAGCCCTCAGCATAAGTGTGCCTCAGAGCATGGCTGCCAGGCTCCGTCGGCTGTGTCCTGACCCCTCAATCAGGATTTATTTCTACTCAGAAAGAATTCCTGATATCTTTGCTGCAAAATGGGTTCTCACTTTGCTCAAAAGGATACTCTACCTTCTTTCAGGAGACGCCCAGCTCTACCGGCTTACGGTAAGAGCCAAACACCTATTTTCCAAACCCACTTAGCTCCTGGGGACTCTCAGAAGCAGGGCACAAGCATTTGTGGAATCCTGTGTTTAATTCTGCTCTCAGGCACAGGCAAGTGGTAACAGAGCTCTTCAGGGTCATATTATGAAAATGTGGGAGTTGAGAAAGCACTGGGCTTATTTTTCAGGCTTACTTGAGGAAAATGGAACTGGGAGAAATACAGGAGGTGCAGTGCAGACCCACTTGGACCCGGTGAGGAGCTGACTCCCAAAAGCTGTGTAAATGCACTTCACACCGGAGTGTGTATGAAGAGTGAAGACTGTGTGTAGTGACCCATTTGTCCCTTCTTGGCCCCCCTCTAATGCTTTAATGGTATAAACCAGATGACCAGCCTACATTACCCACAGCTGGCTGGGCAGACAAGAGGAGGGTTTAGCACTAAAATGAAAACCCATGATGCACATCTGGCACTGATTAATGATACACAGAGCCACTCTCCTAGGCCCAGGTCGCAGGGTCCTCGTCAGGGATAGCTCATCTGACCCACCCCAGACAGGAGCCATGGTGCCTGGAGAATTCCAGAGCTGGAAGGAGCTTGGCCCACTCACTGGGGTCAGAGGCTCAGGTCAGAGGCCACAGAGCCGATGGTGGGAGAACCTCCCGAGTCCAGGGCAGCACTCCAGCCACACCTCACATGCACGTGCACTTTCTGTGTGTTACCTGCAAACTCCCTCATCTCCTTGTTTCTAACTCTGGTGTCATTCATTCATCACATTCCACTTTGATGCTATTTTTGTGTATTTCTTACCTTTATAACTAGATACTAAGTTCCTTGAGGACAAAGATGTCTTATTATCCAGTCTACCTAAACACACGTACACACACTGCTGTCTACGCAGCAGGTGATGGGTGACTCCATGTAGGATGAATGGACCGAGTAAAAACCAGTATGAAATTTTCATAAGTTGCTCTAAACAGTACTGTCCACAGACCCAACCAAGTTTTCAGTTTTCTTCATGTTTTATTAGCTCTTCAGTATTTACGACGCATCATGTATTGGCTGTTTCCCTCAATTGTTAGTTAATCCCTTCTACAATTTATTAGAACCTTGTGTATTCCTCATCTCACCCACTAATACTCATTACAGGTCCTGGCGCCTGGCCAACAACACCAGGTTCTCTACTCCACTGCCCTCTCCCCTTGGGAACCTTGGCTGAGCCCTGTGTCCCCCTCAGTGTCCCTTCTGCATTTCCTCTGCCACATTTCACCACCCGAGAGCGTGCCATCCTGTCCAGCCTTTCCCTGCCTCCACCTGGAAAGGCCAGACAGGGATTTTGGCTCTGGGACACCGCACCGGGGCTGTTCAACAATCACATGGAAAGGAACAGAATACGGGCCAAAGGAAGCAGAAATGGTGAGTGGAGAGGCCGTTGTGATCCCTGGCACCTGAGGAATCTGGGGGACAGGGAAGAGGGTAAGGGTTAGATGGAGAGAAGCAGCAGAGTAGGATGTGTATTTGCCTGCCCATCTATACATCCATCCGTCCATCCATCTGTCCACCCACATGCCCACCCATCCGACCGTCTGTTACCAAGTGGCCACAATGGGCCAGACAGACCCTGGGCACCGCACTGAGAATCAAGCAGCAGAAAACAAGACAGTCCCTGCCCCCAGGAGGTTGCTGTATATTAAAGTAGGGAGGAGCCAGGAACTGGGGAATAATCCTACATTGACAGTTTCTGGAAACAGGCCCAGACTGAGAAACCCTTTCTCACTAATCTTGTTTGACGGGGATGAGATACAACACAGGGAAGCACTGCGCAGATGACGCGCTCGGAGGGCGGGTTGTGTTCCAGTAGAGGACCACGCCCGCCTTCTACCCCAGGCCTTTCAGTCTTTGTGGGCTGACCCCGGCAGCTCTGCGGTGCCCCCTTCCCCCCTCATTCCCAGACAGAAGTGCTCAGTACACCCAAGATGGACAAGGCAGCTTCCTTGTCACCTATTCTGGGTCAGGCCCCATTCCCAGCCCTGACCCCCACATTTCTGCTTTTTTCAATGCAGAGGCATCTCTCCTTCACCTTGTCCAGTGTTCCTAGGGCCTGGAATGCAAAGCCTTCTCTGCTGGTGACAATGTGACAGCTGCTACTTGCTGGAGGCATCTCGGCTGGTCAAGAAGAGTGCAGGCCTGTTCCCAGACACCTGGTTTTCAACCTGGGCTCTGCCTCAACTCCTGCCAACCAGCCTCCCCCAGAGCAAACATGCTTAACTTTCTGTGCCTCAGACAGCTCAGCTGTGAAGTGGGAATAAAACAGAACCCACCCTGCCAACAGCCTGTGTCCTCAGTGACTGAGGTTTTGGCTCCCCCTGCCTCCCACAACCAAGAAGCCCTCATCCATAGTGTGGGAAGCCCACTTAGGAACAGTGCTTCGGGGCCCCGCTGTTTCCAGAAAATCAGGAAGCGGCCTGGGAAACCTGTGTGGACAGAAATGCTGTTTCCCTCTCTGCCCCCTTGACTGTACCACACTTGCTGGCACTGACTGCATCACTCCCTTCAGGCATCCACTGGCTGCAGACCGCCTGCTCCTGGCTGGCATGAGGCCCCTTTTCTTTAACTCTGAGCTGGGCCAACCCTGGAGCCCCAGAAACCACTAACAGGGGGTTTCTGCTTCTGTTCACCTCGAATTCACATTTCTTTTTCTTTTTTCTTTGGGGGTGTCTGAGTGCACCCTGTCCTTTCCTCTGTCTCAGCTCCTTTCACAGGCATCTCCTGGGTCACCGCCTGTCCAGTCCCACTTTCCCCCCCTCAGCTGCTCCCACATGATAATCCAGAAAGGGCAGGAGGCGGCTGCATCCCGGGGAAGCTGGTTCTGGTTTGGCACATGGCTCTTTCCTAAGAAGAAAACCACCACTTTGAACCTCACAAAGAACTCTGCTGGGGTGGGCAGCCCTCAAAATGGGCGATTATCTGGGTGACTAGAAATGCAAAACATTTAAATAAGTTTTATGAAATCCAATAGTGTGCCAAGATCAAGCTGGCAGCAAAAAAAGGAAAAGGTTGGGAACACAGGGATTCCACGCTTCATTCAGACTTGGGAAGAGAAGGTCCTTCCCAAACGGAAGAAATGATGTAGAAAACAGATGTGCAATATGCCCACTCGAAACTTACAATTTAAAAAAAATTATAAGGAGAGGGTATGAAAATTTAATTTAATGTTCACCTTAGGTAATTTTGTGTCTTATTGTTCATAGCAATTACCATAAATCTGCATATCAATAAGCGAGAACAGATGTCAGTTGTTACAAGTGCTTGCCAATCAGGTCTGTTAGAAAGTGACAGATGGGTGGTTATAAAACGTTCTCATAAGGCCCATTAGCACATTCGCAGGAAGTGTCTGCGGTGGGAGGGTGGGAGACTGGCTGCAGGGGCTACGGGAATCCTTGTGGGTCCCGGATGTACATCTCACACCTCACATCTCCGGAGGGTCTCCAATGCCTGGGTCTCAGCCTCCGACGCAGTTTTTCACATACCTTCCCTCTTTCCCCTTATCGGACAGTCTAAGACCAGTCTTCTCTGGGAATGGATCTCAGATTAATGAAAGCATTGCCATGTTGTTGTTTAAAGCAAATATTTGTACTCTGTAGTTTTACTGTTAGTTTTAAAACGCACACTAGATATTCTGAAATGGAATTACTAGCAGCTTTACAGAATATCAGAAGTAAAGTGAAAGTTTTCTCTTATCAAAACATATTCTTCTTTGCCTTGGCCAGTGTGGCTCATTTGGTTGGGCGTCATCCCCATGCACCGAGAGGTCACCAGTTTGATTCTGAATCAGGGCACATATCCCCAGTAGGGGACGTGCAGGAGGCAGCTGATCCATGTTTCTCTCTCTCTCCCTTCCTCTCTAAAATCAATAAAAACATTAAAAAAAGATACTCTGCTCTTCTTCAGCTATTGCTTCCTAATCTCTATAATTTCCTGGTAACAATTCCTTACCCTAGAAAACAAATTCCCCTAACAAAAGCAAACCTCTCTTATACACGTGAACTGTTCAGAATGAAGGGAGGCGCCTTTCCTGTCTCTGAATTGCTTCTTTTTGAGATCTGAGGCCCTCTCTGCATTGTTTATCTACAGCTTGGCCTTGTTTGTTACTTGGCCTGCGAACCCCTTTGAGTAGGCGAGTCGCTGCAGCCTGCACATGTGCAAACACACCTGCATTTGCTGAGACCCTGAGCACTGCTTCCCAAGCTGGGGCAACAGAATGCTCAGGTTTCAGGATCAGGCTGAAGTAGATGTGAAATTTGGATCAGTCACTTACTAGCTTAGTAACTTTGGGCAAGTTTCTTAATTAACCTCTGTGAGCTTCAGTTGTCCCACCTGTAAAAAAAGGGATGCTAACAGTCCCTACCTCATAAAAGTTGTTTGATACTTGGGAATTCTGTATCCTAGTCCATATTGTGCCCCTTACTGGTGCTGTAGTCTCACAGAACTTACTTAACCTTGTCATACTTCAGTTTCTCCAATTGTAATGTAGTAACCAAGGGGTGGTTTTGCTCTTGGCATGCAGTGAAGATAAATGGCATAGTTATTTCACGGAACTCTGTTAAAAAACAAAACTGTAAAATACTACCCTTTTTTGCTAACATGACCCTCTTTTGTTATAAAGAAATTAATGACCAAAAAAATCACTTTCCCTTTATTCCTACTCCTTCAGGAAAAACCCAGACTCTGAGCCCAAGATCCAGGTTTCTGAGATCTCAGAAATTCATGCAACAAATCACACAACTGGGTGAAAAAAAATGGACAAGTTTTTTACTAAAAGTTTCTTAGTAGAAGCTGTAAGAAGGAAAATCAATCAACTTCAAAGACGCACAAAAAGTACACTTAAAAGCACTCAGCTTATTAAGATTTCATCCCAATCTATTTTCTGCTTTTAAAATCCATATTTAATAAAGGCGCCCCTCAATAAAACCATGGAACACATTTAGAGTTACTTTTAGCTTGACAAAAAAGTATAGGTGATATCTCATTCAATCTTCCTCATGCAATTACTTAGCAACTTGTCACCTAAAAGTTCTTTCTCAAGGCTCTCGGAAGACGGAGTTCGAGGAGGGAGACCTTTCTTGCGCCTCCTCCCAGGGCCAGACTGGAAATACAACTAAATTGGGGAACACTGATCCGGAATTACCAACCAAGACCCAGCTCAGGAACGACTTATATCAAGAAAACACCTGGAGACGGGTAGGAAGGGCGGTCTGGAGAGGGGCCGACCCAGCTCCCGGGGTGGCAGGCTGGGGGTGGCAGGCTGAGTGAGGAGGGATCTCTGGGCAGGTTATTCCCAAGACAATCGTGGCCTGGGACCCAGGCTGCACTCCACAGACAGGAGCACCAGAGCCGAGGCAAGCAGCCCAAGGAGCATCCAGCATTGAAAGGCCGCAGGGTGGCTGATCTCCAGGGAGTCAGAGTTAACAACGCAATTTTTTAAAAAAAACCCCAGAGCACAGGATTTTCGCTTGCAGCTACTGACGCGAGGCTTCAGTGGAGGGAGGGCGCTGCAGACTGGAGGTGCCTTAGGAGAGGCTAGTGTGGGAAACACTGGGGGGAGATGTGGAAAAGAGGTGGCCAGGAGACCTGCATTTGGCGTCCCCCTGCCCCGAAATGGCCATTTTTCCTGAGAGGCGCTGGACCCTTCCAGGAGCCACAGCTCAGGAAAAGGAAAGACCCCCACCCTAGGTGATACAGCCCATCACACCCTGCATCTTGACCTTGGCAGAGGAGACAGCAGCAGAGGCCAAGCCTAGGGCCTTGAACAGTCTCAGGAAGCCTCAGTCACTGGTGTGTGTGTGGTGCGGTGGCGAACTGGGAATGTGACTGGTGCTTCCCCCTCAAGGGAGAGTGATAGAAACTCCAGGTTTCCAGCTGATCCCACTGGACTACATTCAAGGATCTCCACCTAGCCAAGGGCAGGGAAATATTCTGGGACAGTCAGAGAAGTATCTGTGGGAGGAGGAACCACACCCACCACTTTCCCTGAAATATGAACAGCACCTCCCCCCATGGGAGACCCAGAGATCTAGATTTCCGATTCCACCTTTCAGAAACAGACTTTTGAGAGATTAAGATTGACAGCTGGCTGGTAGACAAAGGCAGGTAGAGGCAGAGCCCAGGGAACCTGAAGAAGCTATTTGACCCAGCCCTGGTCCCAGTGCTGCTAACGAACCAGCCTTAGAGTGCAGCCTGGCCCCTCCCTTGCGCAGCCAAGTCCTGTGGAGAAAGACACAAACTGTGGATCCCTTGAAGCTTCAAACAGGTTGCTGACGGCCGCAAGAGGACAGTTTCTGACAGTGGTTAGCACCTAAGTACCTCCTGGGAAGCTCAGAGTTGGCAGACAGAACAGTCAGCTGCAGTCGTCAGAAGAGCAGGATCCAAAGGGAGCTCCCAGGAGGCACCAAAACTCTGCTGAGATGAATGACACTTCACTTTTTTTTTCTATTTCTTTATCTTCCTTATTGATTTATTTGTCTCTCTCTTTTTCCTTTATAGATCTAACTTTCCCTTCCCTTTTTTTACCCTACTTTTTCTTCTTTCTCCTGCTCTCTTCATTTTTCCTTTTCTTATTTTTTTGTCTATTGGCTTTCTCCTCTATTTTCTTTTTCAAAATTATTTTCTTATTTTCTCTTATACCATTTTCCTTCCCCTATTCTTTATTCTTTTCTTTTTTTCATCTCTGCCCTTCATATTCCTTTTTCTTCCCCCATACTTTTATTTCTTTCCTTCTATTATTGTTCTGTTTTCTCCTTCCTAATTCTCTCTTCTTTTGTGGCTGCTTTTGTTATTGTTGTTGTAGGGGTTTGTGTATGTTTTAGTTTTGTTTCTCCTTTTGTTTTGTTGTCTTTGTTTTGTTCTGCCAGCACCTGCACAACAGCCAGCATGACATGGTCAGGGGTGAGCCTCACAGTCAGCCAGTCTGAGAGGAGATTCCTCTCACGAATGGGACAACAACATTCAAGACCAAATTACAACAGTAGGGCCCAAATAACTCACACACGGGTAATTCTTAGAGCACCCTTGAGATCTAAGAGACTGCACCACTGGGTCCCACAAAACAAAACATAAGACCACCCCATGAAGGCTGGGAGGCATAGAAATTTGCTCTAATACATAGAAACAAATACAAAGGGAAAGCAAAAATGCAGAGACAAAGAAACCCCCAAATGAAAGAAAAGGAGGAAACTCCAGAAAGAGAGCTAAAGGAAATGGAGGCAAGCAGTTTATCAGATATAGAGTTCAAAGTAATGGTTATAAGGGTGCTCAAGAAACCTAGTGAGAATTTCAAGAAACTTAGTGGGAACTACAACAGCATGAAAAAAAGAAATAGAAACCATAAATAACAATTAGTTGGAAATGAAGAGTAACATATCTGACATCAAGAATACACTGGAAGAAATCAAAAGCAGATTAAATGAGGCAGAAGATAAAATCAACGTCTTGGAAGACAAGGTAGGAAAAAAACACCCAATTAGAGCAGCAAAAATAAAAAAGAATAAAAAAGCATGAGGATAGTTTAAGGGAACTTTGGGACAGCATGAAATGTAACAACATCCACATCCTAGGGCTATCAGAAGGAGAAGAAAGTGAGCAAGAAATAGTTAACCTGTTTAAAGAAATAATGACAGAAAAATTCCCTAACTTGGTGAAGGAAAAAGTCACAAAAGTTCAGGAAGCAAAGAGAGTTCCAATCAAGATGAACTCAAAGAGACCTACTCCAAGACACATCATAATCAAAATGACAAACATTAGAGACAAAGAAAGAATCTCAAAGGCAGCAAGAGAGACAGAAAGTTACTAAAAGGGAGTACGCATTAGAATGTCAGCTGATTTCTCAACAGAAACACTTCAGGCTAGAAGAAATTGGCATGAAGTATTCAAAGTAATGAAAAACAAGGACCTGAGCCCAAGACTACTCTATCCAGCAAGGCTATCATTTAAAATGGAAGGGGAAATAAAGAGCTTTCCAGACAAAAAAGGCTAAAGGAGTACACTACCACCAAACCAGCATTGTAGGAAATGTTAAAGGGAGTGCTTTAAGAAGAAGAAATTGAGAGAGAAACATAGGTATAACGAAAAAAAAAAAGGCAGTAAGTAAGTACATATCAATTATAACCTTAAATGTAAATAGATTAAGTGCTTCAATCAAAAGACATAGAGTAGCTGGATGGATAAGAAAATAAGACCCATATATATGCTATCTACAAGAGACCTACCTCAGAGCAAAAGATTCACACAGACTAAAAGTGAAAGGATGGAAAAAATTTCCATGCAAATAGAAATGAAAAGAAGCAAAAAAAACTAAAAACAACAAAAAGCAACAACAGGGGTAGCAATACTTATATCTGACAAAATAGACTTTAAAGCAAAGGCCATAAAAAGAGACAAAGAAGGCCATTACAGAATACTAAAGGGATCAATAAAACAAGAGGATGAAGTCCTGGTAAATATATAGGAGCACCTAAATATACAAAAGCTCCTGGAGGATTTCAAGGGAGAGATCAACAACAATACAGCCATAGTAGGGGACTTTAACACCCCACTGACTTTACTGGATAGATCTTTGAGACAAAAAAATCAACAAGGAAACAGAGACTTTAAATGACACACCAGATGAGATGGATTTAATTGACCTTTACAGAAAATTCCACCCCTAAGTTGAAGAATATACATTCTTTTCAAGTGCACATGGGATATTCTCAAAGACAGAACACATGTTTGGACACAAAATAAATCTCTATAAATTCAAGAGGACTGAAACCATATCAAGCATCTTTTTGGATCTTAATGGAATGAAATTAGAAATCAATTACAATGAATACACTCAAAAACATTCAAGCACATGAAGGCTAAATAGTATGTTATTAAACAATGAATGGGTTACCAAAGAGATCAAGAAAGAAAGAAAAAACTTCCAGGAAACAAACGAAAATGAACACACAATAACCCCAAATCTATGGGACACAGCAAAAGCAGTCCGAAGAGGAAACTTCATAGCACTGCAGGCCGACCTCAAAAAGCAAGAAAAACCACTAATACACTCTCTAACCCTACAGCTTAAAGATTTAGGAAGAGAAAAACAAGAAATGCCTAGAGTAAGAAGAAGGAAGGAAATTATAAAGATGAAAGTGGAAATAGATGACATAGGAACTAAAAAAACAATACAAAAGACTAACGAAACCAAGAGCTGGTTCTTTGAAAAGGTAAACAAGACTGATGAACCTTTAGCCAGACTCATGAAGAAACAGAGACAGGACACAAATAAAATCCAAAAGGAAAGAGGTGAAGTAACAACTGACCCAACAGAAATGCAAAGGGTTGTAAGAAAAGACTATGAACATGTAAGAAAATAATATGCCAACAAGCTGGACAACCTAGATGAAATGGACAAATTTCTGGAAAAATACAATCTTCCAAAACTGAATCAGGAAAAAGCAGAAAACCTGAAAAGTCCAAGAACAACTGATGAAATTGAAGCTGTAATAAAGAAACCCCCAGCACACAAAAGCCCTGGTGCGGACGGCTTCCCAGGGGAGTTTTGCCAAATATTCAAAGAAGAACTAACATCTATCCTTTTCAAACTATTCCAAAAAATCCAAGAGGAAGGAATTGCTTCCAAGCTCTTTTTACGCAGCCAGCATTATCCTAATCCCAAAACCAAATAAAGACACTACAAAGAAAGAAAATTACAGGCCAATACCCTTGTTGAACATAGATGTTAAAATCCTCAACAAAATATTAGTAAATCAGATCCAGCAATATATTAAAAAGATCATATACCATGACCAAGTGGGATTTATTCCAGGGATGTAAGGCTAGTACAATATTTGCAAATCAATAAATGTGATACATCACATAAACAAATTGAAAGAAAAAAATCACATGATCATATCAATAGACACAGAAAAAGCATTTGACAAAATCCAACACCCGTTTTTGATAAAAACTCTCAGCAAAGTGGGAATAGAGGGATCATAACTTAACATAATAAAGGCCATATATGACAAACCTACAGCCAACATCATACTCAATGGGCAAAAACAAAAGGCATTCTTCCTAAGAACAGGAACAACACAGGGGTGTCTACTTTCACCAATCCTATTCAACATAAGTACTGGAAGTCCTAGCCACAGTGATCAGACAAGAAGAAAACATAAAAGGCATCCAAATTGGAAAGGAGGAAGTAAAACTGTCATTATTTGCAGATGACATGATATTGTACACAGAAAACCGTAAGGACTCCACCGAAAAACTACTAGATTTAATAAATGAATTTGGCAAAGTAGCTGCATTCAAAATTAACACCTAGAAATTGATGGCATTTTTATACACCAATAATGGTCTCTCAGAAAGAGAAATTTAAAAATCAATACCATTTACCATTGCAACCAAAAAATTAAGATACTTAGGAATAAATTTAACCAAAGAAGTAAAAGACCTGTGCTCAGAAAACTACAGGATGCTGAAAAAAGAGACAAATAAAAGATATAAAGTACTGGAAGAATATACCGTGTTCATGGATTGGTAGAATTAACATCATTAAAATGTCCATACTACCCAAAGCAATCTATAGATTCAATGCAATCCCTATTAAAATACCAACGGCGTATTTCACAGATCTAGAACACACACTCCAAAAATTTATATGGAACCAAAAAAGACCCTGAACAGCTGCAGCAATCTTGAGAAGGAAGAACACAATACCAGATACCAAGTTATACTACAAAGCCAGTGTAATCAAAACAGCCTGGTACTGGCACAAGAGCAGGTGTATAGATCAATGGAACAGAACAGACACCCCAGAAATCGACCAAAGCCATTATGTTTAATTAATATTTGACAAAGAAGGCAAGAACATACAATGGAGTAAAGACAGTCTCTTCAATAAGTGGTGCTGGGAAAATTGGACAGGTACATCCAAAAAATGAAATTATATCACTAACACCATACACAAGAACAAACTCAAAATGGAAAAAAGACTTAAATGTAAGTCATGAAACCATAAAAATCCTAGAAGGAAACGTAGTCAACAAAATATCAGACATCTCACGTAGCAGAATTTTCACAGATACATCTCCTACAGCAAGAGAAAGAAAGGAAAAAAATAAACAAATTGGACTATATCAAACTAAAAAGCTTCTGCACAGCAAAGGAAACCAGCATCAAAATGAAGAGGGAACCAACCGTATGGGAGAACATATTTGCCAATGATACATCTGATAAGGGGTTAATTTCCAAAATATATAAAGTACTCAACAAAAGGATGACAGACAATCCAATTAAAAAATGGGCAGAAGACCTGAATAAACACTTTTCCAAAGAGGACATACGGGTGGCCAAGAGACATATGAAAAAATGCTTAGCGTCACTACTCATGAGAGAGATGCAAATTAAAACCACAATTAGGTACCACCTCATACCTGCCAGAATATTATCAATAAATCAACAACAAGTGCTGGTAAGGATGTGGAGAAAAAGGAACCCTGGTACACTGCTGGTGGGAATGCAGACTGGTGCAGTCACTATGGAAAACAGTGTGGAGTTTCCTTAAAAAATCAAAAATAGAACTGCCACTTGACCCAGTGATCCCACTTCTCGGAAATACCCTAAAAAGCCTGAAACATCAATCAGAAAGAATATATGCACCCTTATGTTCACAGCAGTGCAATTTACAATAGCTAAGATCTGGAAACAGCCCAAGTGCCTATAAGTAGAGAAATGGGTAAAAAAAGCTGTGATACCTTTATACAATGAAATATTATGCAGCTGTAAAAAAGAAGGATCTCTTACCTTTTGAGATGGCATGGAGGGACCTAGAGAGATTATGCTAAGCGAAATAAACCAGACAAAGACAAGTATCACATAATCTCACTTATATGTGGACTCTAATGAACAAAATAAATTGACAAAACAGACCCAGAGACATTGAAGCATGCAACATACTGACATATTTCAGAGGGAAGGAGTGTGGGGCAGGGAGAGAGTCACCAAAGAACTTATGCATATAAGCATAGCCCATGGACACAGACATAGTGTGGTGAAGGCCTGAGGAGGGGGTGGGAGTGGAGGGGGTCAGTGGGGGACAAAAAGGGGATAATTGTAATACTTTCAACAATAATTATACATTTAAAAAAATACTAACAAACAAAAATGAAATTTCTTTCTCTGCTTCATTTTTGGATTTATTTTCTTCTCCAACAGCAAGTGTTTTACTCACTCAAATGAGACATTTTACTCTGGTGATAAACCTGAATCTCCTGAAGGCCAGACCGTGATGTTTTCAGAGTTGTTCACAAGAAAATATTATCGGTTTCCAAGATGATACTTCACTCTCTTTGGTGAGTGTTCCACACTGGAAGACTTGAGTTTTACATGTGGAGTTTACTGTATGGCACTATAGACACACACACAGCATCTGAATCGTGTAGGTGCCCACTTGCACTGTGCCACTGTCTCAATCACTCAAGGAGCATTTTCTCCTCAGGTCCGGTCTGAGATCTAGGACCTCTGTGTCCCTTCATGTCCCTCCTCCTGTAAGTGTTATGGACATGTGCTCCCTGACATGTGTGATGTTGTACAAACTCTCCAATTTCAAATCCTTGACAACTTACCTGTGAACATACTGTCCTTAGCTTATAGAATGCTTTCTGGCTTAGATGTAAGGCTGATGCCAAATTTCTTAATTAAGAAACCAGGCATTTTAACTTAAGCACCACTGGGAATGCATCCAAAACAGAAATTTGAGTTTGTTGGTTTATAAATTTATTCACTCATCCACTCAAAAACAGTGAGCACCTCTTAGAGGAGTGAGGGCTGAGTTCATCGGGCCAGGCCGCGGCCTCAAGGAGCACCCATGATCCAGGACTGTCAGAGAGGTGCGGGGGTAAGGGGATCAGTGTTTTAAGGGCCCAAGAAAGAGGGGCACCCCTCCCACATCTGGGGAGTCAGGGAGGATTCCTCTAGAAAGTGGCTTGTATTACAGTTCACTTCATAATACTGGGTGAGACGACCAGCTAAGGCAAAAGCTAAACCATACTTTTGGGAGAAGAGGAAAGAGCAGGAGGCGACTTGACTTCACCTTACTGGAAAAAATACCCCAAACCATGATGCTTCAAATACTTAGGACGATGAGACTTGATTATGCTTATGAATGAAGGGCAACCTTTATAGAAAAATCGCCCAACCAACAGAGCACTGACATCTACAACCTTAATACTTTATTCAGGGCAGTGGTCCCTATGGACTGCTCAGGGCCGGATTTCCTAGCTTGTGCAGACACAGGGTGCTGAGTTTAATATACTGAAAGTTCAGGAAAGGGGCATTTTGGAAAGCCCAGTGCATTTACAGTGTCTTAAATTAGCCATCCTTCTACGGTGCACTCCCAAATACCCTCTGTAAACAGAGGGCTCCACACACCTTCTACAGTGACTCCCAAATACCCTGTTTGTAAACGAATATGCTAAGCATGTGAACGTCATCCTGGCCTGTGGCTGGTGAGGCAGAGGTGCACACAGTCTAAGGGAAAATGAGTGGGCACTCTGTCCACCCAGGAAGATGCTCTTGGCAGCAGCCTGGGAACTGGGTGACCCTGCAGAGTTCAGCTGTGGGACTGGGAGTGTCCAAGGTTTCCTCGAAGCAAGAACCCTAATTTTGGATCTGGGTGCATCCACACTATTAGAAGAAAAACAAACTTTGCATCGGCAGAAAATGTAACAAATCTTAGCATTTATTTTAGGGCTTGCAGTCTGGAGGTTTTCTCTTTTTAAAACATAGAAAACTTCCTGAATATTTTACTTACGTCACTCCAATTTCCTTCACAGAACTGAAAACAAATGAACCATTTGATATGATTCTTAGCTCCAAGGCCAGATTCCCAAACTGTATTCATAAAGATACTGATGAATGATTTAACTACTTATCATCTGAACATACAATTTTTTTCTAATAATCCAAAAGCTGTAATTACAACAGAACAAGCTGGCAGTGCCAGTAGGTCTAATGCCCAGTGACTAATTCTGCAGTGTTTACTGTGGGCCAATGTGTCCCGTCAGACAACAAGCTACCATTAGCCCGTGAGGCCACAATGAAAGGCTGGGCCGATGAGCACAGCACACAGGAGCAGAAGCCTACGTGTACTCATCAACGATCCTTCCAGATCCATTCAAAGTGAAACAGGAACAAAAACCAAGGATATGTATTGGGGGGAGGGGGGGAAGAAAAGAAAAAGAGTTGTTTTCATAGTGACAGATAAAGAAATCTGGCTTTTATTCTGCACATTGACTCAGGGTGTCCTTGATTAAAACAAACTGCCTGATTCTAACATGCAAAAAATCTGTACTCCTTGCCCTCACTCCCCACCTCTCTGGAAAGAAACGAGGGAAAGGAAAAAGCTCTCTCACTGTTCCTCGCGGCAGGTTAATGGCACCTGTGTTCTGATTTATTGCACAAGCTGCCTTCCCTGGCCCCGCGGAAAGTTAGGATATCAGCTTGGAAGGTGACACAGCAGGAGTGACCTTTCACTAATCACTGTACCTCCGTTACTACTGACACAGCTCATTAGAAAAAGCAACCCTTCCAGAGCTGGCTTTCAAACCCAGCCACACTTTGATTTTACCAAGAACAAAGATTATGCTTTCCCATAAAAGCGTCTGATGCCCAATTCTGTCAACTGGGGTACTACAGTGAAAGAGGCACCCTGTTAATTGTCTGTGGATGTCAAGGGACTGCAAGCTGTAGCGGAGATAGGCCTGCAATCCAGGCTTTCATTGTGGAGGTCAGACCACTTTTACTGACTGCCTATTATTAAAATTTTAGAAGGATGTTAATCATTTTGGCTGCCCTGGATATAAGAATCTAGCTGGAAATTCCCCAGTAACCAATCCCATTTTTAAAAAGAAGAAAATGGGTGTACTATGCAGGAATTCTCAGTGCCCTCATGTTATAACTGTTGGAAATGCCAGAGGTAGGAGAGCAGCTTTCCAACAGCTAGTCTAATTTTAACACCTGAACCAGAACGCGAAGAGGGCTGGTAATTGCTCTCTGTCCTTCGTTTCCCCGCTGCTTTTCTTTGCCCTCTGAACCCCCTCAATTCACACAGCAGCACAGTCCAAAGGAAAAGGCACAGTTCACGACTCACCAGCCATCTGCTGAATGCCGCTGAACGCACCCAGGTTGCTGGAGGAGGTGGCCTGCTGCAGAAGCTGCGAAGGAAGGGAACACGGCCGTCAACACAACTCAGAGATGAGGGCACAGAGACTTCCAGGTTAAACAGTGGACATATCCTGTCTCCTTTACGTTCACAGAGCTGATTGCTGCTTTCTCTTAATGGATTGAAGATTCCCAGAGTCGGGGCTGTAAATCCATAGTAATGTCTGATCTCTATTAAGAAACACAGACACTGGGGAAACTCCGTAACACTGCTGCCTTAAAACAATTAATCAATTTACTCTTTTGAACAACCAGGTGTTAACTCTGCTGAAACCAATGTCGCATGACTAATGCTATCTCCCTGCAGTCTAGTAGTTACTGTAACTCATCTCTGTCAATCAGAGTCCGTCTCTGGGTCTCCTCTACTTCCCTTCACAGCTCAGTTTCCTTCATCGTTTATTAGAAGCACATGGATTTGCTGATTCTTAGGCCAACAGAGAAATCTTGACAACTACAGACATAAATGTATCTATTCACAGCCATGACTACATGACCAGGACAGCGGTCACCCACTTTCACATGCTCTTCACTGGCAGTGAGAAACACACTGTTTGTCAGAACTCAGAGGTACGTGGTGTGATGTTGCACCAGGCACTGTAAACACACCAGCATCACCTCCCCCACGTGGAATCAGTGGCCACCACAAGGCAAAGGCATGCGGCTAATGTCCTAAAATGCTCCTTTACTTGCCTAATTGACTTGAATGATCGGTTAACACTTAGGCGCTATACTAAGTGTCCGGCTAGATTTACTGGTACTGTCTTTCTGTTAAGGTTGATCAATACAGACATGGTTTGTGTATAGCAATAGGCATATAGTTACCTCCTCTACTCAGATGTACGTGCATACCAAAAAGCATGGATTCACATCAAATTCATTATTGAAAAAATTGTTATGTGCTTCAGAGGAAAAGATGAATTCGCTATTTGAAAGAGAGCTCTCTGAATTTATTTGGCGCTCTGCAGAAAACAAATGTGGAGGACCACCACTCCTCCGGGTAACGGAGGGGCTCTTCAGTTCAGTAAGAAAAAAACTCCATGATAAATATGACTCAAAAATAGGCATCCATCAGTTCACTTGTAAGCACAGAGCAGAGTGGAGCATCAGTGGCTAATTAAACCAAAGACCTAGTGACAATGACATTATGGGGAGTAACATTAGCAGTCACCAGAGAAATGTCTCCAGTATTCACTCATCCCTCTTGACTTGCTGGAATACAGGGGTGGGCAAGAGCAGGCTGACAGCTGTGAGCACACAAAACAGAGTTTATTCTTTCTTTATTAATTATTGTATTTATTTGTATTATTTGTCTTATTATTTTGTTTCTTACTTATGATTTATCTTTTAGGTAATGATGGCTGGTAATTTAACCTACTTTTGCCCACCTTTGTACATTACCTACTTATCAGAGACAGACAGACAGAGACAGACACACACACACACACACACACACACACGAAGAGAGGAAGAGGGAGAAGCCAGGGATTATCCATTTTAACAGAAAAATCCCTTCCTTTGGTTTGATCACTTGGGCTCCCCATTCTCTTGTGACTGTGGCCCCTTATTTCCTCCTCTTATTAGATATTTTTAAAAATTAAAGTTAAGTAAAATTAAATAAGCTTTGAAGATATTTTGAGGAATTAATAAAACCTACTGAGGTAAGCAGACTGGAGTGTCATTCAACTATTACTGAGGATTCTTTCCCCTGAAAACTATTCTCTGGTGGCTGGAGTCAGAATCCACCCCTCAACACAGAGGTAGGGAATGCCTTCGAGGCCAAGGGCCCTTACGGAAATGGACTTTCATTTCAAAATAGGAGAAGACATAGTTGAGTGTGTAGAAACACGTTTTATAAATGAGGATGAGACTAATTCTCTTCCAGGGTACAGAAATCATTTGTACTTGTGACCAAAGAAATCCAGCCAGAGACTCTGTATGCCATGGGGCCCGGGAGCTGTGCCAGAGACCAGGGACCAGCACGTGTGTCTTGGTTTTTAGAAATAATGGAGCAGGAAGCTGGATTCTTAGAAACTATGAAAAGGTGAGCCTCACTTCAATCTCTGATAAAAATTCTTGTATATGCCATTAAACAGACAGTCTGTGAACATCTGAAAAGCACAAGTTTGTGAAAAACAAATTAAGTTAGACTCATTTCTTTTTTCATAAAATTTCTACACTGACAGACCAAGAGGAAGACATGGCAGAGCACATACAGATTTTAGCAAGACATTTGGCAAAATCTCCCGCTGGTGTCTTTGTGGAGAAATGGCATGAAAATGACAGTAAACTTGGTAACGGTTTTAGTAAGGACTCAGACGAGGACAGGAGAATCATGCTCTTCATTTATTATTATAATTAATGTACTGAGTAGCTATTATAGGCAGGACCCCAGTAGGCACTGGGGAGGGGTGGAGGGAAAAAGGAATAGGAGTCATGTCTGTTCTCTGAGAAGCAACATGGCAAGGCGAAGAGAACAGAGAGGCTGCGTCCTGAGGGACCACCAGCAGCATGATCCCGGGTCAAGTGATGTAGCCCCCAGTCTCTCTTTTCTCACCTGTACAGGCAGGGTGGTCTGACTCGTCAAGGCCACCGGGAGGGCTATTTTGCAGAACAATACAGGTTCTGCAACCAAGTCAGTTAATGGATGATACAATCCTGAGAGGGCAGAGACACACACACATACACAGCCATGCATACAAGCGCACTGACAGAGGCTGGGAGAAAAGCCCAATCACACAACATGAAATTATATTAATAAACGTGGAGACTACCATTTAGGTTCAAAAACAGAAAACATGGAGTAGAGTAACATGGTTTGGCAGCAGTTCAAGTGAAAATAAATAAAAACTTAGAGGCATATTAGCTGCCTCCTGTGTTACTACAAATGCCACTCTCGAGCTACGTTAAGAGATTTTAGAGTCCACACTAGGGGTCACTGCTCTGTGTTATTTAGGTCTTACTAGGGGAACTGTCTTAAATTCTGGAGATTGTATTTAATCAAGACATTGACAAAGTAAAATGGGTGGCTCTAAGGAAAACCAAGAAAGAAGAAGTTTAGAAACAATGGAATGGGAGGGATGACCGAAAGAATTGGGTCTACTTGGCCTGAAACAGGATCTAATTTTTGGTATCATACAGATAAAGTAAGAAATATTTGATCTGGTTGACGGAGTTCCCCTGGGAGGACCCAGGATCACTGAAGGGAAGTTCCACGGGGATTTCATTTGAGGTCCTGACTTGGAACGGGCTAACCTCTGCGGCAGCGAGCTCTCCAACCACAGCCGCCTCAGTATCCTTAAAAACGATCCTGCAGCCACACCCCCTCTAATGCAGGGTTTTATGATGTCTCTGAAACATGGGTTAGAAATTTAGCCTTGTGGGACTTTGCTCAGCCTACATCAGGCAAGAATTTAGTCATGTGCTCATGCTAATCCACTTAACTTGGAAAACATTCTGCATCAATGCTGATTTCAATAATTTCCTGAGATTCAAAGTATCCCCAGAATGAATTATTTAGCGTCCTCAGCGGACGAGTAGGTTGTAAGAGTTACAGTGGGCATGCTCCCCTCTCCCGAGGCTGCACACTGACTGGCCTGCAGCACTTACCGCCAGGTACTGCGGGGTGAGGCCGCCCAGACCCGTCAGGTTCCCCCAGGTGGCAGTGTTGAGCTGCTGCATCTGCTGTGCCAGCTGCTGTTGGAGGCGTCTTTGCTCTTTGTCCTTCTGAGTGTCAGCAAACTTCACCACGATAGGTGAAGAGCAGCCCTGCGGTCAGACACAGCGGAAAGTGAAGAGGGGGTTACAGCCTGGTCGAATCCTCTGAGACTCAGCACTGGGCCTAGCTTTCTAAACTATCTCAGAGCACGTGGCATGGCGGGAATGGTTTTAAAATGGTTTGACAGTTCTTCTTCTTCTCTGAATAGTACCATCAACAGAAAATGCCAGACACTGTCATCGGTTTCTCTGGGGATCTGGTGCTCGGTGGAGCCATTTGCTTTCTCGCTCTGGTTATTAAACTGCCTCTCCTTCCTTCTTCGTGTGTCTTCCTTCAGCCTTCCCAGGACCTCCTCAGAGAAAAGAGACCTCACCAATGCTCTTGAACTAAGCTTCATGGTTCACTTGTCTGAAGGACAGACCTGCCTTTCTCCACATGTGAGCAGGGACAAGTGTGTGTGTGTGTGTGTATGTGGGGGGGAGTTGTGATGGGAGTGAAAATGTCTCTCATTCACTTGTTTTTTTCACTCTTCCCAATTTTCAGTCATATATTTTTGAACTGGGGAACTGCAGGGATCATGCTGATGCAGCAATGTAATTGGGAAAAAGGAATCTGTTTTGGAAACGTGGAAGAAGGAAGGAGATATTCAGAGAACATGGGCACTGACGAACGTAATTAACTGTTCCCACGTTTAAAGAAAGATCTCTCTTCCTTCCGTATTACATCCACACTATCCATAGTCCCCAGAGCTACTGTGAACCAAGAACACTACAGGTATGGTCCAGTCAAAGGAGACAGAGCATAAATGGCAGGAGGAATCGTCTACTTGGCTTCTTTTTCTAACAAATCTCACCCTTCTAGGTGCTTCTTTCAGTTTTCATTTCCTTTAAAAGGCAAGGATTAGGGGTAGTGAGTGAGAAATGGCCAAGGGTTATGTGATAGGGTGAATTCACGTTTGATACAGATAAAATCATTAGGGAAAATAGGGCCTAAATCCTCAAGGAGTGAAGACGATGACCTCCTTTCAGAAGCACCTTTTAAACATTTGCACTTGGGCCTGGCCAGGCGAGGCTCAGGGGTTGAGCATCCACCTAGGATGCAGGAGACTGCAGTTCAATTCCCGGTCAGGGCACATGCTCGGGTTGTGGGCCAGATGCCCAGCTGGGGGCGTGCAGGAGGCAGCCCATCAATGCCTCTCTCATCATTGATGTTTCTATCTCTCCCTCTCCCTTCCTCTCCCTGAAATCAATAAAGATATATTTAAAATAAAAATTAAAAAAACACACAAAAAAAAACATTTGCACTTGGTAAATACTCAGCAAAAACACTCCTCCTCCCTCCCCACTCTTTTCTCCTTAGCATAGCTGGCCTACACATTCCATCACAATTAAAGCTGTGAAATTTTGCTGAGGTAAAAAGAAGTAATTCTGCCCAAGTGATTAAAAAAACCTTTTATTGAAACTCAGCATGATAACAGACCTCTCACTCCTCTCAGAAATTTTATATTCCTATTTAAATGAGCTTTTCCTTTCTCTTCCCTTTGGGTCACTTTCTTTTCTCCTAGAAAACAAACTTGCATTTTTTTTATCACCTTGGGTAGTTACTGGGGAGGTAGCTAAGACTACCTGAGGCTCTCATGTCTGTGTTACCAAAAACTGGGAGAAAAATGAGGCGACTCTGTCGAATTTCCAGCGTGTCAATCTTCAGCTCTGGTAGCCATAGTCATAGTACAGAATGTTAAATGTCAGTAAATTGCATAAGAGTAGTATTTTCACCATTAAAAAAAACAACTATGCTTCATTTTTCTTCATCTGCTCCATATTTCAGCACTTCATTCCTTAAAGAGGGCAAAATGCTCTGAAGATGAAAATTATATAGAGAAAGGGTTTTGCATGGAAAAGGGTTATTATTGCTGTATCAAATCTGTTCCGTAACAAATTATACATCTCCTCCTAACAGTACATTCACTCTTGGCTTCTTTCTTTCTTAAATACCAAATGATGATACAAAAGCAGAAAATCAGGCCAATTATTATAGCTCAAAATTACTTGTTTAAACCATGAAACAGAAAAATGGGATAGGGATAGTCGGAGGAAAGCAGAAAAATAGAAGGCACAATATTAAAAATTAATTATTTTTTAAAAAACGTGTTTTTTCACACTTTGACATTCACATCGTTTTGAATTCGAATCTCTTAGGTAATACATCTTGGTTAAAGATGTGAGCCAGAGTCCTGCAAATAATGTAATTGGTTAAAAAAAGAAAACAAACTTCAGTTGTATGACTATAATCTCACTGCATGATGTCTAATTTTCCATTTATTTAAATGTCAATATTTTTTAATTAAATGAGACATTTAAGTGTCTGAGGGCCCTGTTCGTTAAGCATGGTGTCCAGACTTCAAACAAGCGCACCAAACATGATTTTGTATCAGGGATATTCATAACAAAGGATCAAGGGCTCCTTAAGAGTCACTACACCTCATTCTTTATGGCAGAACCTTTTCCTTGTGAGAGCCCACTGCTCCTTGGGTCGGGTTGATGCCCAGCTCTGCTTTCTTTCCTTGCGCTCTCCCTCTGTAGTAACACAGGGGAACCCAGACCCCCACTCGGGGCTCTGAAGGAAGGAGCTGGGGCGGCAATGTTTCCAACAGAGCTGAAAGAATTTAGACTAAAAAATTATCTAAAAAGAGACCAGTTTAGGTACAAATCACTAAATTACAGAAAATAAAAATAATTAAGAATGAGACACGTACATGGAAGATAATATAGGTAAAGACTTTCTTTTTTCTAACAGTACTTCCATTTTAATCTCCAAACTGAAATGAAGCTGGAAATCAGACTGATCCCCAATAATGGAGCAGCCTAGGTTCAGAGAAAGAGGGGACAAAAACTGTGTCGCATAGGTAGGTAACTGCTTGTGGTACAAGATTGGCTTCCTAGACATTTCAAATCCTGCTAATTATCTCCTATCGTGGCCGATTTTCACCTGAGCTTGCTTTCCAGGTAGGGGGGTGGGAGTGTCTTAAAAATGCATTGCACTGAAAGGAAAACACAGTGATTATATAAGATATGTTAGGAATATCAAAGTTAAAATGAAGTTTGAAAAAGACAATAGGCTTTGCAATGCTGATATCAAAACTCAGAAAAGTACAGTAAACACTTAATGACAATGCCATGCACACTCTTTCCCCCACCTCCCACCCACCCTCTGGCTCACTGTAAAAAAGTTGCCCACAAAACATGACGCATAATGAGCACTTAGCTCCCAGCATGCTTTGGGAGATGCAGCATTGCAAAAAACAAACAAAACAAACAAACAAAAAATAAAACCCCCAAAAAATGGAGGCAAAAAGAAGCTCAAACAATCAATAAAGAAATTTTTGCTAATTAAATACCACTGAAAATATTTTTTTCCCCAAAAGATGAAAAACATAATTCAGATAATGCCACACGGCCACCTGTGGAAAAATCACCCATACACAGAGATACAGTGTACATAATACAGCAGCACATGCACTCCCAAATGATCCTATCGGACAGCACAGAGTAAGTAACAGCATATCACTTTGGGAATGCTTTTGTGCAAAATTCTGAAAGGCCATGACCCAAATCACAGACTAAAAGTATAGAGCCATCTATCTGCATTGGCGGGCGAGCACCCACGCCAGCGTATTTATCTTCCCCTAAAGCCACTATCTCTCATTAGGAGACCAAATTTGAGCCTTTATGTTTCTGGGTTATTGTTCATTTTTTAGTAAGGAGACAAATCTAATTTTTCAGGGGACTCTCATCCATGAGCACTTTCACTGGTTAAAGGAAGTGGGAGAAGTGGTAACTTTCTCCAACATTCTTGATGTAAAAACACAACTCTGTTTCACTAAAGATGACTTGATCCCACATTTAAAAAACCCCCCAAAAGAACCCTGTGAGTTAGCACAGGGCAAGTTGCAATTTGGAGTGGGGGTGGTTCACGTTCAATCTGTACCAACCCTGGGCTGAGGAGCAGGTGTGATCCTTTAGGTGCAGAATACTACGGGGCTTAAGCTGCATCATGACTTTCCATGGCAGGCCCTGGGCCGCTGCAACAAAAGGCTCAGAAAATAATGGAGAGCAGGTGGAAGGCTTTCCTACATCCATTTCAAGTCATTAGGGGAAAAATTCAGAGAGAGAAAGAGAGAGGGAGAGAGAGAGAGAGAATGAGTATGAATGAATGAAAAGAGAGATGGTGAAAGTTTAAATCTGTGATTGTCATGTGAACAATCCACACAGGAGAGAATTGCGTTACCATTCCCCATCATTTGCACAAAGAAAACAAAGAAAGGGCAGATGATACAGTACCTCCATGGTCTGAGACTGATGCATGGCTTTGATTGCATTCTGTGCCATTGCCCTTGTAGAAAATGTGACAAACGCACAGCCTGTGGGAAACAAGGGGACAGGGAGCAGGAAAGACAAAAAACAACAAGACAAAAGGGTTGGACGCTTGTTAAACCAACACGGTCTACGAGAACTGCCACAGGACGACACTGTTCTCAGTAGTACATAAAAATAAACAACTTCTCTCTTTGGTTTTATCGTATTTTGCTTTTTATGCACAGTGCTGACTTGCTAATCTGACCAAAGTAGAAAGATATCTGTTTATTAGTTTATTTTTTTTTAAAATGGAGACAAGGAGAAGGAAGTTGGTTACTCTTTTTAGCCACGGGCTTGAAATTAGCAAGATCTAGTTAACATTTTCTAAAATAAAAAGTTGCTCTTTTACATTTTCTGCCTGGCTAATTATCTTTACTTAGGGCATCCACACATTAGGGCTCTGGATTTCAGATTTTAGCATCGATTTTTAAGCAGCAAATAAAAAAATCCTTACTCCAAGGGCAAATGAGCATAAAATTCCAAGAGCTCACAATGTCAGCAAATAAATATACCTAATCCCTTCTGGGTAGTTAAAAAGTATATATGTATAAATATACATTGATGCCATTCAAATGCAAACCAATATACCAAATCCTGCATAAACTACACATACTTATTAATTACGAACAAAAACAAATGCTCTATTATTCTAAGATTCAACAGTGCATATAAAGCAAAAAATTTTAAATTAGCTTTGAATTTTTCATTTGTGCAGAATCTTCATGACTTTTGGAAGTGGTGACTTTCTGATATGTATTAGCCATTTGACCTACAATCTAACATTCACAAGACAATGTACATTTCTCTGAATGTCTCCTGTGAGACCCATCGAACTTTTCACAGCTATCTTTTCTCATTCTGAAAAATAAATAGAATCTATAGTGCCTGCCCCGGCTCCTCTTAGCAGTGTTGGCCACCATGCAGGCCACTACTCCAACTACACGGCTCATTGCCCTTTTCACTAATAAAAACACTGCCTTTTGAAATTCACATTTTATTCATCATGCACCCTTGGGCTTCTAAGAGAAAAAGACTGTGAAATTAATGCAGATTCAGGCTGATTTTATAATAAAATCATAGCCCACTAAAAGCTGAGCTAAAACAACACAGACTTAGCTCACTTATGATCTCTAATGACTATAAAAGTGCACTGATTTTCAGCTTGTTTAGCCTTGCACAGTTTGAACTTAGGTATCAGAGAATAATTCAGTGTTCCACTCAATTTCCTCAAAACATTATTATTATTACTACTTAAAAGATTTCTAAATGAAGCAGATCTAAACACTGAGAGGCTAATGCCTGTTGTCATCTCAGAGTGAATGCAAGAAAGCGGAGTTTTGGCATCAACAAGGTGAGATGCTTGTCCCTGTTGCCAACGAGCCAAATAGAATGTCCTACATCTAAACAACCAGCGGACGGTTTGGTTTATGTAAATCCATTTGTGAGCCATAAATCATATTTCCTTCTTTTGCTCTGCCTGTGTACCTGGTGAGATTATCAAGTCAATACTGTACTAGCACCTTTTAATCAAACAGCAATGCCTGCCCATTAACCCCAAAGCACAGCAACATCCAGTCATAAAATAAGTCAATGCATTTTTGTTTGCATTACGCTGTAATTTTTAATACACAAAACTCGCAGTGCATAGGAGATTCATCTCACATTCCCCTCCCAGTTAAGTGGGCCTTCTGAAGCCTGAAGTAGAGCTATGAACGCTGAGCTGTTTCATATAGTTCTTGATTTAAACATGCCACCTGCACCTATCTTGGCTGCAGGTTCTGTCATCAATAAAGGCAGCTTGGCAACCTTCTCTAAGGCACCTAGATGATGTGTGCAATAGTGTGGGAGGCAGATGACAGCCCCTCCCCTGGCTTCCGTATTGACACTCGGCTCTAAAATGATAGAGCTCCAAGTTTACCATCCATTTCAAAGTCCTACCTCTTCAAAAACATTGCCATTATTAACGGAGGAAATAACACTATGAGATTTTTCTTTTCCCATTTTTTTTTTTTTTTTTTTAATCTTCAGAGTACAATGGAGGCAAAGGCAAATAATCTAATGGAGACATATTTGAAACCATGCGAAGCCTGGGCTAAATGCTTTGAATAGTTGAGAAGAATTGTGTCATTCACTTCATTTGCTCTTATTATCCAGGAACATGTGCCAAACTGACAGTTTCCAAATGGAGGTTAAGAATGCATAAAAAAACATACAAAATGTCAACAAAAATCAATAAGGCACAGTTCGTGCATTTACCACAATTTCGGAACAAGCAGAACTTTTGTAAATAACTTAGTGAGAGAAACACAGTAATCAACAGGTCTACAAAGAAAAGTATTAGCAATGAAACAATAAAATTATACCTCTATAATTTCAACCCCTTGCCCTTTCGTCTGTGAAACCTGCAATTAAAGCTCAAATGATGCTTCTAATTATACGATCCTCATTCCATCCAAAAAAAAAAAAAAAAAAAAAATGATCTGACAAGTCTGATGACTTCTTTAACCTTTTTACTCCATTGGCAGTGTTGCAGTAGGAGACAAGTTGTCTCCTTAGGGGCTCTGTCAAGTTTTGTACTGTGTGCTGTGTTCAATTACTCAGGAGAGAAAACTACTGTGTCATTTATAAAGTGAGAGTGCATGTTGAAAAATCTCCTTCTCTATGCTCCTCTGGATGAAGTTAAGCAACTTCAGAACCAAATGTTTCATGGACTGGTAGCTTTTTAACGTTTGTAATTTCTCTAAAAGAGTAGGTCACGGTAGTGCTATGGTTAGATTTCAATATTCTTGTCAACACCACTGAAAACATTACAGTGGCTATTTTGGATTAGGCCTCAAATCTGTGGCTTTTCACTAACATGAGCTCCTGCCACCAATATTGGCTGCTGGATCCTTCCACAAGCTAACTGGATGACTTTCCATTGGACAGAAATAACTTAGGTCATAATTGTCCCCTTCATCTTCTAAAAACGAACTCCGGGTGCAGCGGGTTTCAGGAGCTCCTGACAGGACAATGGCTCTGATCTTGTAGGGTCTACTTCTTAACTTTTCTGAACTGTTTTATGTGTTGTCTCAGCAGTCAGTTCCCAGGCCACTGACCAAAACTCAAGAGAAAGTAGATTGGGAAGAAAAGATACAGGTATCCAAACAATGAAGTTACATTTTGGGAGGGGGGGGGTGTTAGATAAGATAGCCTGTATGTTACTGTCTTATAGCCTCCAAATATATAATAGCAAAAGGAAAGGAAAGAAAAAATTTCCATCTGTGAACGTGGCCAACCTTGCAATTATTTATTGTCTCCACTTTCAGAAAGTCGGAGGTTGCTGATAGAAATGAAAGGAGCTGAATTCCTCTTATTTCGGTGAGGTTGCCTTCTTGCTAAAACAGATAAATGATTGACTAGGAAAGGTTTCTCAAAGTAATTTTCTCCTACAGACAGGATCTAAAGGAAGCACATGGCCCTGTCAGAGAGGAGATTCTGAAACACATCTATTACACTTGTCATTTCAAATGAAAGGATATCTGAACTCAGGTGTTCTACCTTTTCTCTTGGCTGCGAGAGAATTTTTAGAGAACTAGATGAATTCTTGCTCTGCACACACAAAAAAATACAGGTGCTTTTAAAAGCATGCACAATGCCTGGGCCTCTTTGCTGCTACTTCTTTGAAGGAGACAGCAGCCTGCTATATTTCAACTAAAAAAAGTGTAATTTAAAATAACATGTGCAGCATGAAGATTTCAACCTATGGGAAACTTGTTTATAAATTCCCATCCAGTGGATAAAAGATCATCATGCAGCCAATTTTCCTCACTGTATCTTTTATTTATTTATTTTTTTAAGCAGTGGCAGGGGGTATTAAACATTATGTTATCAGCATAGTAACACTGGAGCACAAAAATTAATGCTCTAATGAACCATTCCCAATGTTGGGTCCATTTGTTTAAAACTGGCACGAAGAGATCAATCATTCATGGCACCAGAGGGTGAGTGCAGACTAGGACTTAATAATTGGCAAAATCTCATCCTTAAAATGAGATTGGAAGATTGTATCCAGAGCGAGATGACAAGATACAGTTAATAATCCAGGGGGCATCTGATAAAAGTCCCTACATTTCTGAATGGTTAGGTACCGTGTGGGCAAGACTAAACCGGTGTGATCAAAACTGAGTCCCTCTCTGTGTACATGTTTTAAGAGTCAAAAGCCGAATCCTAACATCCCGATCAGATATAACAAAAACAAATGAGGACTTAATGGCTGAGTCCAGTCTGTGCTCGCCAACATCTCTGATAATATTGCCAATTCATTTGTCAGGAGTTTTGGCAGGAGAATGTTGGAACGCCATACACACAGCTGGAATATTCTTAAATGAGCAGAAAGTTACCTTAAATGGCAGTGTTGATTTGACTACAGTTTTTGGGTAAGAAACACGAAATAAATTCCTTCATTGTCTTTGAGTTACAAATATTCAGTTGCCATGATTTAGAAAACCCTGTAGACTGTACCCAAATAGTCTATCCTGACTGTGGGGTTATGGGTGAGAACAAACATGTATATTTTAGGAAATCAACATGCTAAGGTAACACTGTCACATAAACGCACTGGCTTGGAAGCCTCACGCTTCGATTCTGAGGCTAAGGCCTCTGGTGATTTGCCATGCGTGGGCTCCCTGCACGCTGCTTGCTCTCTCAGTGAAGGCCATGCAGCAGGCCTGAGCGGTCAATCTGCCATTGCAGAAGGAGCTGAGTATCGTGAAGTGCTTAGAAGCATTTCAAACCAAACTTGCCAAATTAGAAAAGATGGCAGAATGGGTTAGTGCTTTAAGGGGGAAATGCATGTTCAGATGTGGGCACACTGCACAACTAACGTGGGGCAGAGTCCTGTTACTTGTTGAGTGGCCTCAGTATGCTCAGCAGGTGCCAGGTGCTGTCTGTGTACTGTCCTGACAATTTTCTGGGGGTGGGAGGTCTGTCTTGGAACATGGCACAGGTTTGGGTGCTGGTGAGTAATGAGGGGACTTTTAAAATAGTCTTCTTGCTAACAGGTAGATCAGGCTTTTTTTTTCTTCTTTAGTTTTCCAGACAGCAATGCTACCTGAAAGTATAGTAGGGCTTGATAGGTACCAAGCTGTGGGTCTGGTGCCGTGAGGGGTGCTGAGTCAACAAGCCTGGAGAATCCTCAGCTTAATACCTATAAGGGAGAAATTTAAACCACTGATGTGACAGAGAAGAAATGACATTAGACACCTGTGGGGGAGCATCATCATTCCTGCAACTGAAAAGCAAAAAAAGAAAAGCGAACCGTCCAATAAAAACTTTTTTATTGACTAGTTTATACCCTGGCTTAGTTATTAGAAGGTACTTTTCAGAGCAGCCAAGCTTTCATTTAGCTTAATTTTTATTTTTGAAACAGCTGAGCCAGCAATAGGCACTGGGACCAGAGTGCTCAGCACCCTTTATCTGCGGTGCCACTAATGGGAGACACTTATTTGACTGAAAACTTCAATTTTTTAATGAAAGCAAAATAGTAGCATAAAAGGGAATTGTTCTTTTAACAAATACACTGATTCAGGAGTGGTCCCCTGTACCCAGGAGTCCCTGGGTCCTGCTAATTGAAAAACCTACCACTGTCTGCCTTTATATTTCAGAACAAATGGCTATAAATGAGTATTTTCTTTTTTTGCCATAGGGAATTCTCATCAGTTCACCAGAAATTACTTTTCTGTTAGAAAAAAAGGGCAGGAAGGAGGATTCTGCTCCGTACATGGAGCCAACATTAGCATAAAATATTGACAAGGGTCTTCCCTGACTTGTTTCAGAGACAGGCTGCTTGTGTGTCTGGTGCCCCTTAATGAACCAAATGGCTGATCAGATTGGCCAAATTCTCTCGTCCAGTCCTGTGTCCTGCTCTTTCCTATGAAAGTTGGGCTGCTTTAACATCTTATCTGCAGAAACAACTCTTGTCGCTCAGGGAGTGCTAGACACTGCAGGCACCAATGCCGTTCATTCTGTCCCCACTGGACAGGTGGTGAAGTGAGGGTGGGTCACTGGATAAACAGGCCCGGGCCAGCAGAGGCAGAATGGAAGTCATGCCTTCCTAACCCGTGGTCAAGGTCTCTCCTAAACTAGATGGGCAGCCTGCGTGTGTGAAAAATCTCCCATGCTGCTGGCTGATGATGCACGATGAGACACACAGGGCACGTACTGTTACTGCTGCCATTTACAAATGGGGAAACTGAGGGAGAGAGAGAGAGAGGTAGATGAAATGACTAGTAACGTTTCATGTTGGGAGAAGTTCTGGGATGGGATGTGGGGGTCACTGACCCAAAGCCACCATGAATTTCACTGTAACCGAATGACCTGCCTTTCTGCTCCCGGTGCGTGAAAAGTACAATGAAATACAGAAGAGTGACTGAGAATAATAGCAGGCGAGAGCGGTGGTTCTAATTATGAAATTGGCAGCAGGAAGGGACTGGGAAAATGTTATCCTGCACGTCCTACGTATTTTATCCTCTGTTTAGCCGCCCCGCCTTCTCCCTGGGTATTCTCTCTCCGGTTAGTCTGCCTGGGCGGGCATGTGTGTATCACGGCTGCAGGAGAACCACATGCCCGAATAGGACTAGAGGCTCCCATGGCGTGAATCTGCTAGGACAGCATGGAGGCGACTAGGACGGAAATCCCAGTGTCCTTATGCTGGCAGGTTGGACAGGAGCCAGAGGTTGTGCGGGTCACCAGCATGAAACACTATTTTGGGTGACACTGGTAATGGCACAGGTGGCAAGTTACAGATGGGCGGAGGCATGGGGTCTGCTGTTTAGGGATCTCCCTCGATATCACGTGTTGTTTAGTTTTTAGAGAACCACATCTCTTCAGTGAGGGTTACATAACAAGGGTTTCAGAACTGTTGAGAGGATGCATGTGATCTCTGTGCCTCCTCCCTTTGCTTTTTTTTTTTTTTTTTACCACCTGCAGAAGAAAATACAGGGATGGTGAGCTCGAGGCTGGTTCTCCACCTCCTAGTTTTCCTCCAACTCCCTCCACCTGGGGAAGTGGAGGTGGGTGTAGGCGGAACACTTTTGTTCTCTGTGCCTGTGAATCTGGCAGCTGACATCATGAAGCGTTATGTCTAAAAGTCAAAAGAACAAATGTTCCCTGCACGTGGTGCCTACTTTAAGTAAAACTCGGGAGACGGGTGGAGATTGGTGCCTTGATACTTAATGCCCAGCCTTTCTTTCCATGAGTGGTTGGGGATGGCCGTGCTGTCCCAGAACCAGAGACTGGGAATGAAAGGGTGTTTCTAATTAGCCCCGTGGAACTCTCGGTGATACTACACTAATGGGATGGGATCCTTTCAGTGTTGCAAAAATACGGACTTCTTAGAACTGACAAGTGTATTCTACATAACTTGCTTTCAGTTGGGCCTCGCCGGGCTGATCAGGAAGCTGCAGCTAGAGGAGTGTTAACACCCAGTGACAGCCCTTCTGAGTGGTTTAAAAAGGGGGTGTGTGGCTTTGTCACGGGGACGGCAAACATGGAAAGAGAACAGTTGTTTCCAGCTACTTTGTATAACCGCTTGCAAAAATACTGGTTTCACCAGTGCTCAAGATGCAGCCTTTGCTTCTAACACAGTGACGAAGAGGAAGCCTACAATCTTCTGGATGGTGTCACTTCTCTGTCACTAATGGACTCCCTGCGTTCTGGGCTCCAGGAGTCTTGAAATAGAGCCCTAATGCCCCACGATGGGCCCAGTTACTCTGAGTCCCTATCTGCTCTGCTCTGTGTGGCAGTGTGGACATTTTTCCTTGGTTTACATCACTGTCAAGGGGCCCACACCCTCCACATTTCTTTCAGCACAGCCAGAAAGCCAGAAACTAAGCTGAAAACAATAAGTGTTCCCGCTCCCCTTCCACATCTACTCTCCCCTCCCCCGTATCTACTTCAATTTGAGATTGAAAAGGGATGTGCAACAAAAGGGCAGCCTGCCGGCTTCCCGTCTGACAGTGATAACCTGAGCTAATATGTTGGCACAAGGACCTTCCCGACTTGAGAAGTAAAATGTGATCATCTCAGCTACGGTGAAAAGTTCAGTTGGATAACTGCATCACGCGGAATGTATTACAGGGTAACCCCTTGCTGCGTGCGGAGGCTACATCTGCCTGGACCGTGACACAGAGCTCCAATTAGCACCTAAGGAACGAGACTTGAGCGACAGCACACTCACCTCGACTCAGCCCGTCGGGGCCCCGGAGGATCCGGCACTCTTCTATCTGGCCAAACGGAGAGAACATCACCCTGATATCATTCTCGTTACATTTCTTCGAAACCATTCCTATGAACAATTTTCTGTCTTCCACGGCTAGGAAGTAAAAATAACGCATGAGCAAAGGCCACTGTCATCTTTCCATCAATGCTTCACGACCATGTCAGACCCGGTGCCGGTCACGTGAGCCTGCTAGCGGGTCCCCAGGTCACCTGCGCTCCCCCACTTCGCCCCTCCTGAACACCGCACCCTCTGCGAGCTTGCTCTAATAAAAAGCTTCATGGGACCCAGAACACCAAGGAGTTCTTTTCCCCATTAGAAAACGAATGGCAATGTGTTTACCAAAATGTTAAAGTTCCATGTAGTTGCTAAACACTATCATTCCACAGATATTTTTAGAGACAGGTTTTTTGTTTTTTTTGGGTAGATGTTCTTTAACTTGAATGACAAGGAAAGAAAAAGGTCAGGAGAGGAAGACCAAAAGGAACAGACGTAGTGGGACAGTGAACAAAACTTATAACAAAGTGTTTGAGGGAAGAAGCCCTTCCCCTGATTTCATGTAGCCGGGTCCCCACAGATCCTGAGAAGAGTGGGAGATGAGAGACGCCCGTTTCTCTAGAAACCTAGTCAAAAACCCATGTCCTGAGCCTGGGCCCTGCAGCCCCAACCAGGACAGCACCTGTGGTCTGAATGTTAAATGCGAGAGGAAGGCGGCCCTAGTGAAGAGAACAGGGCTGCAGTTACTTGAGAATTACTGCAGGGTGGCCTGTGTCCTGACCCCGTGCTCGGGTTACACCCGGGCCAAAAAAAGAACAAGGAGAGAATAGTTCTATTCCTCCCACTTGGAGGCAGGACTCCTGATGAACAGAAACGCACTTTGGATGTCACGACATCAATGAGCAAATTCTAACCTTGGAACCCGATGGGGGTGAAGATAAGGAGAGGTTTACCTCAGATGACCCGGGAGATTTCCCTCAAAGCCTACATGTCTATGCTCAGGACGACTGGCCTACATTCAGCCTCAAAGGTACCATTATAGTTCAGGACAGCACTGGGAGTCTTTTTTTAGGAGGGAGCCAGAGATTGTCCGAGAAGCCATGCTGGTCTCCCAGGTCCCAGTGCAGTTCATTATTAGAACGCCGGGGCAGGCCAGCGGCTGCAGCAGGCCTCGGATCGCCCCGGCTCAGGGGAGGCTCCGCCAGACATCCCTGTGTGGAAACCGTCCTTTTAATGCTTTATAATCTTGTCGTTGCTCTTTAATTGCTTTTGTTTCTCTTACCCTTTTCCTGGAGAGTAAGTGTCTCATTTTCATTGAACCCACAAGACTGTGCTAGACCTTCTGGGGCCAGGGCTTTGGGTACCTCAAACCCCATGGCCTCTGCCCTCTGGGCGCGGGGACAGAAGAGCTGTTTGTGCAGCAGTCATGAGGCACAGGGCGTTGACTCCCACGGGGGTGTCCAACAGAACCTGCAGGTGGGGATGGTTCTAGTGACGTCCATGCGGAAGCTGAAGCCACGTGTGGCTGCTGTGACTGAGGCACTGGATTTTTAATGTAATTTAGTATTAACCGATTTAAATTTAAAAAGTCACATGTGACTACTGTATCAGGCAACGCAGTTCTGAGGGGCCTAAGGGAGACAGCTAAATGCTCCTGTCATAGAACCCCAGACTGGAAGTCAGAGACTTGAGAGATGTTTTGTCTAACTCTGCAAGAGATCCCGAAGCCTGGCAGGGGGAGGGGACTTGCCAAGGGTCATTCAGCAAGTGGGTGGCCTAATCTGGACCATGACCTAATATCCTACTGCTGTCCAGGCTTGTTTTCACTCTACTGTTTCCCGCAAGCCCAGAGAAGGCAGAGGGGGGTTAAACGGGAAAGCAATGCTGGGATTAGGAAACTCAGGTGCCAGTTCCAGCACAGCCATTAAATGGATGTGTGACCTTGGAGAATAAGCTGACCTCTGTGGACCTGTTTTGTCATCTATAAAATGAAGGCTTACATGTGATTCTTTTTCCATTTCTCTCTTTCTTAAATACTGGAGAGAAGTGGCCCCGCCACATGCTTTGGTTGACTGAAGCACATGGGGGGGATGTTAGAGCCCAGAATCCTTCTGCTCAGCCTCTCTCCACACTTGTGGCTGTTCCTAAGACAATGCAGAGAAACACCAGGGCTCCAAGTAATATGGGTTGAAACCACAATTGCACAGTACTTGTCAACCGTGAACTGTGCGCCCTAATTTTGAAGAAAGGCCTGATGGAAGATGTGGAAGTTAGGCTGGCCTTCAAGAGGCACGGACAGGGTCTGGATAGACTGGCAGTAGGATGGGGGGACGACATACTGACTGGCCAGGTACAGAATCAGGTAGAAGTCGGGACTGCCGTTGGGGCAGGTGGAGGAAAGCAGCCAGGCTTCAGCACAATAAGCACCACTATTTGCTTCATCTGTAGAGAGGGGCTCAGTGTATACGGACAGTAACGGATGGTCCAAGGCCTCTGTCTGTGTTGAGATTCATCAAATAGGTATGGGCAATAGGGGTCACTGGCTGATTCCTGGAGGGAGGCCACTGGGGACTGACTTCTTGTATGTAGATAAAATCTTTTTAAATTTAAGTTCTTTTTTTCTCCCTTCAGAGTAAGTGAACTACCAATGATCTCCTGGGAACTAGGAGAAGTACAGCAAGCCAAGGGCAGCGTTGGCACAGTGATCTAAGTGCTAGAAACACGAGATACCCGGGAAACGAGCTTCCTTTCTGATGGGTGTCTGTGAGCTCCGACACCAGGACAGCCAGAGCGGTGCCAGGCCCCTTCGCCGGGAGAGGATGCGGCATTGTTCAGAACCGGAATGGGAGAGGGCAGGAACCGGCTGATACGGGCAGCAGGAAGGGAACGACTTCTAGGTGTAGTTCTTACCCTCCTCCCTCGCTCCCGCCCTCCCTCGCTCCCTCTCCTCCCTGGGGCCCGCCCGAGGAAGCTGTGGCTGCTGTCTTTATGAGAGTAACAGTTAAGTTCCTGTTCTCCTTTCTCAGATCCTAAAAAATCTACTTCTAGTTCTTTTAGACAAAAGCAAGTAATACATTCCCAGTTGGCCCTTGGTTTCACTGGTAAGCCTTTGATTATGGTATTTAGCTAAAACAATTTGTAGATTTTGAGCTTTAGAGGGATATGATAATAAACAAAACATGCAGCTCCTCAGTAAGCTAAAATGATTTTTTTACTAAGATGAATATTAAGAAAATGAACACCACTTAGGAAATTCTGACTTCCCAGTCACCAGGGAGTGTCAACTCAGGCAGGGAGACAGGTGATAACTCTATTTTCAACAACAACTATTAGCTAAAAATAAAAAAATTAGAACCTGTACCATCCATATGCTACTCAAAATATTAATTTTTTTCATGTGTGTGTGTATGTGTGTATAAAGGAAGCTGGATGTTTGCAATCTTTTGCTAGTCAAGGTTGCTCTGTGCTGTTAACAGCTGGACCATGTTTGCTTTGATGGCAAATTGGGGATAACTATACAGATCTCCCCTCCCCCTTGAGTTTTCCTGATTTTCCAGTTAAAATTTATTCATACAAATTCTTCCTGGGATTCCCAGGCTAAGGATCCCTCTAAACAGCTTTGTCAACATTTTAAATAAATATAATTATCTTCAATTCACTTAACTTTTTCATCAATGTTTGATGAAATTCTTGGTGGAGTTTTCCCTAAGTATTCACAGGCAGTAAGCATCTCACTTATTTTTTCAATCCACCAGAATGCTGATTGCTTAAATAAACCTATCATGTTCATAGTATTCTGCCAAGTGCTTTGGGAAAATTAAGGAGAAAAAAAAAAGAATGAAAAGATCAGGTTTGTACCCTCTGGGAAAAAGCTGATGTCCCTTCAGGGTAACCAGTGAATGGGTGAGGGCAGACTTTAACGTACACAGTGCTGCACACGCAGGTTACCGCCACCAGTAATGGCAATGGCAGAACTGGGAGGCTCTCCAGACCAGGGACCACTTCAAGTTCTCCTACCATGGTTTAAATGAGAAAGGGTTAACACGATAAGTGGGAACTTTTTTAAGTTCAGGGAATAGAGACTTAATTTTTTAAAAATCCCTCATTGTAAGCCTGTGCTGATACCCCCGTATACAACCTGTCAAAGCCACACCTGGATTTGGGGTGGCCTGAATAATTAACAACTTCTCAATGTGTTGATACTAACGTATGGCATTTAATTACTGCCTCCAAATCCATGAGTCTCTCCACTGTGAATTTCAAAACTATTTCATTGTCTTCCAGTAAATTGGAAAGGGGCTGGATGGGAGCATCCCGTGTGTGTACTGGAGCCTTGCTGGCCTTTACTGCCCCCCACAAGAGTTAGTTATCTTGACACCGGCGAGCTCTGAACTTGACACATGGACAGCGGGGGTTTCGAGGCCTTGAGAAAAGAGCCAGGGGTCTTGAATGGCATTTCTGGATGTGAGGCTTCAAGGACCCCTGGCAAGCTATGAGGCTGGAGGTTTAAAGCAGTATGGATTTATGCTCTGTCCAGAATCAAGACAATCCTCCCACCCAGAAGCATGATGTAAGAGTGAAGACTGGCTACAGCCACCAAGGCCCCAAGCACGGAACCAAAGGCAACCTCTACGCTTTTCTTGTCATTCACTGCTACACAAACTTCAGGTCTAGCAACTGCATTTAATTTTCAATCTTGCACTGCTGGCACCTTCTGCTGTATAGTAATGAAGGATTAAAAACTGGAAAACAGGCTCTCTGATGATACACAGAATTAAAGAGAGCAACTATGTCTGTGCTGGCATATGCTGGTTCTTGAAAGCCGCACCTCCTCCCATGTCCTTCCTACACCGTCACTCGCCTGTGTGCAATGGGAAAAGAACAAAAAAGGTGGATTCTATTGAAATTTGGGTACTGATTCAGTGTGTTTTTCTTAAAGGCCCAGCATCTTTTTAACAGATCCTTTTGTGAAAATTTATGTTTTTACTGATTTCAGAGAAAGGAAAGGAGAGGGAGAGCTAGAACCATCAATGAGAGAGAAACATCAATAGTCTGCCTCCTGCACATGCCCTACTGGGGATCAAGCCTAAAATCCAGGCATGTGCCCTGATCGGGAATCGAACTGTGACCTCCTAGTTCATGGGATGACACTCAACCACTGAGCCATGCTGGCCAGGCAAGGCCCCAGCATTTTATTGCCAATGCAGTGGGCTTTATCTTGGGGGAGGGGGGGAGACACCTTGCACAGAAGCACGAAGACAGGAGCAACAAGAGTGAGTTGGCATAAATGTGCTAGAGGCTGCAGCTTAAATCACAGCCAATGAAAAGGGCACTATAGGAAGCCAGGGAGATTTCCGAAACCCATTCAGTAAAATACCGACATGCAGGGTAGATCGAAGAGCAGTCCAACATTTCTGAGCTCACCGCAGAGGTTCCCTCTGTCAGAATCTCTACATGGACAAAGGCTGCAGAGAGTGATTGCTTTCCTGGAGTTCATTTGTCCATCACTAATTAATCTGTGATGAGCAGCCCTGTCTTGCTCAGCAAATACAAAGGTTCAGAAATCCGAACATACTGATAATGAAGGCAGTAACTGTCTGTGATGAGCCCTTTGTGCTATCCATAAATGTCAGCAAACTCAATAAAAGTGCAATTAGAGCTCGTTATATTTCTTTCACAACTACGGGAGCTATTTTGAGTATCTGAGCCAAAGAGATCTTTGTGCTCTTTGAGCTCTGGAAACTGCTCACCTGTCAAAGCTGCCACGTGAAATCAGAAAAGGCTTGCAGCACTTATCACCTGCTCCTGAAAATACACATTTCGCCCAATTCCTCCACCAGGTCCAAGGAGAACCTTGAATCCTGTTCGTGTCTACGCAGGGTGAGGTTCACTGGAGCCTCCATAGACAGCACTTTAAAAGCAGATTTCAGTCCCTGTATACTCTTTGATTTTTTTTACTGGAAATTCAGGAAATAAAGGTCAATCTACAAAAGCAAGGGAAGAACTAGTCCAACAAGAAGGTCGGGGAAGGGGGGTTCCTTTGTGTGTAAAGATCTATGCTGTGACATTAACAGCCCAAGGCTCAAGTGTCAGCCTCAGTGAGCCGGAATCATGTCCCCAACTCAGCACAGTGAATATACAGCATGTGCCAGGTATTACGCTCAGCTCTTTGTACATGCTGACTTATGTACTCCTCAAACACCCTTGTAAGGTAGGTGTTCCCAGCAGAATTCCAACTACAGACTGCCACAGCCCCTGTTATAGCTGGAGACAAGGAGGCCAGGTGAGGTTGAAGAACATCACCAAGGACACAGCTAACAAGTGCAGAGCGAGGGGTAAAGCCCAGGCTCCTCAAAATGGTTTTTAACTGCTACCTGGGTTGCTCCCTGAAAAATGACATTTTTAGATATTCTCTCATCTTAGTAAAACAGTGTCCAGTCCTGCTTGACTTTCAAGACCATGCAAAACTGGGCGTGCTCATGGCAGTTTTATTGTATTGCTTTGGCAAACATTACCCTCAGTGCCCAGAGTAGACACTGGACAGCAAGGGCAACAGACCACTCTGAGACCTCCCTGCAGCTGTTCTATGGAAAGCATTCTCTAAGTCAGGGTTCATGTCTGTACAATAGAAAATGCAAACGAAGAAATCCCTTCATGGAGCAATTATTTGGGTATTTCAGGTCAAATATTTCCAACTCAATTTTCTAATTCACCATGTCTTCATAACTATGACCTAAGGTTCATAAATAAGACAAATCCTTTTCCATAGACTTTCATCGCATGGACACAGTTTAGAGAGTGATGGGGCCAGATGACAGGGAGCATCCCTTTTTGGCCAGAAGCTCCAAGATGACTTTCAATGACAGAGTTCATCCCATGAATGCAAGATTCCTCTCTCCCACAGGGAATAGAACAGAGTATAAACGTACACTTCTGGAGCAAAGGGTTCTGGGAACTGTCACGGTACATGGCATTTAGCATGGGTGGACGTGCTCAGGGCAGAACCCTATAAGGCCAGGGGAAAATCTGGATAGCAATAATCAACATTGTATAGGGGTGCTCTATCATTTATAAAGCAACGTTACAAACATCCTGTACGAGTCTGAAAGAAAGGCAACCTATGTGAGGCAGTTACCAGTATTCTTATTTTACAGGTGAGGACACTAAGGTTCAGTCTTGAGTGACTAGAAGAGCTCAGTAGACTGAATGTAAGCAGGCTCTCTCCCACGGGGAACAGAACAGAGTGTAAATGTGAGAGTAAGTAATCAATATTCACTGTCTAATAAAGGAATAAAGTGACTTGACCCAGGTCCCACAGCAAAATAGTGGCAGATCTGAGACCCTCCGACACTAAGAGCCATGTTAAAGTAGAAGAGGACTTTATCTGAGGGAGTGAACTCAGAGAAGTGGGCAACATGCTAACATCTACTCCCCAACACACTAATCAGGTGCTAGCAGCCCACAATACAGCGTGGGATTCTCTGCAAAACTTCTTAGTCTGTGAAGAATCCAGAAAACAGAATGCACAGCAATTAGCAAAAAATACCTTGTGGAGAGATTTAGAGCCCAATCATAATTTACATGTGCAGGTACACAGATCTCTGAGTGCATGGCTCCTGCCCCGATTACTAATTAATGAGGTGCAGAGCTCCTGTGGAAGGCAGCATGCTGACTGTGTCAGTCTTGTGGGATGGGGAAGCTCTGAGGTCCAAGGAAGTAGAAGAGTCCTTTAACATACATTTCGGTGAATTCAAAAAACAAAACAGGGACAGAAGGCTGGTGTAAATGGAAGCAAAAGCCTGAGAGAGAGAAATGTGGCTATCTACTCTCTTGTGTCTTGGACAGTCAAATCTCAGCTACTCCACAGACCTCATCTAATGCATATTTTTTTGCACTGAATGTATGTTTATTTAATCAGCAGACTGAATTCGGAATGAATTTGGATGCAAATGCACTGGTACAATTTAGAGAAGAGGGCAGTAAGACAGCCTCCAAGACAAAGGACAAAAGGAAAGGAGAAAAAAGATTGCCTGGTTCTTAGTGGGCATCCCTTTCCCACTCATCTCCTCTGCACAGCGTAAGGTCATTCCTCCCTATCAGGTGTCCTGTATTGCTCTGTGGGAGCAGATAAACAAGAGCCAAAGGCCACAGGGTCACCGCACAGAGCAAGTCCACAACAGAGGGACACGAAAAACCATTTCAGGTAACATCTTCGCAGACCTTTACACACCAGAGATAAATGAGGCGGGAGAGAGAAGCTCAGGTTTCCCCAGACGTGCTGACCACAGTGCAAGTTTCCTGGGGCAGTCCTCTCTGCCTTTCTGAGAGAAAGCACCTGGGCTGGCTGGCATCTCCCTCCCCCAGCGGACTCCCTGGCTTACAGACACAGACATTAGATGAGACAGTCGGTCACCACCTACCGTTTGACTTCTCACTATCTGCAGGTTTCATCTGAATGGGATGATGCATCTAAAATACAAAAGTGAAAAGGTAAAGGCAGATTGAACAACTGTATAAAGTCTCAGAAATCCTACACTATTAAACTTGAACAATGATATTGTTATAAGCACATATAAATAATAACAAGACCTCTCCCAGGTAAAAGTAACCAAATCCAAGTGCAAGCCTGTGTCTTATGTTCAGGAATAGAACCCGTTTCAGTCATGGGGCATGGGGAACATAGGATTTAAAAGCTTGGGCTACACAGTCAGACTTGAGTTCAAAACCTGCTTCTATCACTCAACATGGTTTCTGCCTGCATCTTAGAGGTGATTCTGGTCCTGCCATTTATGATAGCTACGCATGACCTGGGGCAACTGTCTTAACTTCTCTGAGTCTCAGTTTCCTCATTTGTGAAGTGGAGATAATACTTGCATAGTAGGGCGGTGGGAATTAAAGGAGAAAGTGCATATAAAGTGCTTAATTAACAGGGCATAGGATGCACTGAAGAAAAAAAGAGCTACTGCTATTTTGTGTTATTACAGACTTAAATGCAGATTGTCTTTGCATTTCTTCTGGCCCTTCTGTCTGCTGCATGGATTTTTCTTAGGTCTCAGAGGTATGAGAATTTGAAGGTCTAGCAGCTGACTGACTTAGGTGCCATCATATAATTTTTATTAAACATAAAGTGTGGGATAGAATAGAGGGAGGGAGGGACCTTAGCAAGAACCTGAGATGATTTGGGTGCCCTCTGGCCCTTCACACAATGCCCATTACACCACGGTGCATGATCCACATAGTTTACTCCAAGCACAGAATGCTGTCACCATTTCCAATTAAAATAAATTCCTCAAACTACTTGCAAAGGTCCTCTTGCTTCATATTTCACCCTACCCCAAGGAACATCGGAGCCACAGGGTGGATGGAATCACTGGCTGTGCAAATGCTTTTATTATAATGGGTCCCATTCTCTCTGAACCTTTAATTTCCCCAGTGGACTTCTATCACTTGCAAGCCACAGCTCTGGGTTTTATCTAATTTAAATGAAAGGGGAATGGTACTTGGCTGTGGCACTTAAATGATGGGAAATTATTATCAGGCAGTCAGGACCATGTGCAGCTAATGCCTGCCAGGGTCTTCAAAACACAAGAGGAAGAGGAAAGGGGGAGAGCTATCAGGGGACGAGAGGCTAAGTAATTCAGAGCTGCTTTGTTTATGCGAAAAGGCAAGATGCTCTTATGCATAGAACATAGGCCTTGAGATGTGGGGTCTACTCATATTCCCACTCCATTCATTAATCTATTCAATTTGTACAGGAGTCTAGAATGAGAATGAAATGTTTAGTCCAAAAAGACTAGAATATACACCTAAATAGCAGGTAGACGTAAACTGTGGAAACTCCTGATTTGAGCTAAGGAATGTGGCCCCCATCCTATAGGTGATAGAGAGAATGACCCCCAAAAATGTTGGGGGAAGATGGACTAAGTCTTTGAGCAAGCTATTCCTCCCACATGCCTTATCTGCCCGTTCAGTACATATGTGTGAGGGATCCTCTGAGTCCCTGGCTCTAGGCTAAGGAGTGAGGAATGAAGGCCAAGGGGAGAGGTTCAGGCCCTTCGGGGGCTCTCTGTGCGCTGGGGAAGGATGAAATATAAACAGCTCCCGAGTAGCTTGGTCAGAGCTAAGGCAGATACAGGAACGAGGTGGTGTGGGAGGCCAGGGGAGCAGGCACTGCCTCCTGCCTGGTGAGGGAAGACAGGCCTTCTCAGCGCAGGTGGTATCTGATTCGTGTCCTAAAGGCCAAGTTGGACTTGCCAGCAGAGGAGGGGCCATGGAATATCCCACGTAAAGACCCAGTGGTAAGAAAGAGGAGTTTCTCATAGCGAGCCACCCAAAATGAGCAGGGAGGGGCACAGAAGCAGCTGCAAAGGGGGTGGGCATCCAGCTCTCGGAGGATCTTGTGCACTAAGAAACTGAAGTTCTGTCTCAAAGTCGACAGTCAGGCGTAGAAGATTGAAGCAGCCAAGGTAACAAGATCAAATTTGGTGAATTCTAGAAAAGGCCTTTTTGGCTACAGTGGAGCATAGATTATAGAAGAGCGACACAGCGGGCAGAGGGAATGGCAAAGAGGCTATGGCAAATATCTGCGTGACACTGATGAAGATCTAACCTTCAGGGGCAGCTGTTTGTTGCAGGGAAGAGGGGGAGAGAGAACCCCAGCCCGGACCACTAGATATACTATGGAATTATCACCCAAACAGAAAACACAAGGAAGTTGTTTTGGGGGAGAGGCTGCACACAACACATCGGATGTGACTGTGGGATGAGAGAGGTTAGGAAGGTGTGTCTCAAGCTGTGGGATTGCTCTGAGACGTGGCAGTGGGGGCCGCAGGCACGGGTGAAGCTGTCCACAGAGGGAATGCGAAGTGAAGGGAGCCAGGAGCCAGGTGCAGAACCATGGGGTCTGCGCGCGACAGACCAAAGGGCAGTGAGAGGAGCGGAACAGCTGGCCCCACACGAGCCACGCGAGGAGAGTTTTAAGAACAAGGCGGTGCTGCTAGAGGCTACGATGAAAACGCTCAAAGGTCCTTTTGGATTTGGCAATAAAAGGGAATTAATGTAGGAAATTAATCAAAAGAAGTTTCTGTAGGTTTTGGGGTGGGCAGACTGTGAGTTTGTAGAGAGTTTGGGAGTAGCAGGGACGATAACTGGATATGATAAATATAGGCTTCTATTTCAAGAAGAACAGCTACAAGGGGGTGGGGGGGAGATACAGGAAGCCTGATGGAGGATGGTGTGGAGTCCTCCCTTTCCAGGCAGCAGACACTGGTACAGATTAATGTGCTGAAAGACTCACAAGAGATTCACAGGTTAAAGAGAGGAAAGAAGAGATAAGTATGCCTACTTTATGTATGGGCACAAAATGAAGTGACTAGGACTCCTGCCCTCAGGGAGCTGACGATCCATCACGTAGCTGATATGCACATATATAAAGAAGAAACCTGGTAGCCAACGTTAGACGGAGCGCTGTGAGCGCGCCGATCAATCTGTGACGTGCACGGAGGTCTGGAGGAGGAACCCGGGGCTGTAATTCTGTGAGGACAGAACCATTCTACTCTCAGGCTGCAAAGGGCCCTGGTAATCATTCAGTCCAATGCTCTCAATTTATAGGTCTGAAGGGACTAAGCGACTTCGCTAAGGACACACAGCTGGTTAACAACTGAGATGGGATCAGAAACCTAACCTCCCCGCTCTAACCCAACACCGATTCCCCCCCATAACACTGCTTCTCCACAGAACACCCCAGGCGGGACTTGGACACATGAGCCCACGAGGAATAACTGCAAGCCTCAATCACTGAAGGCGCCCGATCCTCGTCTGAAGGTGCCTGCAATATCCCTGTAATGAAAGTAATCTTCCCTCCACTAAACTCCCCACACCCTTTATCTACACAGCTTTGCGACCAGTATTATACTGAGACTTGACTCTTGGTTTTCTTGCAGCTGCTGAGAGAAGCCGCTCAGTCTGTGACCTGAGACCACCCAGAAGGCTCAGGAACACAACAGTGGTAGTACAGTCACGTGCACACGCTACATTTTGGTCAATAGACCGAATATACGGGGGTCATACTGTAAGATTTCGGTGAAGCTGAACTATTCTTACTGCCCAGCGACCTCACAGCCGTTGTACAGCTTAGCAGGATGCACTACCCACGTGTCTGCGGCGATGCTGACGTGAGCAAACCTACTGCCAGTCGGATAAAAGTACAGCGCAGGTAATTACGTGGAGTATACTACTTGATAGTGACAGTAAGCGACTATGTTACTGGTTTATATATTTATTATACTATACTTTTTATCATGTCAGTGTTCTCTTTCTACTTACTAAAAAAGTTTGCTGTAACACCGTAAGCCATACTATGCCGGCAGCAGCCTCACACATCTCACGCTTTCCATGTTTCTTAACTGCATCATTTGGTCTTGTGCTTGATCTAATCTCGTGTTGTTTTGTACAGTAATATGCTGTACAGGCTGGTAGCCTAGAAGCAGCAGGCTATACCATATAGTAGTCTGGCTGTGTGGTAGGCTGTAACTTCCAGGTTTGCCTATGATGTTCACACAACCATGAAACTGCCTGGGACGCATTTCTCAGAACACATCCCTGTTGTTAAGGGACACATGGCTATGATAAAGAAGCTACTGCCACTCAAGACTTGAACTTTGTTTGGTCCTTCCTAGGCCAAGAGGGGGTGAAAGTCAACCTCACAGAGACTGCAACGGTCAGACCCTGGTGAATCCTGAGCGGGTAGTCACCCCTACTTCAGGTATGTTCTGAAGACAATTTAGATAATGTATGTAAAGCACCGTGACCTTGGAGAGAGGTGTTCAATCAGCACTGTATTAAGAATGGCTCATTATCATGAACAGTTCATGTGAATTATAAATTTCTGATCAGATACAGGATGTAAATATCAAGGAAGGCAAAAAAAAAAAAAAAAAAAAAGGCTTGGAGGGGTCCTTCTCATAATGTTTCACTTCCTCGAAATCTCATGACTCCAAAGACCATTGGGAGATTTGTTGAATAAAGTAGAGAAGTTGTTGTAAAGAAGCAGGCATTCTAGTTTCAAGTTTCCATTTATAACAGAGCGACCTTTCCCTAACCAGGAAATGGTTTCAAAGATTTGATCTGGTGTGACTCCAGGACTACTCGTCCATTCCCTTATTTCTCCTTTTATCAGACACTGTCAGCTGCTGGGAATGCAGTGGGAAAGAGTTCTTGTCTTGCCCTGGCCGGTTTGGCTTAGTGGTCAGAGTGTCGGCCAGTGGACTGAAGGGTCCCGGGTTTGATTCCAGCCAAGGGCACATTCCAGCCTAGGTTGCAGGCTTGATCCCTGGCCCTGGTTGGGGCACATACAGGAGGCAACCAATCATTGTGTCTCTCTCTCACATCGATGTTTCTCTCTCTCTCTCTCTCCCTCTTCCACTCTCTCTGAAAAGCAATGGGAAAAGTGTTCTCAGGTGAGGATTTAAAAAAAAAAAAGTTCTCATCTTGATTGAGCCTGTAACGTAGTGGGAGAGAGAGATACATCAGCCATCCACCCCCAGATGATGTGTGTTGTGCTAGGACCTTTAGCGTGGGAACCCAGTGGAGAGATGCCCAACACAGACGAAGGAAGGGCAAGCTGGAGAAGGTGTCTCAGCTGAAGCAATGTTTGAGTTCAATCTCGAAGGAATCCTAATGCTAATCAGAACGTGAGTGAAGGACATTTCAGGGAAGGAACAACATGTTCAAAGGTACCGAGAAAGAGAAATAGGTCGTGTTGTTACTCAAGAATGATGATGGGACATCCTAACCAAGAGAGGGAGCAATGAAATAGCTAAAGATCATCCACCAAATACAAAATACTGAAAGCACAACAAGACTAAGAGTGTAGGATATATTCATGGATTGAAATATTTCAAATACAAACACAACAATGCAAGTCTACTCAACCCTGAATTAAAACTACCATAGGAACCATGACTGGCAGCCAGTGGCCACACCCTCACCACATTCCTCAACAACTAAAGACAAAACCCTTGGTGTCAGAACTGCTGCTTCTCAGCACTGCTGCTTCTCAGCACTGCTGCTGTAGCTACTAGGGACACTGGACTAGGGACACTGGCCTTATCTGCTCTAGCGCTGGATGGAGCCAGAGGTTGGAGCTTCATTCTGTGCTCTGCACTTGGAGGTCCCAGTTGACAGCAAACCAGAGCAAGGGCCAGAGAATCTGACAGTCACTCTTCCAATCTCCTAACACCTCACCTGTTATAAGGGAATCTCAGAGGCAGGGTGGAGGCTAGTTCCCTGGTGGGGAGGGTGTGTGTCCCTCCTCCTATAGATAAGCAAGTAAGTGTATGATCTTCAAGACTTTTTGCAAGGAGTCTCCTAAGAGACACGCATTAATTAAATTGAGGCTGTGTCTCCATAGCCATGCAGGGTTGGCTGTGCCTGACAAAATCTCGCATCCTTGGAGCACACTGAGACACAGGAGGGCTATGGCTGCCATAACCCAGGCTCCCTGTCGGCAGAGTGCTTGTTCCAGGGGGATGCCAAGATTAATTGTTTTGGAAATAGGTCCTGGTTTGTGGCAGTGAATTTGACTTAACATATTTCATCAAGTTTACACTTCTATGAAGAAAGCCTTCTAAATCCATTCCCTTGAATATTTCTTTGACTGCATATGAATTTCCTTATTTTATTGCAGAGCAACATTTTGCCCCAAGTTACACATTAAGGTACTGGTTAATGTCTTAGTCCATTTAACCCTGCTTGCTTAGAAACCAATGAAGTCTAATGGAAAGGGAGATTTTAAGAGCGCCCTCCCTCCCAGTGGGGAGGGGAGGGGACAAGCTTGTTCTATAGGAATTGGTTGCTGAATTTCAGTTGCATCTGTGTATTAAGTATTCCGTCACATCACAGTAAGGTGGGGCCTCTCTGGAAGAGCTCTGGTGCTGTGGCTCATGGAGGGGCCATTGCTTTGGCGCTGACTAGGCTTCCAGTGAGCTGAAGCTCCTTGAGGGGAAGGACCGTATCTCACCGTCCCCTCTGTGCCAAAGCTAAGCATGTCATCAATGACAACATCCAGCCTGCTCCTGACTGACAGAGGCCCCAGGGGCCACCCCAGGCCCCCACTGGCTGGATGCTGTCTGTTGGTGTGGGCGCAGGCCAGCCTTCCAATGTAAAGCCTCATGCTTTACCCCATCTCCTAAGGCGTAAGTGGCATTCGACTCCCCCTCCTCTCCTCCCCCCACATATACAGAGGGTCCCAGATCTGAGTTTCCCAACCCCTGGTCTTCAGAGCAGAAGACCTCTGGTAGGACCCGACGCTCCTCACTCCTGAATGCACTGACCTTCAATTCAAAGCCAAGAGCCCAGCTGCAGCTCATGAAAATGAAAATGAGGCTACATCTGCACATCAAAGCCATTACCCGAAGCCTGGGGGGGTAACTTCACGTATAGGGAGCTGTACATAACCCCGGCAACAGCTGTCACTGCCTACATTACGAGTCCTATCATGTCAGTGAGCGCGCTGAGGCTGGGCCACGAGCACCAGCATCCACACTCTCCAGAGCTCCCATTACATAAAGTCTGGGTGACTGCTCCAGACCTCGCCTTGGTCCTATGATGAATACGGGGAGAGTCGGAGTTTAAACGGCCACTGTTAACACAGGCCGAGTCTGACGATGGAGGACCTGGGGGAAGGAAATGGGCTGAGGGGAAGGTGACAGGGCAGATTCTTCACACATAGAAGAGCTCATGTTGAAACTTGTTTAACCCCAGCCATCACCAATTGATGAGTGAACCACCTCTAACACGAGATTCAATAAAACATGCCATTTTTAACCTGGAATGGGTTTTACAGAGTCACTGTTTCGCATCTCATTATTAGACCTATCCTGACCCCTTGAGAGAGAAGCCGTGATGGTACATATTATAAGCTTACTGCCCATAAAATATTTAAAGCGAGACAAAGAGGGGAGGGACAGGGGTGAATTCACAGAAGAGCTATGCACTACAGGAGGAAACGAAAAGACTCCAGCCGTAAAGACAAACTGGAATTTTCCTTCCGCTCTGTGACGACACATGCATGATGCACGTGGAACACTCTGTGTCTTGTTGTGTGGCACGAGGGATACCAAAAGCACCTGCACTTTCTGCAATTTTCCTTAAAAAGTTTTATAAGCTGCAAAGATAATTTCAAAGGAATTGCCACCAGCTGGAGGCACACCGTCCCCCTAATGACTCTGTGTATTCTCAAGAGATCTGCTATTATAGGAGGTGCCCCCAACTCTGTAGGCAGGCAATTTTGCTATTTCAGGCACTGTTATATTATGCTCTCTCTGAGAAAGGGTGGGTAAAACAAAAGTAGCTTGAGGAATGTTGACTTACAAGCATTAAATAAAAACTTTGGGATTTCTCTGATTTTTAAGTGGTATAAGGATGGTAAATCTGCTAAGATATATAGAGTAGAATGATACCTCTGCAAGAATACAGATGACAAAAATAATGAGTTTGACCAGTCAAAACGAGCTTTCATCACCTGGACAAAGCCAGATTCACAGCTCAAAGCTATGCCTGCGACGTGTAGAATTTAGGCAATCTTTGAGAAAACTGGGGTATTCTTCCCTTCACTCTCAATTTTCCTGTGCCAAGCACTGTTGTAGACTCAAGTATGCTAATAATTTTGTTCTTACAACCCCGAAACAGGTGTGTACGGGGAGTCAAGGAAGAGGGAGGGAGAGGCCAAGCTCTCAAACATCTGATGCCTACGCTGATCAGAAGCAAATGGATGATCAGGAAGATGAGCTATCAATTATGATGCGAGAGGAAATAACTGTTTTGAATTGCTGACACGAACAGATCCTGTATTTTGAGGTTCTTTCACAAACTGGTAGTGTAAAAAGTACATTGGAACCTACAGAATTAATCAGTGTGGACCACTCACTGTTGGCCGAGCCGGCATTTACACAAGAAGGCCCTGGTACGTGGTTTTATGTTAACGGACTGGATTGTGCAATGCCTATTTATTTGAACACTGCTTTGAAAATTCTGGAGAAAACTGAGTGCCTAGTTCCCCTCTGAAGATGCAGATTCCCTGGTGGAAGCTGGGGGTATGGGATCCAGCCTGCTTGGGGTGACAGTGCTATTCCACCAAATTGCTTTTCTGTGCATCGCCATTAATTGTGCTAATATGTAGGTGCACAGAAAACTTTCAACCAATATTTGCTGACATGTATTTTTATAAAAGTGACCTAAGCCACCAAGAATAAAAGGGCATTTGGGTGTGGTAACAAAAGAGAAATATATGTCATATTTTCTCTTTCTGTGGCAAATCATAACTAGCAGGAAAAAAAACCATAATGAAAATAAATGACTATTTCTATTTTATTTACTTATTTAAAAATATGTTTTTATTGATTTCAGAGAGAGGAAGGGAGAGGGCGAGGGAGAGATAGAAACATCAATGATAAGAGAGAGTCATTGATTGGTTGCCTCCTGCATGCCCCCCACTGGGTATCAAGCCCACAACCTGGGCACATGCCCTGACTAGGAATAGAACCCTGACCTCCTGGTTCATGGGTTGATGCTCAACCACTGAGCCATGCTGGCTGGGCTAAATGACTATTTCTTCTTCACAGACACTGATGCAGGTGAAGAGCTTAAAGCATGGACTGTGTAATAAGTGCTCAATAAAATTATCACTATCATTATTATTTTACTTAGTGTAAGAGTTTCCCTGAGGGAAAAAGTAAAAGGCTCCATTTGAAAGCTAAGAGAATATACTGGGAGGGATGGCCTTTCTTGGGCATCTTAGAGGTAAATAGCTGGTATTGCTCAACTCCCAGCTTTCTTCATATATACAAATAATCCAGTGAAGAAGAAAAACCTACAGAGCCCCAACTATATATCTGCTTTTGGTTCACCAGGCTCCAAGGACGCCTGTTTAGCTGGAATTACTCTACCTGTTCCCATTTTTGTAACAATCATGGGGTATAGCAGAGTGGGGAAAGCAAGCCGTGAAACCATTTAGTCCTGGCAAAGAATAAAATAAAATAAATAAAATAAAATATTACAGGAAAATTAGATTACTCTGGGTGGAATTCTATGAGGGAATTTGGAGTCTGTTATGGTGATTAAGTCATCATTTCTGACAGATTACTCTAATCGGCTGTCAAAGAACATTCCACAACCCCATCTGTAACTTGGCGTCCTAGTTACTCAGCCTGTGGTCCCTTCTGTACATAAAACACATACAGACGAGAGGGGCAGGTACAGCTCGGCATTTATTATACTCATTAGCTATGATTAGGTTCTTTGTTTTCATACTAAATAATAACACAGGCTTCCATTTTGCCTCATTTATTCTTAAAATGAGAAGAAAAATGAATAGGCTCAAACTAGGAGGCATGGAACGTGAATGAAAAATAATTGTCATAACCAAGAACATAATGCTTTTAGAAGAACTGCCGTTCAAGTAGAATAGTAATCTTTTCTGTTTAATTTTTCTTGGGACTATTATAGCATATTACTTAGAGAGGTAAATCTATGATACTTTTTAAACCCTCTAGTCAGGCTGGGCACCTAATTAGCTGTTACTTCAGTAGATGGTATTGTTATTGTGTTTAGCAAAGTGATTGTGAGCAGAAAGTAGTGTGTGTTGTTTTTTTTTTTTTTAAAATAACATTTCAGTTATTCCCTCTCTGTCACTGTGTCTTTGGGATATAATAAATAATTCATCCAGTCAGTTGAGCTCCTAAATAAATTTGAAGAGGTAAGCAAAACTAGTTAAAGTTAAAAGATTATACCTAGGTTTGTCTAGAATTCTCTGCTTAGAGCTACATGTTTCAATGACAAAAAAGCTGGCGGGTATAAAGCAATTTTGGAAATGGAGATAAACAGAGAGACGCATGATAGGAAAGGTGTGTGGGATCACGGTGCTGCTGTGGCAATACTATACAGCAGGTGACCCAACGGTAGTTCTGAGTGACGGTTGAAAGATCTCAATCACTGCTGATAAATGAGCCAAAATTTAGAGAAAGGTAGTAATTTTGCCCTTCTCACTAATTGGGAAATATACAGATATTCTTTCTAACCATGATTTCTTTTTGATTGTGGAACTGTCTTCCAAAATCAAGGATGGATGCTCCAAGAGTCATTCTTCCAGATGTTACCCAGATGCTAAATTAGACATGCCGCCTCACTGAGCCATGCAAAATCACACTGAAATAATAATGTCTGGCCTGGCCATTAAGGAGTGGTTTAAGGACTTGGTAGTTCATTTACATTTCCACTACTATGATCCTACAGGCCACAAACTTTCTCATATTTTAAGACAAATGAGCCTGGTTTAAAAATAAAATTGTCCTTCTGACATTGGTGTCTTCCCTTAATAACTACCACCGGGCTCAGTTCTCACACGGCCTCAGAATAAACGAGAAGCCAGCCTGCCAGGCTCCTGGTGGCTCCTTCCCCAACACCAGCTGCTTTCGGGTCATTAACCGCTACCCCATTCTCAACGCCAGAGACCTGGGATGAGCCCCGCCCCGCATGCTGGTGAGCGGATGGAACTGCACTTCTCTTGTTAACCTTCACTGTATGGATGAGCGTTTTGTTTAACTGGTCCTGCTGCTCGGGTCTTAGCCAAACTGGGAGCTTATCTCCTCCCCTGGATATCTCTGCCTTCTTCCCAGGGCTTGACTCAGTTACTGACAATCCCTGGTGCAGCTTCCCAGGATACTCTTTCCTTCGGCTCCTTCAGCTACACCAGTGCCTCACTCCCACAGGAAATGTCCTTGGACAGTGAAACATGGCCAGGTTGCACTTGCATTTGGTCACTCCCTGGACACGAGCGGTGCTTAAAGGGCATCATCTCCAGACGGGGGCAGCCGGTCGGTCTGCATTCACAGACCCTCTCCCCACAACACTCAGACTTGGCCCTAAATCTGCTTACTTTCCTTCCTCTTGGAGTTCTCAGTTTAGAGCTATCTCTGTTCAGTTTCTTTTTCTTCTATGCTCCTTTCTATTTCCACTGCTACTACCCTCAGCTCTTCATTCCCGCTCACTCAGACCCCTGCAATGGCCTCCTCACCACTCCAGGCCTCGCCTTCCAAACCATCCTATATCCTTCTGCCTTTTTAATCTGTCTAAAACTCAGGTCTAATCATTTCTCTCCCCTGCTCAAAAACCTGCAATTATCTGTCAACTTAAATTCTAGCTCCTTGGCCTGTCTTTCAAGGAACTCCATGCTTTGACCCCAAATTGCCTTTTCAGGCTCTACATTTCTCTTCTATTCTGGTCAAACTGCACAACTCCCCATTATTGGAATCTCTGCCCTATGCTTATCCACAGAAAGGCATAATGACCCTTCTCATGCATCTAAACAGAGCATTTCCTTCACCAACATAACCGTTGCATGTTGGTGATACAGAAACACCTATATGTCATTAGGTCGAATCATGTGAAAGTGCCACATGTGTAGATGAAAAGTGGTTGAATAGTGACAATTTCATATGGTGCAACCTCCTATCTCGCATAGCAATAGAACTAACTGCATTATCTTCTTTTCATCTGACTCATAAAAAGCCCCCAAAGCTCAATGCATGTAGGCTATCTCCTCTGTAAGGTTTGGGCAGTTTTCCAGTAATTCATCTGCACTATTTACAAACTGCACGAGTTAAATTAAACATGAACTTGATGACTTAAAACAACACTACCCTCTGCACCAGCCGATGGTTATTTCCTGTGCAGCACAGGCACCTCCGCCCGCTCTCGGCAGCTTCGATGCTCTGTTAAGATTAGTGAGGCTTTATCCAGTAAGCTCTCGTTTCCTTTCAAATTTAAGGCAAACCAAAGCCACCACAAGAATACCCCTCTAACAAGCAAATCTTTAAAATCTCTGGTTCAAAACTAACGTGGAAAACTTAAGCCAACTGTATTTTACCTTGAACCTTCTGACAGGATGTAAGCCGTTTCATCAAATCAACAAAAATGCTCCAGTGAATTTTGTATTCTAACGATCCTTCCATAGCTTAGCGTCTGAGTTCTGAGTTGAGTTGCTTTGCCAGCCACGTTTATTAATTAGTGTCTAACATTTCCATCTCTCTGCAAGTTGCAACCTCTCATAAAAAATGCATGATTTGATTGGCTTAGGAATGACAACTTCATTTACAACAGACAAATACATACCATACCTCACTCAGCAGTCTTTTCCCATTTATTTATTTAACTACCTCCATGGCCTTTGGGATTTGTACTAAGTGAATGAAAGCAGATAACTAGTGTAATATTCCTTTCTTAATCATGTTTAAGCAAAAATGATTAAGTATCACTCTCTCTTTTTTAAAACAAATGAGGCTGGCTTAAAAAAAAAAAATCCCTACTAAAAATAGATGGCAAGTTTGAAAAAATGCCTTCAGGGCTATTTCATATTACCCATGTTTAAAATGCAAATCCATTAAACATCTGAGCAAGACATCTGATACCGTTTTTAGCAGCTATATTTATTCATCTCATCTACCGCAATAGTACTAAACTTTGGTTGATATTTTGCCAAATGAAGATCTCTCCTCCAGTGCTGCTAATTCTTTGAGTTTGAGTTCAATCTTACTGTCTCATTTTGATTTCTACCTTCTACTCTAATGCAAGAGATCGTTTACCAACTTTGGAAATTATTGCTGGCAGAACTTAAGGAAATTATGACGGTTCAATTGTTCTATAAATACCCTGATCCTGAAGCTCAGTCTTCTGAAGGTCAAATTCCAGGCTTAAGCCTTTAAATATATGGCATGGAACCAAAGTTTAAATGGCAAAGGTTAACTAAGAAAGGGGATACATGGGCCTGGATGGTGTGGCTCAGTTGGTTGAATGTCTTGCCATGCACCAGGAGGTCACCAGTTTGACTCCCGATCAGGGCACATGCCCAGGTTGCGGGCTCGATCCCCAGTAGGGGGCATGCAGGAGGCAGTCAATTGATGTTTCTCTTTCATTCATGTTTCTCTTTCTCCCTCTCTCTTCCCCTCTTTGAAATCAATTAAAACACACACACATTTTTTTTAAAAGCTATTTAAAAAAAAAAAAAGGACAGGTGGGGCAAGAAGATGGCAGAAATTTTGTATTAAAGAGATAAAGTAAGGACCTTTCATTGATAGCTCTTGATCTGTAATCGCAAATCTACTTTCACCGCATCTTACTTCTCTGGGTGTGCAGTACTGAATGATTATGCTGGGCTCTCAGAATGTTCCTTCTCAAGGAATTTGGAGCTTAATATGGAAAAGGCTGAGATGTAAACAATCAGGGGGAATAGGATCCAGCAGGTGGCAGGAGGCATTTCAACACATGCTCCAGCAGATTACAACGAGAGCATATTCAATTCTACCTGCCTAGATGTGGGAGACAGCATTTGTGTGATGTCCCACAGCTGGAATACGGCATGGGAGCAAGAGTGTCACAGAGGTTGGAGAAAAAGGAAGGGGCATAGTATGGAGTTCAGATCTCACTCTTAAGACTCCACAGTTGCATCCATTTTTTCCTTCCCTAAGACACAACACAACAATGCTCACACATGCTCAGATGTGCCGAGGGTGCTGTGGTACTTCTAGCGTCCTGTGATTCCACCTGTCTTCTTCCATTCAAGAAAGCATCTGGAGGATTAACAAGTACAGTTATCACAGGGATAACTTCAAAAGCCCCCTAATCCCTTCTGTGCTTTTATTAGCTGTGATGACAACTGGTAAGTCCCAACTGGTGAAGAGGACAGCATTCTAGAGATGCTACCAAGGTAGAATACAGGATTTCCTCCCTGATTAGAAATAGGCTATGGAAAGGGGAGGCACGGCAAGAGGCAGTTGAGGATAATTTCAGCTTTTTGTCTTGGTGGGGCCACCCATCCACTCAGACAGGTGGTACCTGCAGAGGGCCTGGTCTGTGGGGAAGGATAATTAATTATCGGACTTTCTTATGGGTCACGTGTATGAAACTTCCGAATCACAGATACTGGATATCTAGGTTTGGGGCTCAGAAGGAAGGCCTGATATTAAGATCAAGACTTGGGAGTCAGCAGCCTACTGGAAGCCACGAGAACGAGTGGTGGAAACCTCAGGAAACCACACAGCCTGAACAGAAAGGGTGAAAACAGAATCCTGGGGCACAGCAATGTTTAAGGCACAGTCTTTGCTTGCCACCCTTATAAAAAACATCAAATTCCTTTGTATTGGGAGAAAGTACACTGGTAATAATTTCTCTTCATTGCTGTAATGCAGGCATTGGGAATGCACACAGCTTGAAATGTTTTATACTCTCTCTTTTACACTCAGCTCTGCTCCGATCCAGTTTTTTCAATGTTCCAAGCTTTAGGCCAGGCTCGGCCTCCCCTTTCATAAATCAATATTGGGCCTAGACAGCTGCTGCATTTATTCCTCCATTATGTAGAATTTTGTTAAAGTCCAAGCTAAATTTTCCCTTTCCCAGTAAAGCTTTTTCAAGTTACCACTGGAAATATTTAATGTCTGCGTTACTATGAACTTGAAGAGCACATCATGTTTAGAGAAGAGAGTCAAGATAAAATGCCTACGAACACATCCAAGGAATACGAACCTTAACATCTATCCCACCAAATGTGGTCAGAGGCTGAAGATCAAGATTAATTTGAGACTTTGGGATGCTATTTTGGAAACCGAGCACTTGGCACAACTGGCTTTGAGAGACCTGCCTCCCCTAAGATGCCTCACTTGGATGTAGTGCTCTTTGCATTTTCCTTTTCTCAGCCGTGAATGTGAGTGGTTACACCTTTGAAGCAAGTTACACAGAAATATAACAAGGGTGTGTCCTCCGTATGCCATACTTCTGCTCAGCCAATGTCATCAAGGCACCTCTCGGGAGGCGTGACCAACAAAGGCCACTGAGACATCTTACCATGGCTCTTTCCCTCCTTTCCAAGGGACAAGGAGATTTCATGGCTAGTCATTGGGGCTGGAAGTCTGGAGCTCATTTTCACTAATGAGCTAATGTGCCGACACCACTGGAGCCTGTTGCCCTGTGGGTTACAGTCTTTTAGTTCCTTCCAAGACCAAGGGTGAAGGGGACTCAGCCCATGTGACTCAGAGGCACGGTGAAAATGGATGAGAAACAGAATCTATCAATCTCCAAAAGTGCATAATTAAGAGGCAGAAACTACTTTTTAATCCCGATCCTATTAATTCAGCTCTAATCAGATACTGAAATATAAAAATGGGTAGAGAATGTGAGCACGAAAGGTGTCAACTGCATACAAACTCAGCTGACAGGATGTTCAAGACTTAGTCATGTGGTCGTGATGAGCAAAATAAAGACAAGAGGTGTGCGTGTTGGTACAAGTCCTGGCAGCTCTTCTCTTCCATTCGATGGACTCCTTCTGGATCTCCTTTTCCGTTCACGTCCAGCACAGCATCAGCGGGTGTTACCCTGAATGTGTCCTCTCTCTGGGGACAGACTCTCTCTCGTCCTGCCCCACTTCCCTTCCTTTCCCGTCCAGCTCCTCTGTTCACTTTCTGCTTCTTATTTGGTCAACGAGCTGCAGTCTGTGCTTTGATGCTGGTCTGATAAGCAAAGCTGTGACTCAGCCAAATGCTGCCGTGATAAGTTGTATGTAGCAACAAATGACTCTGTGCTTACAGACAGCTATCTGGGATGGTCGGTGTACTTCAGGTGATTAGAAATACCCCCAAATGTGAAAGGTGTCTCCAGATCCTCAAGAAGTCAGGATGGAAAACAAGAACCCACCCAAGGAGATATCTCACAACTACTTGGGACAGATGGCATTCCTTTTAAGCTTCCCAAACTGCAGAAGCATACATGCCTAAAGCATCCCTTACTAGGAGATAGTACATTCAACCCAAGCATTCTTGTGGTAGTTAAATTTTCTTTGTCAGCACAAGTCTCTCAAGCTGTGGACAGCAAGAGAAACGGGACAAGCAGTGCTTTGCTTTGCTTTCCTGGTAAGGAATTTCAAGCCCAGGAATGATGAAGCAGCAGCGGCTCTACACGCCTATTGTTTCTGCAAGGTGGGATCGGGCTGCCAAGTATTAGAGGTGAACTCTTTGTGACAGAGAATTGCTCCTCTTGCTTCAGAATGAGCTTATTCTGGCCAGAAAAACTGTGCTTAAAATAGCACCCACTCCGTTCATCCTCTTACAGACTGGGATGTATTAATTCTACATAAGTCTCATTCATGTGAGATTTTCCATCAGGTCTTAGGCTGTTGATGGGATGGAAAAATACAGTTGCCCATACAAAAATGCTAGCAAAAGTATACCTCCTCACCTGCCCATTTACCTCTATACCTGTCCCAGGGGGTCAGGTCATCCCAGCACACCTTTGGGATGTTCACAAGGAAACCAGGGAAGGTCCAGCTCTGCCCTCTTGAGCACTCAGATGAGAGTCCATATCCATTTGACGGTTGCCAGAGGTGTGTATGCACATTTATTCAGTACTGTCTTACAGTGAGCTGTGATAGATTCCCTGGAAAACAGCACTGGTGAGGTCTGTCCGTACAGAACAGTGCTTCTCAAACTCTACTGTGCACACGTATCTCCCAGGGATCTAGTTTCAGGGCAGGTCTGGGGCAGGGCCTGAGAGGCAGGATTTCTAATGCATTCCCGGATGACGTGGCAGTGCTGGTCCTTAGGCCACACTCTGAGTAGCGAGGCGATGCTGTGCTCGTGGGTGAAGAGTCAGCAGGTCCGAGCACTTCCCTGAGTCCAAGTGAACAGTGTGGGGAGGAAACCAGGTAACCAGCATCTCCTAACCCTTGGGGGTGATGAAGAGGCATTCTCCCAGCATGGTTCTCAAAGTCACCTGATCACTGCTGTCACTTGGGGAACTTTAAAAACATTTGACATCAGGTTTCCCCCTCTCAAGAGCTTCTTGTTTCACTTGCATGAGGTGTGGCCGGGGCATATGTACTTCCTGAAGCTCCCCAGAGCATCTGTTGTGTAGAGCTGGGAATCACTGCCCCAGCTGCAGATGCAAATGGGCTTAATGACATATGAAGATCACTTTCCTTTTCTTCATCCACTTCTTTACAAATTCATCTAGTTCTTCTATCATTTTAGGTAAATAGCAGGATAAATACTAGTATTGTCTTTCTGGGTCTTCCTCAGAGAATGGAAATGAGAAAAGACTTCACCTTGTCCCACTAGCCTCACATCACAGAGTGTAACACCATGGACAGACTGGCATCTGCACACTGAATATCTGATTCTTTAAAACAAGGTGTTTGGCATAATCTCGTAGAAAAATTGTGGGGGCATGATTTGTCGAAAAGGGCAACAGCTTCAGAGTTAGGAGGCTTGAGTTTTTTTCTGCCTGCACCATGAAATGGATGTGTGATCTGCAGCCGGTCACCTAACCTTTCTGGGTGTCAGTTTCTTCATAAGTATCGTTTTTAAAAACACTTTTAGCTTCTATAGTCCATGACCTATAATGAGACCTGGCCTGTTTTCCTCCACACACCCTCTTTTCCTCCGTTGACCCAGAGAACAACATTCAAACAAACAGAAACCTACGGAAATTAGCCACAGGACTGCGTAGGCTCGTGACTCTTACTTTCATTTTCCTTACTGATAAGTTAGTTTGTGTTAATGACCTCCAGGGGTTTTACATCTGGGCGACTTAGACCCAGAAGTGATTTAGGTAACTTGATGATTGAAATTTTCTAATAAATGACTCAGTGGTACTTGTGAGATTTTTTTTTTTTTTTTTTTTAGGAATTGTGATTATAGTCAAGACCTCCATAAGCTGTGGAAGAAATGTAAGACAGAACTCATCAAAATCTCGGATAAAGCTCCCCTTCCTATTTAAGTGACAGCTTATAAATATTAGTAAAACATAAATAAGATATTATCAATGGACTAGGATGACAGAGTGAAGGTAGCCTGATTTAACTGACAGCTGTGTTTTAAATTATACTTGTAACTAGTTGGAAGAGGCCAATTATTAGCCATAAGAGATAGCTGCTGATTTGTCAAAAAGTTTTCTCTAACAGTCATAGTGACTTTAACTCTCTTGTGCTTAGAATGACAGAATTCTAGCTGAAAAGGCAATCAGAGTGGGAAAACAAACGATTACTTGCTGTTTTATTATTTTCTTAGTACATTATTATTTATATGAGGTTAGGAGTATGTGAAGCTCTGGGCACTGCCCCAAGACATAGTAGGAACTCAATAAATGTTAACTATTACTATTATTTTTAATTGAACATTTACTGTTTATGGTTAAAATTATCTAAATTCTTAAAGCCATTGAGAAATATCAGTCATGCAGAGAAAACATTTATAAAATCAAAATGTGCTAGAAACATACTTCTGGAGTTCTATTAACTACTGTTCTGACTTTATACCAGCATTTAACATGCAATGACAGCAATTAATTGTTTCCTAATCCCTATGACTTGTTGACAATTCATCTACTGTGCACTGGACCCCACATAACACTTAATACAAAACATCTGGCACAGTTTCCTGGTCTGTATGTAAACATATGCTCTTCTGAAGAAACTCTAATACAGTATATTAAAGCACTGCATTTTATCACTAAAATATACTCTGTTGACTCAGTCACTCAGTTCAATCTTCCAGGGGTGAAGGTGAGTTTCCAGGGAACCTAGTCTCTCTTACTTGGTCCTTCTTGTCCCCGATTCAGGACAAGAATGTAGGAAGTGGCAGCCTGGAGATCATAGAACTCCTGGTCTGATCCTATGCACTAACAGTCAACAGTATCCTAGCTCCTGCTCCCACAATCAAGGCAGTGGCACAGAGGACCACAGTCCAAGCCTCCACAGTGCATCCACTTGTCTACATTCCCACCAACACAGAAATCACAATGGGATGATTAGATAGAATCAACCACATGCTCTGCCCTATATCTCAGTCAATCCTTCAGCCTTTGATCCTAACTTGCTTCTTGACTAAAAAGGGAGAACAGAGCAGGTGGCTGGATAGGGGCAGAGAGGGAAGGAACACCTGAGCTCCCTGGACAGAACTGATCTAGTTCTCCTTGCCCTAGACTTTGCTGCTGGGTGGGGCTGCTGAGGGGACTGTGCACAATCCTGTCTGCAGTCCCTGCAAATTTCTTAGTGCCTGTGTTTGGGGTGGAGAGTTTGGTCCCCCGTTTTTAGAAGTAGAGGATTCAGACACTTAGATGGCCTCGCAGACTTCACTGCCCAGACCTGAGTTTCCTCAATAAAATTAGGGGTAAGCTCAGTGGTTATTGATGGCCCCCAGGTCTCTCTAGGACAGCAGAGTGTGGAGATGGAGGGTGGGCTGGAACTCCTGGTTATTTCCCAACCATAGACCACACCCACAGCCTGCTTGGGGGCCTGCTATTTCGTGCTTCAGGTGGCAAAAAACAGGGTTTATGAGCCCAGCCCCCATCTGTCCTTCCCCTCTGGACAAGAGCTGAGTGGGGGGTGGAGGCCAGGTGGATGGAGCCAGGACATTAGAATGCAGGTTGTGCGTTGGGACCGAAGCCTGTGGATGCAGATAAAGAAAAGCACCCTAATAACATGAATGTTAATGAGATGATGTTGGTAAAGCTACACTCCTCTGAAGAAAGGTGCTGCATTATAATCATTTTTGCAAAGCAGGCCTTCTTACAGTATGGACAGCCTTTGATTTGGAGCCCCCCCTTAGAGCACTCGGTGCTGGTCACCTTGTACAGAACGCCTCGCCCACCAGTGTTTTCAGTGACCTCTGCCTGTGCAAGAGAGCATGGTCTCAATCACGGGCAAAGCTGCAAGCCACGGTCCTGTGCACATGTGGTGCCAGGCCTGGCTCTCAGGGGAGGGCGCCAGCTGACTTCTAGGTAGGTATACTTAGCAAAGCACCAAGGCCTGAGGCTCTGCCTCTTGATGAACTCACCATGTGACACCATTGGTAGTGGCTAAGGATTTGGTTTGTTTTAGGGCAGTTCCAAAGGAAGCAAACATGGCCATTCTGAGCTTGCCAGTGAAGCAATAAAAGCCCCAAGGGGGTACACTTCCCACTGGAGGTCCCCTGAAACAGTGGGGCTCATGGGATCTAGGGTCTGTAAGCTTCCACCTCGCTAATAATGGAGGGGACAGTCCCTAGGCATCAGAGGCCAGAAATGTTGGTTTAACCCCAATTGTCTATCAACTCAGTCACCAGCTGTGTAACCCTGGACAAGTCTCTTTTTCTTTGAGTTTCCACTTTCTCATCAGTAAGTGGAGCTCTATGACACATGCCTTGTGGAGCTGTGACAATTCCGAGTAATATGGTCCTAGGGCCTGCATGTGGTGCCTGATATGCGGGCAGTCAATACACAGTCACTTTGTCATGATTTTTATTGTGCTGTGTTGACCTCCTGAGTCATGCTCCCCATTCCCTAAGATGTGGTGAACGACATGCCAAAAATCCACTGTCAGGAGGCCAAGCTATTGGGCAGTGTGAGCAGCTGTGACTTCTAATTCTAGTTCTGTCACCACTTTGCCAGGGGAGGGCAGAGAAGTTAATTTAATCTGCCGGCACCTCAGTGTCCTCAGTATAACAAGGTGAATGCTATCAATACATCACCTGAAATATTTTTAGAAGGGGTAACAAATAAATAGCACCATCAAGCCATCTACAAACACAGGCAACTCACTTATCCACAGAAACTGGGGACAGGACTCAAACAGATAAAGGAAGCCACCAATAATCCTGAGAACTCATTAGGTTAAACACCCTTACTTGTCAAACCAAGGCTGTAAGCAAGGAATCAGACTGACTTGTTAGAGTTCAGCACCTTCCCTTTCCTCTCTCTGTGCCCTGCTGGACGAATGATGAGTGCTAAGCTCCCTGTTGGTTCTCAACTAGAAGGGAAGTGAGGCAGATGCCCAGAGATCCTCAAAAAAGAGGATAGTCGAACCCTGAATGGTTCAGCTTTGTCTAAAAAAGGACTCTGAAATGACTAACCAATACCTAAAGCAAGTGAAGTCATGTAAATCAGTCAATCCCTATCTATCTACCTATCATCTAGATTTAAAAAAAATTAAACGGGACATTCCTGTAGGCAGTGTATGGAAGGTGGAGAACAGTTTCGTAACATTGGAAAGGACTCCAAGGATCACTTGCTCCAACCACTTTGTTTTGCAGATGAAGGACTGCCGGACTCTGAAGCATTCCTAAGTACTGACGGAGGAGGGGATGACCGCACAATATGCATTCTGAGTACTTGTGGGAGGTAATGACAGTCAGGAACAAGAAAGAACATTTGTCACAGTGTCCCTCTCTGTAATCTCCCTCAGGTACTGTTTATTGTTTATCCTTTCATCTTGTGACTTGTGGGTAGCGAGAGCAGTAAAGATACGGTCCTCAAATATGGCTTTATTATGACAACAAAGTTAATAGCTTATGTCAACACGAGTGGGACTTCCTGAGCACCTGTGCGCAATGACAGCCTAGGGCTGAAAGAGCGAAGGACGCATGGCGCTCTTTCCCGGCCTCTCCCCTTCCCGGGGCCAGTATGCTTCCCCTGTACTTAACCAGACGCGGCCCGGGGGTGGGTTCCAGACTCCCTCTGATCCTGCCTCCCTTCCTCCAGGGCTCTATTTCTCCCTGGATGGGGAAGAACCCTGGGGCTCAAGTCACACACAGTAAGTCTTCCTTTAATGTCATCAACAGGTTCTGTGACTTTAAGTGAAAGGACGTATAACAAAACCATTTTTGCCACAGGCTGATTGATACAAATGTTAAATTTCTACAGCATCTCATCAACGTTATAGTGAAATCGTCTGAGGCTCTGAACTGGCCAGCCCACTTGGCCTGGCCATTCTCCCGAGCTGTGCTCAGCCCACACGGGAAAGGTTCAGGTTCTCTCCAGCGCAACAGTAATATTTTAGGGTGATGAGTTCTCAATTTTCCAGCTTGATTTCAAACGTTTTCCCCTTTCATGTAACTGTCACAACCCGTTCCGTTACCATAGTCACGAAATCTTTTTTCCTTCCACAATCTTATCAACCTCTTGGGAACTGAGGTCTATATAAGTGAACTTAATATTTCCAATTTAAACTTGAGATATCATGAAGAAATGACTATCTCTGAAATCAACTACTACGTCATTTTGCCACTGTGCCACCCCACCATGTCCTCACATAACAATAAGCTACCAATATCCCTCCAACAATGGCCCGGCGTTTTGTACATCCACGTGCTCTCACACACCCTCACAAAAGTCCTACCAATTAGGCATGTAGTTGAGACTACGTTGTTTGCAAAATAAAACACCGAGTTCTGTTTCCAAAAAGTGGTGTAGCTGCTCCCTGTCTTAACCCTGTGCTGGCTGGGCTGCTTGACTTAGTCACGTTCAGCTTTTCACCACTGAGGACCCCTCTCACTAATTTCCTCCTACAGATTTCCCTGCATTGAGTAGTCCCTATTTGAAAAGTAACTCGTTTCTAAATTAGTTAACCAGAGACGCACATAAATAGCTGCCATTCAAAGCTACTGAATCGACTGACTGCCAGCCCAACGCAAAGGCGCCCTCTATTCAGGTGGCATGTAAAACTTTATTGTGGGTAAAGGAGGCAATTGCCAATGGCCTTCCATGAAGTATTAAAATATACTTTCCCAGATCTCTGGAGCCTGGGCCTGCAGACTGGGAACCACTGGGCCGAGGGTTTCTTCCATCCTTCAACTTCCTCTCTGGGGTCTCACCTGATGAGCCCGCTGGCTAGCAGTCCTGCCACCTGGGAGTCCCACTGGGGCTGCTTCTCCACCTGGAGGCTGTCTCCCTCATAATGCCTTGGTTCCGGTGGGCAGGGGCTTCTGCACGCCCCCCTCCCCCGAGGAGCTTCCCCTCTGCAGCCACAGCGTGGCACTCTCTATCACAGTCCCTTAAAAAGTCATCTTAAAGAAAAGCCTTCCTTTTTGTTTAGCTTGCATTTCTCTGGGACTTAAGTGCTATATTAAAACAACACAGGCAGCAGGGGGTAGCTGCTTTGGGGCAGTCCTATGAGGCCAAGTGTTTCAGCCCCGACCAAATTCCGCAAATGAAATCTGCGACTGTCCACCAGATGGATGTCCTGAGTGGTACGGTCCACAGCAACTGCATTTCGTATGGAAGTAGAGTTCACACCCACAGAAACTATCGAGTAGACATGATGTTATATAAGCACCTTTCTTCAGGGGCTCAGAAAGCTTGACATGCATTATTTTAGTCAGCCCCAACTCTTCTGTTAAGAAGGTGGAGGCAGGATTATCATCATTAAAACGGCAGCTCTCAAGAACCTTGCACATGTACTAGAATTAGCCATGATTCTGATTCAAAGCAGAAACAGACAAACATAAGAGTTATACCGAGGAACTGAGATGCTTCGTGAAGACTGAGGTCAGAAAGAAAGATGGCTACATAGTAATTAAGAGTATGTTGATGGACCAAACAGAAAATGGGATTTTAAGCTATATCTTCCCGTATTTATATGACTGAACTGATAGCCACACGTAGATGTATCAATGTTAATTTATCTGTAAGCATTTGGAGCTATACATTAATATGTATATAGATCTGTGTATATGAAACATATTATATCATTATACACACACAAATAACAAATCCACATTCATCTTATATTTTGGAGCCTTTGGAATACTTGTAAGAATTATCATTTTTTGGAATAAAATTTGACTCCTCTGGAAATATTTTCTAAAACTAACCCATTCCAGTATTAACCGCCTCAGAGCTACTTATCAAACATTAACCATGTACAGGCACAGCGGCTGACTTTGTTTTTCGGTGATTCAGTTATAAATGGCACGGCTGCTACTGTATTCTCTAGTACCTAGAACAGTGCCTGGCAAACAATCAAAATTCAGTAAACACTGGTTGAATGAGGATATGTTCCAGATGGCCCATGATTCTGAGGACTCAAACCTGTTTATACAGATAGATGTTTTGGCTGTTTTTCATAACAATTTTAAATAAAAAGCATCTGAGAAAATACTTTCTCTAGTTTGACCTAGTTGGGCTTTGATTCAAATAGGATGCTTTGGGGGGAAATTTCCATGATAATGATGACATGGGGTTTTAGAGATTTTATGACGGAAATAACGATGACAATGATAATGATAATAACCATCATGACTCTGAGAACAAAGGCATTAGATACATATTAGTAATTAGAAGAGGTGGTTTATAGTAAATGACTACCTCATAATGCATTACAGTGGACAAGGTGAATCTGGTCCCAGTGAAAGCCAAGCTGTCCTACTGAAAGGATGTTACACCCTAGCATTCCACTATTAATGGACAAAGGGGGGCAATTCCATGGAGAGCTGAGTTCAAGTCCTCCAGGGAGGAAAGTGCCTGCATACACTGGTAAATTATCTCTTGCAGAGCAAGCCATGAAGGGGTTCATTCACTTCATGTGGGTGAACACACTTGTCCCAAGAGGCCATTTATTTACAGCTCCTTCCCACTGGATCAGGCTCATTTGTTTTTATATCTCGAATCTATGTGTAGCCCGTGCTCGCTTCGCATGTGTTATTATAAAACACCTTTCAGTACGCCACCACCAAAATGGAGTGCTCCAAACAAATGTTCTCTTAGGGCAATAACTCCTTAATATAAACTGCATTTAATAAAACTGGTAGTGATTCTAAGAAGGAACAGAGTAAGGCATATTCAGAGAAAATGTCTGGAAGAAATTTGCAATTAATATTTTACAAGACATTTAGATTCCACCGATTCCTTCTTGCTGTTAAAATTTAAGAGCTTTCTCAAAACTGTATTCCTCTCTGTTATTACATCCTTAATTAAATTAATTTATACAGTGAATGCTCTAATGATACTGCTGTAGATTTTCAATCAAAACGCCTTATTGCTAGAGACAATATGTGTTAGGACCTTGAAAAAAGAATGACATAAGGCACAGAGCCGTCACTGGCACAGGGATATTTGGCCCTGACGACTGATTATTGGAAAGATTGTGGTAGTTGTCCTGTGCCTCAATTAAGGTCTTCATTTTATTTTTTAATTAAGCTAAATTAGGTCACTGAAAACAAATGAATCTTGCAAGTTGCCTTTCCAAGGATTTCTCTCTGGGAAATATAATGGCAGATGATGACATTTCTACTGAATGATTCTACCATTTAGGTTGTGCCTACCTGAAGCCCTAAACAAAGGAAGCGATCCCTAAGCCAAATGCTGTATTGTCAAAGCAGAGGCATCCAAAATTTGTCCACACAAATGGCTCAGCTGTGGAAAGAGTCAGTCTAACAATTCTGCACCAAACTCAAGGGCTCATCAAGTAGCCCTGTCTATGCAGACACGGTCACAGTCTGTTCTTCAGGCTATAGAGGCATGACTCACTAGGGAATTCAAGGGAGGAAGGGAGGGAGGGAGGGAGTGTGTGTGTGTGTGTGTGTGTGTGTAAGATCAGAATAGCTTAGTCCCCTCAGTACGCAGTGGGCACTCAATAATCATTAGCGATTTGTTAATTTAATAAAATGTCAGTCATAAGCCAGGCACTGTACCTAAGATTTGGCCATTTCTGAAATAGAACATGTCCAAATCAGGGAAATGAACCCCAGACTCCCGCTCCTTCTTCTCTGGGTTGAGATGTCGAATTTACTCCCTTTATTTTGAATATTCCATTTCTAGGACTCATGTTGAGCATTTCCGGGGCTGTAAAACCCAGTGTCTTTCTCAGTCACGTGGTGCGAGGGTGTGAGAGAGATGGGTCTTCAGTGCCTTTGCACTGCTGAGTACAGCCCCAACCCCTGACCCTGTGCCCTGCACCCTCCTTGGACAAGCTCTCTATAATCTGTACATGACACGAGAGAAAGGGTGTCTGTTCATAAAAATCTAAGAGCAGACATAGCCAACTGCATGACACATAGTCCCGTTGGCTTTTTATTCCTCTCCCACACTAACCAAGGTCTTTGTATCTCTCAGGAAGGAAAGAAAGATGGTTCCTAAACACCTAATTTTGGTTGCATGATAAAAGTTCCATATGCTACGAAATACCAAGTGCAAAAGAAAATAGAAAAAAATAAATAAATAAAACAAAAAAACCCCAAAACACCCAGCACTCTTTGATCTTGTTTTAAATTGAATGTTTTGGACACTTTAGAAAAAAGGCAGCAAGTGCCTTTTTAATGGATTTTATCCGCAGGAAAATGATTACAAGCAGGAAAGCTTTAAAGTGTCAGCTGGTGATGCATTTTTCTTTATCCCTTTTATTTTTATTCAGAAAGATATTAAAGGCATATGGCAAAGTGCATCATTAATTTCTTATTAATTTCATAATATGAAGGCAACCAGTAAAAATAGTAGTGCTACGACTTTAAATTACCGAACTTGCTTGGTATTTAATGAGAGACCGAGCACAGCAGGGGTTCTGTTAAATTAAGTTGTGCCTTCACGTCGCAGTGGGGAAACAGGTGTATATTGGTTTAGAATTATGGAAATGTTGACTAATTCCAAGGCTTGTAATCAAACAGCAAGGCATGCTGTAATATTTTTCCCCCAAGAATATGCATTAATCTTTTATGTCTGGTCCCATTTCTTCCTGTCCACCAAAAGCTCACGGCTGAAAGGAAACCACTTTCATGTTTTTCCTGTAGCTGTTAAGGGTGATGTTTATCAGATAAAGCTATACATAAATGCAAGACGGGGGACTCTGTTCCCAGTTCCCTAATTGGAAATGGCAAGTGCAGCAGCAGTGGGCATGCTGCGAAGGCTATGAGCCTACAAATCAGACCCGACATCTCAAAATTTTCATTTAACCTGCCTCAAGTAATTGGGCATATGAAATTGAGCTGGATAAAAAGAAAACCAGAAAACAATCCACAATCCATGTTTTCCAATCCCAGAATCATGGTCCTTAATAGGGGTCTCCAAAATCACTGCCCCTGACTTAGGTATGCAGAATTTTCAAGAGAAAGGGAGAGAGGCATATGTGACTTCTTTTTTTAAATATAGAAGGTGCTATTTGTTTGCTAAGAAAGGGGTCAGAGTAAGATGTCCCAGACAGAAGCACACTCATCAGTCACTTGGGTGTGCTTCAACATGGCTCAGTCACCATGTTAACTAGGGGTTTCTTGAGAGTGTATTCACGTATGGAGATGGTGTGCTTCTACTAGGGACAAATGCAAATTAACCAAGCTTTGCATGAATTTAAAATAGGGTGTGATTTGGTATCAATCTACCCCAAATTCTAGGTGACCATTCAACATTTCGAGTCTTTTTTTAAAACACACATTGAAGGAATGTGGTTGCATCATTCAGTAATACGACCCAATGCTGCAACCTCCTAGAATTTACATTGGAAAAATCCCATTTATATGGAAAATAAAGCTGAAATACTACTTTAAAAAAAAAAAAGTCACTTAGACCTACTACAAACTGCTTTACTAAAATCCCCCGTATACGTTTCAGGCAGAAGTAGTTAAATTAAACCCAGAGGGAGAATCCTCAGGCCACGTGCTTGCTTTGCTGAACCGCCTCTCTGACCTGCTCCCATGAAAAGGGGAAAACCTGAGTGGTCTGATTCAAGACCAAGGCTCACACTTTATCACTTTTGGGTGATTAGGAAGCTAATGTTGTGAAAACCTTTTGTTGAGTATCTTGCCGCTACAAATCTTATAAAATTTCCAGTGGCTCTAAGGTGAATCAAACAAATGCTCTCTTTTCTGGGTGTAATGAGGGATAAACGCATATGCGTGTGTACATCTGCAGAGACAGCTAAGCGACACAAAGGCAGAACCGTACCCTGAAAACATGAGGGACATTGTGTTGCCTTTCTTCTATTCGTATCAAATCAGGTTTCAATAAAATCGTTATCAATACACTGCTTACCACAGGTTCTTCGGGTAACCGAAGCGCATCATTATGACACTCAATGAACTTGTCACGGATATTTGAGTCAATGTGGAAAATATTCAAACAGCAAAGGGAAATTTATACTAACATGCACTATATAAAATTGCCCCCCAAACCCCAGGAATCATGTATTCGCATGAAGTAGCTACACATATCAGTTCATTTCTAGTGTGTTGCTCTCATTTTCAAATATTCCTGGGAAGGAAATGGAAAAAAAGGGTAAGCTTTGTGTTTTCTGTTCTCTATCAACACGAAGCCACAAATTGGGCATTAAAACACTGACTTTGTTAAGCACCACTGACTGTTTAGAAGCCATTAGGAGGTTTAATATTATGGCTGTACAGGGTACATTTTGTCCTTTCAAAAGAAAAATCTAAAGACTAAATTTGAAAAGGGGCTCCTGGTGAGTAAAAGCTTTTCCTTTTCCATTTGCTTCTCTTGTGTGTGTTGGTTTTTTTCCTCCCTTTTAAAATCTTAGCCCACCCAATACTCTTTGGCAGCCGCTGTGACCCAGTGGGGTCACTCTGATTTTCAAACCAGGGGACACACGATTTGAGAGCTCTTTCCGTCGGCATTAATGCCAGTGCCTCTTTATGGGCCGGCCAGCTGGTTTGGCTGCCGTGGGGGAACAGAGGGGTCAGCACACACTCCTCAGAAGACCAAAGTCGTTTTTGGCACTAAGAGCCCATAACTAGAACCTTCAGTTGAAAGGACCATTTTCAAGCAATAAAGTGATTTTGGTACAAAAGTAAACCGACTCACCCCAGGTAAAGTTTTAATATTGTGCAGTGCATTCTGGGCCTCAAGTGCAGCTTTTCTTGTATAAAATGTTACGAAACAACAACCTACAGAGAGAAATGAAAAGGTTTTAGAAATTTCTGTGAATGCTTTGCTTAGATATAATGGAGACTGCAGCGAACAAATAATCTACTTAAAAGGATGCACAATTTAAAAATAATAAAGTGTATGAGAACAGTAATAACAACATCTCAAGCATTTACACAGTGCCTTTCATCCAGAATCATATTTATTAGCTTTGCCCGTGTTGGAGATCAATTCATAACTTTGTGCACCAACTACCTGGAACACAGCCCTTCAGGAACAAGGGTAGGAGGTGGGGGCGAGCTGTTAATGGGACTTGTTGTGTAGCAACTGCATAAAGAGAAGTGTTTAATCACAACAATAGCAGAAACTTACATTAACTATAATTTCCTTAAAGGATATCTCTAGAACATCACACTTTTAAAACACTTTCTAAACTCAATGGTTTAGACAACTGGATTATAAGCTTCTTAAAAGCTGGGATAATGTTCTGTTTTATCTCTACCATAGTACATAATGCAAAGCCCCATACATGAGATACTCAATATTTGTCTGCCAGAATGAAGGACTCTATTTTAGCCAGTTAGTAATTAAGTTACAACACAGGTGGGCACATGCCCAAAGAGATATCTGCACACTCTGTCCCACGTATTAAATACAGCTGTGGCACACCGACTGGTAACCTCTTGGTTCCTTATTTCCAAGAGCTGATGGGAGTCCAGGCAGAATGCACGCTCCCCCCCCCTCCCCCCCGGAGAGGCCAGCGTACCCCTCCACACCAACTCCCTCCACCAAAGAAATGGTGTCAAAGTCTTGGACCATCCCTCTGTGCTCTGAAGGATGGCTGACTCCTCCTTCGACATGTAGCTAAAGATACTCGTTAACATATCTGATTAAACCAGATAAAGATACCTGTTAACAACTGTTAATCACCATGAAATTTCTTAGTACAACCAGGTTTAGAAAAAGGGTTTGGACAAAAACTAAACATTTAAAGAAAAAAGACGCAGCCTCTGACTTGGGCTGTCTCTGTTAAGTTGGGCTGAGAAAAAAGGTGGAGAGATGCACTCACCAAGACTGTACTTATTTAAAGGACTCTAATGCATAGGGCCTGAGATGGGCAGAGCCCTGAGAGGTACTCCTGTGCCAAGGACAGCAGGTAACAGGAGAGAAATGCACAGCACTCAGGCATCAACACTGGTCCTATTTGGGGGAATAATAAAAATAAGACCAAGAGCAAAAAAAAAAAAAAAAAAAAAAAATGGAAAAAAAAAGGTACAGTTGGAGATCAGGGAGTTGGCACCACTGCCCATCTTTAGAATGCTAAGTTGGCATCCTGATTTTTTAAAACAAAAGCTCATTCAAAGGCATAGGGGAAAATATAGTGCCGTTCATATAGCATTCCTAAATATCAACAATGCCTCCTCCTCGTTTGGAAAGAAATTTGGAAACTTGTCATATATGTGATTTCGTTGGAATCTACCAAGATTAAATATGCAAAACTCTTGGCATTTAAAAAATACATGCATCCAAGGAAGGAAATCCTTAAAATATATCATCTGCATGACAGAGGAAATCAAAAATTATGAAGTATCTTTAAAGAATCACAGGTGGACAGACTGACGATTTTTATATGAGCTTTCGTTTCAGCTGTTGGACTTCTCTGACCAGAGGCCATTTAGCCAGGCTGCGTTATGGTAGATTTTTTACTGAACTAATCAAACGCACGAGTGGTTTTAGCTTCAATGGCATAACGTAAGCCCAACAAAAGCTATAGCAATTGCTGTAGATCAAGGAATAATTTAAAGCAGCAAAGTCAGGTCCCAGTTTCTAGAACCTACTATACTCACTCTAAAGAGAAGGAAAAATACCAACTATCCTTCGCTAGGCTTGGTAGAGAAAGAATAGCAGAGAAAGACACAACCACTGCCTTCTGCAAGCTTCTAACCACCAGACGCTGGGCAAATTCTCTCGCTCTCCTGGCTTTACGGGATTAATGCCAGATAAGGACCCTATGGGGAAGGCTCTGAACTTCAACCTCAATAATCGAAGCTTCAAAGAGAAGCAGGATCCAATACTTTCAAGCAGGTGGGTTTTGGAGGTGCGATACTTAAAAAAAAAGATGAGGGCTGGGGTAGAAGTCACACGATGGCTTGCCTGCCTGGGAAGAAGGCAGCTAAGGAAGATGACAAACAAATGCCACCCGGGCCACACTCGGAGCTAAGAATGAAGAGTTTAGATTGGCCTAAAAGAATAGAGACGTGACGGGAACTGGAAATGGAGAGCTGAACACAATGCCCAGATAAAAGTAGCAAGCAGCAAAGATGATGGGAACCGAGGGAAGCTTTTATGCTCGGCCACCCCGAGGAGCTCTGAGCAACAGGCCGTGGTCTCAGGAATAAAGCAAGCTCTCTTGCCTTAACCCCCCAAACAAAACAGCCACCATTCCTACTGCCTGAAATCCACTGCCTGGGAAGGAACAGCTCATTTCCTATTGAAGCATGAATATGGTGCCCTCGGGGATGGTAATATTTAATTGTTCCTAGCTATGTACATCTTAGTATAAATTTGGATGAAGTGTTTTTCTCTTGAACAAAATTCTTAGTGAGTGGAAGGTGGTTTTTGTGGGGTTTTTGTTTGTGTTTGAGAAAGGGCAAGTTTGAAGCTGAGGTCTGAGCAGTGTGCAATGGGGATGAAGAGGGGAAAGGAAGGAAGACTGGAGTCTCATATACAGAAGGGGGTATGGGAAGATGTCTACCCCAAATCTCCAAACTGTCCAATTTCATCTGGGGTCCTCTCTGCCTGTCTAACTGATAAAGTGAAATCAGGCATTCATTACTACTGATCCTTTCCGAACTATGTATAGCTCTTAGCTCTTATCTAAGCCCATTCAAACGAAGGTGTGTGTGAGTGTGTTTTAAAGGTGCTGCCAAGATCAGCTCCAGTTCTGCTTGTAATACATTGGAGAATATCCTGCGTAACACTAGTGGTATGCTTCTCTCATGGCTCGCTGAACCCCAACCCAACAGCTCAGCACCACAGGTGCTGTGCTTGGTAAGCAAACTTGTCACCTTTGAAAAGGGTGTCCCATTTCCAGGTGGGCACAGCCCCTCTCCATAGCCTGTGGCTTGGAGAGCAGAGTCCAGGCTGAATTTCTGCCCCTACTTGTGGCCTCAGCTGGGCACCATCGGGCAGTGAACACCTTACAGAAATGTAGGGGCTCTGGGGAAGATGATATGATCTGGAATATCATCCCAAGGCTCTTCCCTTTGGTTTCATACATTTGGATCCCAAGTGGCTCATGAGAAAATATCTAACAGAGGAAGTATCTTAGCTATTTTAGTTTCATCAATTCTAAATCAGTGAATAAAAACCAGGTCTGCCTAAAATCCTCCCCCAAACTATATGGACAAAAAACTAAAGTGTTTCATTCAGAACAAAATTTTAAAGTCAAAATTATTCTTTACCTTCCTTGGGTTAAAATTAAAAACGTCTGGCACTTCATTCATCGGTATGTCGTGCACACCAATCCACTTAATAAAAACAGTGTTTGATTAAGTTATCTTAAAATTTGCAGGATAAATACAGAATTATACATTTAAATAGTCACCATAAATGCAGCAATCTGTATCCCCCCCTGTGGGACTTTAGTCTGTTAGTCTGTACACTTCCAGAATAAGTTGTGTCAGACTCCTGTTTCTGTGAGTACTTTCTAATAACCATAGTCTTTTTATCTATCACTTGATATGCTCACTTAAAATTCTCGATTCATTGACCACAGAGATCATTTCAACAAAGCAAGGAAGAAATATCATTATTTGCCCTGATACGGTAATTATCATGGAAAAAGGTCAGGGAGCTACTACAGATCCCAGAAGACCCATGCAGGTTCAAGAAGGATGGGATTTTCTTTCTTGCCTACCCTAACTGGATGTACAGCTGTTAAGGGAACCACCTGTCTCTGAGATTTCCCCACACCAGCTGTAACTCAGGTCTGAAATTTAGTGGATGCATTTTCAGGTCAGCTGCAACACCAGATGGCTCGGCATCTGATTCTGGGGACAGACTTCCTCCTTCAGCAGTTCTGTTTCCAGCATTGTGGTAAGGTGGGTGGTTAAACATCCACAACATCCACAGGTGCTCTTCAGTGGTCAGTAGCCACAACATGCACCAGGGAGGACAACCCCTCCCGCTTCGGGGATTCCAGGATCATTCCTGGAATGTCAAACATAGGAAGTGACTGGCCGGGGACTCTGGAGGATTTTAGCAGAGGCTGATGCAGTTTGCTGAGTCAGGTGCTCCAGCAAGCCTCAAACCTTTTTCTGCTTAATGCTGCTAATTTTAGCTGCTTTGCTCGTTTGACACTAATAAGCACTTGTACTTCAGGATTCTTGCCACCTTTATCCACTCATTCGGGGGTTTTTGCCAGTGGCAGCAGCCAACTTACCAAAGATGAACATGCTGTCCCACGCCCAGGTTACTTTATGACATCCTGCTTTCCCACAGTTTCACTGATACAGTGAACTGTATCAGTAAGAGGATTTGGGAGGGAAAAAAAATTCCTCTCTCACGTGCCCATTTATTAAACCCCACCCTACTGCTCCTCAGAAGGGCTTTTCAAATTCACAGGTGAGATATGTCAAGTGAACCAGCCACCTGTCTCAGGCCTATGCAGAGCCTCATATGTCCACTGCTGATGACTTCTCTACTGGTCATCAAGAGATGCTGATGAGTCTGTAAAGTTACGGGTAACACATTAAAGCACACTGACCGCTATCTCCCTGAGAACTCATTTTGCTGTTCGAATTTGAACATCTGGCAGACCCCTAGGAAGGCAACATAGGACAGAACAAGTGTGACGGTAGAAGAAATCTGGATGAGAAAGATCGGAGTGCAGAGTGCCAGAGGTGAAGGCCAGAGGTGCAAGGCCTCACATGAGCACCTCTGGGGGGCCAATAAGCCAATGGACTCTGCACACTGAGGGCAGGTGAGAGGTACAGAAAAGTCACCTTGTTCCAGGGCTCCGTCTGTCTTCTCAGAGCCCCATCAGGGGGACTGGGAGCCTTTCACACCCAGGTTCCCAGCAGTGGGCAAGTTGAGCAATCTAGTTGCCTAATGTTCAGCTTGGAAAGCGAAGTGTAATCAGCATTATAATTGTGCAATAAGATCGGACCATCTTGTATCAGAAGTTGAGAATGGCAATTCCGGGAGAGGCTGAGCACTACCTAGTCCAGACAGGGTAGCTGAGTCTGACTATCTCTCTCCACAAACAGTTTCTGCTGTCGTGAAGGGCTCCTGCAGGTATTCTGCTGGCTTACTTGCTGAATAACTTGGGACGCTGTTAGATTTTTGCTGTTTCCAAAGATAAAGCTCCAAACTCACTCTGACACACGCACGTACACAAAAGACAATATATTTAATATCATAAAGAAGACACTCCACTTTACTGAAAGACTTTTAATTTTAAATGATCAAGTAGATTTATCCTCAAAGACACCATCTGGATTATCACAAATCTTTTCAAACCACAGCTGTCTCTCTTGAAAATCTTTGCTTGGAAACTCTTGGTAATACAGAATTTTAAAAAAATGCACTATGTATGTGGAGACGACCAGTTTATACCACGTCCTGCCCTGAGTCACATGGCAATTTGCTTACATCGTTCAGTGTGGATGGAGAGTGGTGGAAACACAGCCGCAGAGAATGATGCCAGAGATCAGATTTTAAAATTAACTCTGCCCGAAGAAAACGGACACCATACTTATTACAGGGACTTCCTTCAAGGTTTCCAAACCTTACCAGTTGGGGATTAAGGTTTGAGGCTCTGAAGACACCATTTCAAAAAGGCATTTTCTTCAAGGCTTTGACTCTAAAAATAGACACAACAAGGCAGTTTGTATTATATCTGTGTGCTTGTTTTAAGGAATCCAGGTATAAAGACAGGAGGTCAGTAACTTGTATGGTTTTCAATTATTGAAATGGTTGCCTGACAGCTATAGTGTAGACATTTCAGATCACAGGCTAACGATTTATGCTCAAGGGCACAGGAAGCCAGCCCTGTGTGGGACTGGTCTAGTGGCACATTCACAGATCTCTCTGGAGCCCCCAGCCCAGGCTGAGCACGAAATCCCTGTGAATGGTGCTCTCATAAATGGAAGAGGGCCTTTTTAGAATGTTCTGGTTCTAACTGCTCCTTCTTTTTCTGATGCCACTCTTCAGCAATATCTTCATATGGAAAACTTCGGAACATTTTCCGAAGTACATACAAACAACTGTACAACTTGAGGATGCAGGAACGGTGAAAAAAATGATTTCCCACAACCCTGTGGCAAAAACTACTAAAACAAAACATATTTCAGGTTTGGAGCTCAGGGTGCTGTACACGTGGACACCTGTCTCTTCAGGTGGACTTTGTCCACTGGATACAGAGAGGGGACTGTCTATGTCTTCAAGGCCACTCAATGTCTTACACATGAGAAATCTACAGTTGAAAACAGCCACAGAATGATCATCTAATGGTTGAAGCCTGTATTTATTTATTTCTTTAAAAGACAAAGTAATGGTTGTGGCAGACAAATTCAATTCAAGATATACTTGAATTCAGTGCATCAGCAAAGTCATCACATTGTGAACTGAAAATTCCTTTAAGGGCGTTTGGATTCTAAGGGGCTGACAGGTCGAGGAACTAAGGCCCTGGAAGGCTGAATCAGTGACCCCGCTATGGCTTTGCTCTTTCTGTGAATGGAGCTCTCTTTTAAGCACACTGGCAAGCAAAGCAGGTGCCTGCGTTACACAAGTCACATTGCAACTGGGATCTTGGCTTCTTGTCAAGTCTGTAGCATCCAGGCCAGCTGAAGTCAAAAGAGGACATACTCTTCATCCTTGATTCCCCTTGTAATCTATTTCCTCCCTCAATCTTCACCGCTCTATAGAGAATTTAATACTTTTTCTCCGAGTCCAAAGGTCGTGGATCTAAGTGGTGTATTTTGTGCTCAAGTGAATCTCGCACATACCCAGCTCTTGATTGTCAATCATCGGCCTCACCCCTGCCAAGACCCTGGACTTTCAGTTTCTACAAAGCAGTTAAAAGGTTCAAAAACACCATCAAAAGTCCCCTGAATTATATTTTTAAAGAAAACTTAGCACTGACCTTAAAAAAGTAGTTGGCCAGTGGTCTGGAAGGTGACCCTCAGTGCCTTGATGAAAAAGACAATGACAAAATGCTGTTCTTTGAAAGTACACAGATGCTTCAAGAGGCGAAATGGTACCCAGAGAAGCACAGATATGTCCCTTTCCTTGGCCCAAAGTCCACCCACCTGGTGCTGCCAGATAAAAACCCATGTCAAATGCACTGTTGTTAACTTGTGACCTCCATGATCCTAGGTGTTTATTTCTCTTTGTGCTCAAAACATGGCTTGCCTTAGAGGGTTGCAAGATGGGACTTCACAAATAATGCCACTGACTACATGGCTGCATTAAAATGCAGCTCCCGTGCTGCGTTCACAGTTCTGAATTCCTGCTTCCGTTTCCCTGCTGTGGCTCCTCTCTACTCAGATGCACCGAGAGACATGAAGGAAAGGAATGAAAAAAGCGGCATTCAAGGCAAAATATCAGCTCTGGGAAGAACGTGCAAGAAGATGAAGTTTTGTTTTGCAAGCTCCCCCACTCACTTGTTTTGCTTTAAACTCAAAACCAAGAAAAAGAAAATTAGAGGGAGTTAACATGGCATTCCTCTCTGTTGGGTGTATGCCCCTTCCATAGAATCACTGGGTCTTACAATTCATTAAGTCAACTAACCTAACAAGAAGCTAACAGAAAAGGCAAAACCATCCTAGCAATTACTGGTTGACAGCACCCTTCGAAGTCAACGCCTCTCACAGGAGGCTGTGCCATGAACCACTCCCGAACTTGCAACCTCCTTTCCTGCCACCAAAAATGTCCTTTTATAACCCAAACCTCTCGTTTGAAACTTCTAACAGTCTCCTAGGACAAATCTTTTTTCTCTAATAGTGGGTCTTCCATAGCTAGCATAACAGCTACCCAATACAAATGCCACATCCTGTAGAAATCAACTTTTAATGAAACCGTATCCAATTAGGTTAGTTTTATAGAGTTTGATATAATTGGCACCCTGATGTAAAAAGTATTACCATCTGGCCACTACCTGGGAAGCAGAGAAACAATGCTGCCATTCTGCTCTCAGTGCTTGAATTAGGTGGCTGTCACCGGTTGGGTTACCAAGTGCAAAACCAGGGAATCCCTTGGGAATTTCACTGACAAAGCAGGAGTTGCGCTTCCCCCTTCTGCCTGCCTGGGGCAGCGATCCTCCGCTCCTCCCAGAACTCTGACTGCAGGTCCCAGCAGGACTACCTCTCTACAGCAAATCTGAGCCCACCTTTCAATGGGGGAGAGAGCAATGAGTTCACGGGTTTTCTGCAATCGTGTGCCCTTTCCTCAGACTGTGCACCCAATGTGTCGTGACCACGCTCTGTTACGTGGCCACAAGATCTAGGCCACTGCCAGCCTCCTGCTGCCCTAGGGACTTCTCTCCAAGAAACCATCTCCTGATGCCATGGCCCTATGAAGACAGGCTCACACTCTAAATCTTCTGCCAGAAAAACAGTCTCTTTCTTTTTTTAAAATTTTTAACCTAGATTAAATCTACTGTATTTTCAAGCCTTTTGGAAAAGCAACCGAGGAGGAATGTGCATAGATAGCTGTGTGAGTGCTGCAACGCTCCCTCACCTGTTTTTATGTAAACACCAAGGAGAGCAGGACACAGACGGTAAAGGTACCAGGGGCAAAACTGCTGGGACCTGCTTTTTGAAACCCTTTTTCCTGGGCCTCTGAAAGGCACTACTTAGGTTAAACCATTTCAAACATCCAACACCTGTAAAAGTATCTGAAGAATTTTAGTGTCATTGCACTTAGCTCTTTCTTGAGCCCTCCCCTCCCACTTCACTCTTAAGCATGAGATGGTGAGTTTAGGGGTGATGCGCATGCTTGTCAAGGAGCCCTGGGGACAGGATAAAGGAAGCAGGCAGTCTCGATTGTTACAGGAAAGGTCGCTTGCCCTTTGGAAATACAAGGTAATAAACAAACTGTGTAGTTATGACAATTTTATTGTTAAATACTAATGCTAGAGTAGGAAGAAGGACCATCTTTTTTCTCTAAAGGTAAGAAAAAAAATAACTTCACAAGCCAACTACAAGGCCATACAGGGCGGTGTCCCTAAACTTGGTGTGACTGGACCAACTCCCTGGGCTAGGGGCTCCCAGGAGTCTTGGTGGTGAAGCAGGGATGGTACCCATGGGGATGGCAGCAATGTGTCCTTCTCCAAGGGCAGAGGCCGTCACACCGATGAAGAAAGGAGGCTCGGGATTAACTGTGGGAGAAGGTAGTTCTGTCTTAAATCCAATTAAAAAGGATTTCGTTTCTAAAGTCCTGAGGAACCTCATTAAAAGGAAGTTTTTAATATAAGGTTATTTCATAGTACGGATTCTCTTGAGGATAGGATGGCATTTTTATTACGAGTCTGGTGGCAACGAGAGTAGGTTAAAATATTTCTTTTCCTATGATTCTCAGTTCAGTACACTGGGCTTTTAGGTGCTTCCTGGCCTGACCAGTCTGTTGAGTCTCAATTTCACTGTCCTGCCTGGAGGGTGTGGCAATCTGTACTCCTGGAGACTAGGAATACAGACCCTGCATTGTTAGCTTGAGAAAAATCAGCTCAGCTCTGTCCTTCAGCGGATATCACTGCTCTTCTCACTTTTTACAAGCCTGATCTAGGTGGGGCTGAACTCCTAAGAGGCATTACAATCCAGAGCAGAATCAAAATATTTTTTCTGGAATTGGAGTAAGGAATCATATCCACTTCCTGACTCCAGTCTTCACAGCCAAAGTGAAATGTAGAGGCAAACCCTTTGGCTGTAGAAACTATGTTGGCTAAAGTGAGATCTGCTCTGATTTTAGACTGTTCCCTGTGCTATGTGACTCTAGAGAGTTGCTACTATGGCCACTATAACTGCCTCACCCACACCCACGAAGATAAAGTCATTTTTCCTGTGCACGTAATCAGGGAGGGAGGGACTTTTACAAATATCCTGGAACAGCAGAACTCATGCAAGAAATGCATTTTTGTAGCCAAATATAACTTGATGCTCCAGGGACAAGATGTCCCAGAGTTCTTATGGCAGAGACTATGACAGTTTTCAAAGTTACACTGGATTTTCTCTCCTGCTTCATTCATGAAACTTCTGAGAGTAGTCACCCCGTATTAGAATTTCAGATTGACTGGGGGTTTGACACAGTTCTTGACCTCTCTAAGCTTCTATTTCCTTACTTATAAAATTGGGTTAGTAATAGCAGGCATATCATAGAGGTGTCAGAGTAAACAAAATAATTCGTCAGCGTGTATGACACAGCTTCGGGTATATCCATCAAAGTGCTTAATAAAGGCTACATATTATTGTTTGCCTTGAATTTATTCTGTTCCTCCATAAGCCCCAAGCCAGGCAGAACCTATGCAGGTTCCCCAGGAGGCAGGTGAGGCACAAGCAGTGTTACCCCCACGTTGTAACAGAAGAAACTGAGGTACTGAGAGGCAGCGTCAACAGCAGCCATGTCGAGATGCTCCCCACTGGCCTCTGAGTGGACGTGAGACATACGGGCCCCTTTGGTAAATGATGACCATGCACCCTTTAACTGGGTTTGGGATTGATTATGTTGTCTTGCTTTCTGAAATAATTACTCAGAACCAGCCAAGTTCACCCATTTGCATGGCCTCTGAGCAGTCAATCAATTTTAATGGAATCATTGTGATCACTTTCCCGTTCCAGGTATGACAAAACTTTCCCCAACTGTACATTTGATGGTACTCCCCCAAGAGCCCAAAATTCCCTAAAACCGTTTGTTATTTGAAATAAAACCCGTTGCTGTCTAATGAGCACACCCAGGTTTCATTACTGTGAAAGGAGTTTAACCATGGACGTGTCACTTCCTTTTATTTCAGCAACAGAGGAGGAAGGAAGAGCAGTGACACTGGGCTTGCATGAAAAGGTGGCACCTCCCCATGGGTAGGAGCAAGAGCGGAAAGGGAGGAGAGCCGGGGTACCTGTCCCCAAGGCAGAGTCAGGCACCCTGAACACGGGGTTCCAGCGGCTGGATTTCATTTTGAGAGTTACCACTGCACAATGATAACGCACAGGAAGAGTCACCGCCTGCCTGATCAAAGCTGCCTGTGACGGTTGCTCAGTTCCTGTGTTACCGTGCTCCCCGGGACCACCAGGGCTCCCTGAAGGTGCGTGGCTGATGCTCTAACCACTGCGCACACTGGCCACGGCTAAGGGGATAATATTAACAGTTATTCTGGGACAACAGAACAAACACACAGACCCTTCTCCTTCATTCTCTCTCTCGATCCCTCCTTTTCTCCTTGGAGCTTCATAGCTGGAAGCTCCGATTTCTATTAAAATAAAAGCTCCTCAAGAAACAACACTGTGATCTACTTTTCCAGTCATGTACACTATAACATAAATAATCTCTGATGATGGGCTCTGATATATGTTTACAGTGACAACACAGGCGCTGAGGCATGAGGTTGGTGTCATGAAAGAGGGAAACAAAAACTAGGGTGGCTGCAGGAAACAAACTTCACACATAATTTTCATAAGGGCTGGTCCCAATTTGACTGTGATCATCATTAAATGCTAGACTGAAGAGAGGAAATGGAACTTAGCAACCATCTAGCTTTAGTCCCTATTTTCAGTGAAAGAAACTGAGACACAGAGAGGTGGCCTCTGGACAGAGTCAACTCCCTGGCTACTGACAAAGCCTGGGCCAGAATCCAATCGGGTGGACTCGCTCTTGCCAACGACTGTCACGCTGCTTCATTGTTCTGAATCTCAACCCAGGTATATGTTGAGCATGGCTTTCCATTTTCCAGGAAATTAAATAAATATAACTGATTACAGGTACAAGAAAAATATAAAGCATGGTCCCTGCACTTGATGTGCTTAAAATATAGCTGCAGAGTTAACTGCCGGTTCTGCAGCAGGTAGAAAGAAGAAGATTCATCTTCTTTGCCACAGAATCTCGCCCTGGAAAACCTCAGAGGGAAAGTGAAATATTTCCCTGATTTCAAGATTACAGAAAACTCTACATGCCACACACTGATTAGCAGCTATTTGGCTTCACTGGAGGAGGAAGGTGCCATCTATCAGCCTTCCCCACGCTGCACGCACACCGAAGCAGTATTTGATCTAAAAACTTTCATTTTTCTCAATCATTGTCAATGACACTCATTCTTCTGCTAAACCTTTAGAAAAGAGAGAAAAGAAATATCCCGCAGGCTCCCGCTCTGTTCTCCAGATGACTGGATGAAGATGGATTTCTAAGTCTTCAGCCCTTTTGGACTTAAGAGCCAGGGCTTGGGTGGATTTCAAACACACACACACAAACAATTATTGAGATAGGGGTGGGAAGAGAGGCGTGTTATAAAACACTCAACAATGAGCTAAAAGGCTCGAGGCAACAAAGATCACTTACACTGCAAAGTCTCTGCTGTACTCTACTGCTTCCTAATTGTGCAGATAACAAATGATAATAGTACTTCCTTGTAGTCAAAAAAGAGGTTCTCCCGCCACTGAAGGCCTCATCATTCTAAATTTTATTCTACCCCAAGAAGATCAATAGTTCAGGCAATCTGAAACAGCAGATATTCCAAATATTTTTTCAGAATGTCCTGGAATACTATTTATGTCAGTGAGAGGAAGTTACCTTCCTATACATGCCGTAGGTTAACATTCAAGTTGGTTTGAATTCCCCGAGCGCACCCCAATCTGTCCACAGGGACATGGTCCAAGCGACCACTGGGTAGCACGGAGAACGCAGCCTAGGATTCAAATGGGCTGTGAAGAGCGTACGGATCAGAAATGCCACCCAGCTCCTGGTGTTTTTCCGGCATGTTCAGAAGTCCGAGGGGAGAAGCTTTCTATTTTCCAGTTTTGGACAGAGGTCACTGATAAATAATTCAACCACTATTTGTCCAATATAGTCATGCTTTTAATTTCCATGATGATAAGCTTCTAAAGGATTCAACTTTATGACAGGGGGGAAAACACTCCCAAGATTTCATTACTAGTCAATCTTATACACTGACCCATGTGTTAACGAGCTGTCATGAGGTGATACGTTCCAAGTATTTGATATAATCCATAAGACAACCGTATGTCAAAATGACAGCTAACCTTGGTCAACTGAGTAAAGCAATGAGCTAATTGAAAGAGAAATTCAGGTTTGAACAGATGTATTAGTGCTACATGGTAGAGTCACAGTACAACCCTGCTTCTAAATTCTAAGACTAGAGATAGGTAAAGGGTGCCAGGAATCAGGTTTTGTTCATCTAGTCTGCTGCCATTCCTTCCACACACAAGATTCTCAGTCTAAGACTGCAACAAATGTACAATACCTTCCCCAAATCTGATTACATTTTACAGAGTTTCTCAAACCTTCCTGAAGACAATCACCTGGAGTGTTTGTCAAAACACAGATTCTTAGAACTGACCCAGACATATTGGGTCAGGAGTTTCAGGGGAAAAGGCCTGGTAATCTGCTTATCAGAGTCCCCCAGGGGTTCTCATCCTCAAGGAAGTCTGGGGGCCAATACAATACCCCTGCGGCGGCGACCACCAGCTGTCCCCTCCAGCTCCTCTCTGCTCTCACAGTGCGAGGACTGGAGCAGAGTGCACAGCAAAACCACATTTGCTAGCTTCATGCCATGTGATTATGTGCAGTCTAAGGAAGTGTGAGTGGAAGTGATATTTGCTGTTTCAGGGCCATGGCTTTTAATAGAGCAGGTATTTTCACATTTCCTTTCCTTTCCATGTGGAAGAAAGCCACCCACCAACCAGGACACCCAGAAGGGATTACTGACATGAACAAGAAAGAAACTTGTACTGGATTTAAGTCGAAACACATTCTTGGGTCTATTTGTTGCAGTTTAGTCTATCCTGATTATAACACCACCAAGTGGTAAAACATTACAAAAACATAATTGAAACAACGACAAGTCCCAGCATGTCAGTGCTCCACCTCCTCCTGCAGCACATTTTAGTACATAGTGTCTCTCTGCCCCTCACCTTCAGCACATTTTCTGGGTACTTCCTAAAGTGGCTGCATTAAAACACACCAGGAGGATCGGAATGAATATGCTTTAGAATGTGGTTTCAGAAAAATAAATCTCCTTATATTAGCTTCCACAATAAAAAAAAAATTGAAGTTGGTGTATAGCCATAGAGAAATCAGGTAGAAAAAGTGAATGATGCATTTAAACCTGTATTTATTTAATAGTTTCTTGGTGAGAATACTGTGTTTTTTAAAAAACAAACCACTTGGTAAAATTGACTAGATCGAGAGGAGAATGTAATTCTTGACAAGCCTAGTATTCAATCCACATTGATGAATAATTCCTAATTTCATTTGCTTGAATGATGAGATTTAGTCCACAAATAAACACAGAGGCTATTTTTTTTCTCTTTGAATCTTTTCTCACTTCTTTTTGTTAATACCCTTCAAAGCATGAGGATCTCCTAGTTCAGACTTACCCCCTACTCCCTCCCTCTCTTGCTTCTCTAGCCAGTCGGCATTCTCAAGTGAGTCTGGGCCAGACAGGGGCTGCTGTGCAGGGGGTTCAGAAGTCTGCCTGGAGAGATCTGAAGGGGTCAGGACCATCTTGTCAAAGCAAAGAGGCAGTAGTGTGCTGTACCATTTCCCTGGGGTAAGTTATGAGCTACCTAGGTAGCTCTGCAATTGTTTTTAACCCCTTCAAAGAATTCACGAAAATAAGCATATGAACAAATACAAGAAAGTATAAGAGAGAGCAAGGTCTATGCTATGAAAACACAGGGAACAGGTATGTTAAAATTTTAATAAATTCACCTCTTTTCTTCAACCCCCTTGGCTAGGATTTCATGTGAATATAAACATGTGTACAAAATACTAAGTATCTTTGCTTTAAGAAGATGCCTTTCAGTCTTTTAACATTTGATACAGGGGAAAAAAAAATATTTTTCGGCATGGAGGTAAGGGTGAGGTTGTATATGAGAGAGAGAGAGACCCCTACAATTTGACCCCTGAATAATTTGTAGGCAGAATGGAAATCATATAGACTAACTGGTTCTTGCAGACTATTTGTAAAACTTCTCTAGTGGCCTCAAAGAGTTAATATAATCCTCCAAACCCCTAAGGTGGTATCTGGAAAGTTGGGTGAATATGAACATCATTCATTCTATTCGACCACAAGAAATCAAGAAAGCCCACCAACATCTGTCCCCGGAAGATCTGCCCTAAAATATGTTCTCTGGGGCACACCTCCCATGACCCAGTTTTGTGACATCGATGTCAGGCAGCGCTGGGTGCTGGCTGCTCTAGAAAGCTCCCGGGTGAGAGATCCAGGCCATACAATCAGGGCGCATCTAGGTTATTCGGAGCCTGAAGACTGACTGGGTCACTTTACCACATCGCTTATTCTATGTTAAGCCTTCTCTCAATATTGCTTTACAGAAGCAATGAATATATTTCATAGAGTTAAAAAAAACCCACAACCCTCTGAATTTCTAGCCATCAAGGCTAACTTCTTGCCTGTCAGCAGCTTTTAAAATATTGATGGCTTTTTCCTCATAACAGACACGCCAAGTGAAGTCCGGAGGGCCTGCTCTTTACTGTGACGAGAGATGGACTCAATGTAATTAAATATATTTTTCAAGAGAAGGTACACTCAAAAAGGCGGGGAGCGACATCCATCAATCCCCCTTTCTAGGCCCCATCTATCTATTCCAGGCTCTAGACAGTGCAGTAATATATGGGGCTGCTGGCAAGCTTGACATCCACTTCTGACACCTCTAGTCAGGAGCGATGGCAAGCCGGCCCATGTAATGACACAGGAAGAGTTTGGCTGGAGGGATACAAGTCTGTTTGGAAGTAATTTGCTATATATTCAAGAGGGAAAGAAGAAGGGCCAACGGGATGATTAGTAACTGAATCAGGGGGAGTAAGAGAACATCACAGAAACAAAGAGAAAACATCTTGTACTGTTTTCTTAACCGAATGGCTTCTCACTAGTCTCCAATTAGAGATGTTGGTGCCAGAGATAATATTCTTGGGTTCTAATAAAACTATCATTTTGCCCCTGATAATCTGACACCTGTAAAAAATAATCATACAGCCTGACCGGGATGGTTCAGTGGTTGAGCATCGAGCCATGAACCAGGAGACTGGTTTGGTTCCTGGTCAGGGCACATGCCAGGGTTTTGGGCTCGATGCCCAGTAGGGGGTGTGTAGGAGGCAGCAGACCAATGACTCTCATTGTTGGTGTTTCAATTTCTATCTCTCTCTCCCTCTCCCTTCTTCTCTCTGAAGTCAATAAAAACATATTTAAAAATAATAATCGTACAACTGTACCTCACGCTACTCCCTGCTTTCCAAACCCCTGGAATCCCTGGTTGCCCGACAAGTAAACTGCGCTTCGTCCACAGGATGAGAAGAGCTTTATAATACAGTTCACTGCATTTCCCCCCTTATGAACTGAAAAACTCACATTCTACTTTCAGTTCAAAGACAGGTTGTGTAATCTAATTGGCAGACCTTTATATACAAGATTTTATTCTGAGTCTTGGGTCTTCCTTGAAACATCAATAAGTCATCTATGGATTGCTGCTAACATCTTTGTAACCAGGAATAATTACCTCTAGAGACAACAGAGTCTCTGAAAAAATCTATGATTTTTTCCTTCAGATGAGCTTCGTAGAAAACGGGGAGGTCTGGAGCAGATCAAGTGACCCTCCCTTTCAGGTCTCCTGCAATAGCTGGCTATGAAAGAAGAATGTTAAAAAGTGGATACCGGCCTAGAATTTTTTTTTAAATTTGTATAACCTTAGATATTTTTTTTATTGCTTTCAGAACAAAGAAAAATTCTAAACACCAGCATCCTTATTTCCAAGGGGCCTACCCATGTCTAGACGAGTGAAAGTCTAGCCTAATCAAGTTTATCTAAAAACAAAAGATCAAAGGTAGAAAAAGACATTGACAGTAGATTAACTGTTCTGTCTCCCAGGTCTTGCCCTAAGCTTTCAGGCTCCTAGGAGGTCTGACCATCACAACCCATGTTTTTCCTCTAAGAAGATAACAAAATGCTGCGGAACTACCCAATTCAGGAAAGGACTGGCTGACTGCAGTCTTTATCAGTTACTGCATTCTGCTCCCACGTCTTAACTACAGCAGAATAATTATTTTTGAGATTGTACACTGCCGTACAGAATAAGCTGTAACACCAAGAGATAACTGACTGATTACACAGCCATGTTTTAAACATTTCATCAGTCTTAGAACAGCAGATAAAACAACTATTTCATGTGTACCAGCAGGTTCCAGATTAACCCTGCAGAGTTAAAAACGGTGAAACCAAATATCAGCTGATTCCAATTTAAAGCAATAAATCACTGGCGTATGTTGACATAGTTATACGGGGTCTGGTTACCAGGTGACAGTTACTGTAACATTTTAATCCAACTTCTGTATTTAAAAAAAAAAAAGTATTTTACAACTGCCTCAACAATACATTTTTAAAACAGCAATAACAACAAAACATAAATAGCCTTAATAAAACTGTTAGCATCAAAAAAGATATAGAAGATTCCTCATGAAGATATGAATTAAAATCAGTAGTAAATATACACCAATAAACCAAGCATGCAGGAATTGGAGAGAGTTTGTGCACAAGCACCTAAATATCACATATCCACTTGAGAATAAAGATTTAGGAGCTGCTTCCCCACCCCCTGCCATCAACCTTGCAAGTCAAACATAAGTGAGCTTCTATTCAGCATCCTGAGCAGGGCAGCCCAAAGGCCAGTCTGTGTTGCTTCTACTGTGCACTGTTTAGCAGAAAAGTGGTCCACTGAGAGGTGGCTAATAAGTGCTGCTGCTGCTTTCCTTGGAGGTATTAGGCAACCTGGACGCTAAATTGTATTCTGCAGAGCACAGAAAATGATTTCGGTTTTCTTTTTCCCCTGTGACATTTGATAAGGGACCCTTTGAGATCCTAGTATCTGTTTATTTTATGGGAACTGAAACTTGAGATGAAAATGGACCCCACTGAAGCCTTTCTACATATGGGAATGGAGAGGGGAAGAGGTGTGCAGAGTGCAATGGAAGGAACCTGGATAAAGCAGTCTGCCTGGTGTAACAAGAGCACTGAGTCTGAGAGGGTAGCTTCAGTCCCAAGTCCCTGGCCTTCGACCACAGATTCCTGTGTAAAAGCGAGATGCCCAGCTCACCTGCCTACTCCCATGGCCATCACGGGAAATAAATGAGAGGATGTGAAAATGCTCCATAAACAGTCTACACAGATGGAAGGCATTATCAAATAAGGCATCAAAACTCTCTAGTTTATAAACCTGGTTCGGCCATAGCAGGAGCTGAGCAGCTTTTGGCAAATTACTCTCCGTGTCTTCTCTTCCTCTGCAAAGAGGCTTACTACACTCACGTGCTGCTGTGGGATGATTGGTCTAAATGACTCTAAATTACATATTCATGGTTTATATGATGCCGCAGCTGCTAACCAATAAAAATAGCCCAATGATAAATTCAAACTACTCTATGAAAACGCAAAGGACAAAGTCATTTCCAAGGGGCTAATTTTCCCCCGTGAGGTGGACAGGGGAGGTTTAAATGAAGACTCTGTTCCGCTACGTTTAAGAAAGCGCGCTAGTATCTTGTGTGACTGCATATGTGAATGAACATTCAAAAAACCATTATGTTTTCAACATAGGTTAATAATAAGGCTATTTTTCCACCCACTCTTTGGCACAGCTGTAATGGTCTTGGCCTCAAGTGGGAGGCAACATGGAACAAGGAGTCAGGAGATGAATGACATAAAGCACACCAGCGCCAGTTCCCAGAAAGTATTACCCGGTTGGAAGCGGCTGGTTGTTACTTAGTGACTGCGACTCCTTGTGCCCTTTTTGTTTCCTGCAAACGTAGAGCTGTGGCACCCAGGCTCGCCAGTGGAGTACCCAGGTAATGCTAAATTAACTTCTGTCCTAATTCTAAATAGCTGCCAGCCAAACCTTCAAACACAATTTATCTCCAGTCCTCTTTCCTTAGGTGACATTGCGTTACGTACACACAGCTGCTGGCCTGGATGGGTTGTGGCAGCTGTAGAGCCAAGTGTGATGATCAGGAAAGAGGAAGGGATACAAAGAAATGATAGCTAAGCATGGCTCTCAGGACCTGGTGACCCGGCGTCAAGCACCACAAACGCAGGGGCCCGGGAATGCCAGATACTGCTGTTTGGAGCCACCTACTTCCCGCTAAATCTCCTCTTGGTGCCTGGTGTGTTTCTGCTCTCCCCAGCGCAGAAAAATGAGCCAAATAGGCAGTTAACACTCTCAGAAAGCACTTTGGGGGATATTCTAGGAAAAGGACAGTAAAAGTGCCAAGTGTGACATTACTCCATTGTAACGGAATGAGAAATATTATCACACCTAAAGGTGTGATAGGAGGTGATTTTAAGTTCATAGTGGAACACTGACAATAAATATCACAGATTTATACAGCCTCCAAAAGGGCACTTTCAAAGCTCCTCTGAACTATGTAAGGGAAAGGCATTATTGTCCCCATTATCCTGAGATGGGACGAGTTCCACGAGGTGCCTAAAAGTGGCTTGTTGAAAATGATAATTGAGAGCAGAGGCCACCGAGATCAAAGCTCACCTCCATTCTTTCTTGAGATTATGGCTTGACTAGCAAAGAGGCATGGCACATTTTTGTAACCCATATGGCACTATAAAACAGGATGGTTTCTTGTTTTCTGTGAAATAGACAGCAAATAAAAGCTGAACTGAACTTCTCTATGAAAAGTAGTATCTATGGGTGTTTGCATCTTCTGTCAGTTTCATCCAGAGTCAGAAAATGTTATGACTCTGTATCTATTAATATTTAACATTATATTCCTAGTAAAATAGCATATTAATGAACACGTCATTGACCTCTGCTAACAACAGCAAGGAGGAGTGTGGTTAGGAAAAGTTTATTTCAAGGATCCAGGCAGTTTGCTGTACTTTTGCTCCTACCCTTCCATGATCTGTACCTGGACCTGGATGCTTCAGGGTACCCTTTACAGAAAAGGATTGTGGTTCTAAAGGGCTAGATCAATGCAATATGCAGATGGATCTGGGTTACTGGTCAAAGGCCAATTTTATCATTTCAAAGCCTTTAGTTTTCTCAATTCAAAATGAGAACAATGTTAATATCTTTACTTTTTAAAGCTCAAAGTAAAGAAAAAGTAATCATAAAACAGAAAAAGCATAAAAACAAGAGCCTTAAGATCATGAGTCAAGTTTCCAAAAGACCACGTGTCTAACTAGGTGACCATCATTTAAACTGTCAATCACAGTTTTCCCACCCACAAATTGAGGATGACTCCTCAGCCTCCTTCCTAGGTGACACTGAGAATTATCCTTGATAAATATGCCCATGGGAAGCACCATATAAGCACACTTTTTTTTAGCATTTCTTGGAAAAGCTATCCATTAACAAAGTAATACAAACATGCCCAGAATCGAACAGTGCCTTAGATGATCATACACTTTCTATTAAACCTGCATTGTTTTTTTCTTGCAGCAAAAACTGTATTGGACCCTTAGAAGGTATTCTGCCTTCTGATGAAAATCCACCATTAGGCAGGGTGGTTCATGCCCCAGCCCAGTCCTACATGAAATAGGAGAGCTTTGTTAAGGGTGGACCCAGAAAGAACCTGCAGGGCGTTAGCAGGAACACCGATAGATAAAGTTAATTCAATTATACTCTACTGCAGAAAACCTTCTCTAGTTAAGCAAAGTTCAGGTTGCAGTGAAATTTTCTTCTGTACTCATTTAAATATAATTACTGCACTTATCTTGTCACTGAAACTTCTGAGTTGCTCTCTTCACATTCACATAAACGTGTGATTTCCTGTACACCCCTAGCTGTAAGAAATTTACCTTACCCATCAAAACCATTCTTTCCCCTACCCTGATATTTGGCACCTATCTTGCTGAAGGACCCCAAGGGGTTTCCAACCAGAAAGCAATTATTGCTGCCTGAAGTCCAAGGCCTGAGAGGCCAGCCTGGATCTCACAGTCCACAGGAAAACCAGCTTCTCCCAGGGAAAGGCAATTATGAAAGTCCATGGAAGAGTCACTGCACACCCAGGAAGAGGGTGAAGATTGCGATGTTTGTGTTCAGAGAGGCGCACAACGGTGTCTACCTCTCTCTAAAAATGGTATGGGTGGGTGTTGGAAGCAATGTTAAAAAAAAGAAACAAAACAAACCAGACCATGAATGATTACAGTATCTTTTTATACTAGTAGGGTCAAAATTGTTAGACATTGCCAAAACGATTGGAAAATACAGACAGTAACACCAAACTAAATTCATTGAGTAGCTTATACTTTCTCAGGCACAGCTGCCTTCTCTACCTAGAGCCTTCTGAAGGCTGGCTGTGCATCTAAATCACGGGACCATTAGATGCTGGCTGGACACCTTCCTCAGAGGAATTCAGGATTCCTGGGGGTAGAGTCCAGGCACTGACATTTTTGCCTTTCAATTCCTCTGGGTGATGCTCACAGACCGACAGGGCTGCAAACCATTGCGTCTCATCTGCATCTCATACTGGCTTTGTGAAAAGGGCTCAGAGAGGGTGGGCAACTTACTCCAGGTCACACAGGAGATAGTTTCAAGTCTGGGTCATAAGTCAAAGTCCCCCACGCCTTTCCAATATAACCTGGCTCACTTGTAACTGCTGTAGCAGACTGTCACGGGGCAGTTGTGACTGTGTGTATGTGCGTTAAAGAGTAGAGGCGGCTGGCTGCCATGGAATCCTGGCTCTCCTGAAATCTAATCTATCAGGATTAACCACTGACAGTCTCCCTTCCAACGGGCATTCGGCAGTCCCAGGGTGGCAGGGCCAGGTATGGCTGCTGCAGCACATTCTGCCTCAAGGCTACTCAGCATGTGAGAAATGGCTTGCTGGGGATCAAAGCCGGCTGGGGCTGGTGCGCTGTGTGTGCTAGAATAAAGGAGGAGCATGGTTTCCTCTCACCTGCAGCCTTGCTAGGACAAAGGGGGCCTAATTCAGGGCAGCGCTTCCTTGGCGCCTGCAGCCTGACACTCTGGGATTGCGCTGGAGTGGCCTCCAACCAGGACCATTACCCTGCTTAGTGTGTATGACTTTGACAAGATCCCAGCCCAAGGGCCCGCACATCTGTGCATGAGGGACAGATGGCTCCTTAACACTGATGGACGTGCTTATAGGAAGGCACGTGAGCCCAGATGCGAGCAGATGACAATCCCTCACTACTAACTGGCTCCTCTGAGCAAACAGCAGGAACCCATTAAACGACACTGACTCTGTACCACCCCAGGAAAATTCCTGTTGTCAAGTCCTAAGAAGCTGAAGTGACACAGAGACTGGGACTCTGTGAGGACAGGGAGGGTGTGCAATATAAACCAGAGAAATGGAATTTGTGCACACACCCTCCCTTCTTTCCACTTGAGACTGACTTCTCTACACTCAGACCTCAGATAATCGCTTTGCTCAGAAATCTGAACACTAATGAAACAATCACTATCTTTTATTTATAAAAAAAGTCAAGTCTGATGATTCAGAAGGAAAAGATCTAAGCTTTGAAAATGAGGACCCTTGGGGGGGAGCTATCCCGGGGGTTCCACACTGAAATGAAACGCAAGAACAGGCAGTGTTACCCCGAGCTCTCATTTCCTGCACTCAGTGACTTCAGATTTCAAGGTGTGTCCCTACTTTTATGCCCTCTAATGGGTCACTGTCCTGCCAACCATCAGGTTGGGAGCTGGTCCCATAATGAGTCCTGGCCAGAGGTCTCCCCCTGGTGTACAGCAACACCAGGAGCTGGTACACCTTCGAGTCTCCCTGCCCAGGGGCACCTCTTAGACTACAGCCCCAGGGTAGCTTCAGCCTCTTATAAACAGGAAGCCAAGCAAAGCTCAACAAAAAAACATTGCTCTTTCCCAAGCCACCTTTCTTGCCCCTTCACTCTCCAAGCCTGTGCCTGGGCAGCGTTTTCCAAGTAAAAAGACGGCCACTGTAATGCTGAAAAGGGCAGAACAGGGTGAAGAGCTGTGGTGCCCACTATGTTACAGGCACTGGACCAGAAACCTCTAAATGTGTCAGGCCCCATTTACAGGTGAGAAAACAGATTGAGAGGGGATATGTTGTTTACCCAAACTCACACAGCCAGCTAGTAAGTATTGGGAACAAGAGTTTAAACCCAGATTTATCTTTAACCTTTCCCTAGATATGACCAGGACTTCAACGATTTCTTTTTTTTAAATTGTGGTAAAATATATGTAACTTAAACTTTACCACTGTTACCATTTTTAAGTGGCAGTTAAGTACATTCATGTTCTGCAAATACTGCCATCATCTCCAGAACTCTCATCACTGCAAACTGAAACCCTGCCCCGCTAAACAACCCCCCAGTCCACCCTTCTCCCGGTCCCTGGCGACCACCATGCTGCCTTCGGTCTCTCATAATCTGACTACTTCGGGCGCCTCATGTCAGTGGAACCATTTCAATGGATGTTTAAAGAGTGAAAACCCAGGGAGTCACAGTGTAGTTTTACGCTTTCTCCTTCTTTGAATGCTTTCAGTATTTCAGACAGATTTTGGGAGATAAAAGCTCTCTATGCCATATCCATGGTCCAGGCTACTTTGTGGCTTTTTTATTTTTATTTTAAAGAATAATTCTTTTGAGAGGGCCTCCCATTGGGAGTTACTGCTGTGATTAAAAAGCTGTCCCTTGAACCAGGTACAGTATTGGGTTGTGGGAATAGAGAGATACCCATATAAAAACCTCTGCCTTTGTAGTCATTCTTTCAAAGGGACAATGGCAATTCTCATTTGCAAAGTGAGATAGAAGAAAGAAGAGATATACATATCAGCTAAATTGGGAGTGGGACTGAAGCACCCTGTAGACAACTGAGTCTCCCGTTATTTTAGCCTAGTATATTCTTTATCACTGGGCTAGAATTTCATTAATACCTAGTTAGTATTGATTTCCAATAAATGTGTTTTGAATGGACATGTATGAACTGCTTCAATATGTATACACTGTATGTTTCTAAAAGCATCTGAATGAGACACAAACATTGTCCTCATGGGAGTTATTGATAGAGGAAGCTAAGAAATGTGGATAAATAAATTAGCACATGGCGAAGGTGAGAGGCAGAATTAAAGAGGCACATGTAAGTCTTTATAGGAGTTGGGAAAAAGATGAGGTTATTTTCAACCTGGAGATTTGATAAAACTTTGCAGAAAATGGTAGGTCCTGAAGAAAGGCACGCTGTCGAGAGAAATAGATAAGGGTACAGGAATTCTAGCTTATAAAAACAGATCTGCAGGGATGGAGATTATGAAGGGAATTAAAAAAATAGAAAGGTTTATGGAAGATCTGGAAAACATGGCCACATAATCTGGGCTTTATTTACTAGGCAATATGGTGCCACTAAATATTCATGTATCTTGATCAGTACTATGACTGTTCTGGATAAATAGGAAAGCATTATGAGAAAAGAATCAGGGGTAAGAAACAACCCAGAAGAGCAGGCCTCTGCTTCCAGTCTAGATGGACAGCCTTCTAGCCTGAAAGCAGCTGACTGCCCTAAAGAGTTTCTAGGCCACAGCACAAGAAGAGGGAAGCCAGGTGGAAGCTGGTGGACAGCCTGAGTTGAGGATTTGGAGCTGAGAGTCTGGGGAGATAAGACAATTTGTAGGAAAGACTACTGGAGAGGAGAGGGCTACATGGAGAGAGAACCCTAGAGAAATGCACACGGTCGCTATGGAGTACTCAGTACAGTACTGATCAATACATGCGAGTAAAGAAACTACCACAGACCAAGGGGGGGTGGGGACAGGAGGCGGAGGAGACCCATCCCAAAGGTTTAAAGGCCAGGAATAGTGCTGTTCCCACCAGCCAGACTAGAAAAACTTACGACTCATAGCACATTGGGTGGGGAACTTGAAAAGCCTTACCTTAGAACTAGGAAATAATGATCCAGACCTACCTAATACATCAAAAAAAGCAAGACTCAAGAGGATTAAATTGTTTGTAATATCTGACTGCACTGTAGAACAAAACTCAAACATTTTTAGAAGAATACAAAAATATCCAGCACCCAATAAGATAAAATTGAAAATATTTGGTATGTCAGTAATCAAAGATTTCTAGGCATGCAAAGAAGTAGAAATACATGATCCAGAGTGAAAAAAGAAATCAATGAATTGAAACCAACCCAAAATAAATACAGATATTACAATTAGCAGACAAGGACACTGTTACAGTTATTATTCCTGTATTTGGTATATCCCAAAAGGTAATGGGACTTAGGAGATATTAAAAAAGACCTCAATGGACTTCTAGAGGTTAAAAACTATAATATCGAAGATTAAGGAGACACTGAATGGGATTAATGGCTGGTTAAACATTACCAAAGGAAAGATCAGTGAGCTGTTTCAAAATGAAACACAGAGAGAAGCAAAAATTTTAAGAGAAGGAGGAACAGAAACAGAAGAGCACATTAATGAACCATAGGACAACTTAAAGTACGTGAGTAACGGGAGTCCTTGAGGGAGAGGAGAAAGGGGGCAGAAAAAAAATATCTGAACCAAGTAAGGGCTTAACATTTTTTCAAATTTGATGAAAACTATAAACTCACAGAGGAAAACGCTCAATGAAGCCCAAGTACCAGAACTATGAAGAAAGTACCAGAGCTATAAAATCAAGGCACTTTATAATCAAACTGCTTAAACCCAGTAACAAAGAGAAAAATCTTAAAATCAGATGAGGGGAAAAAAAAGACTCATATATGGTAAATAAATATAAGGATGGCATAAAATTTCTTAGCAAGAACAATAAAAATGAGAAGACAGTGGATCTTTAAAATACTTTAAGATATAGAGAGTAGATTGGTGGTTGCCAAAGGCAGGGGGGCTGGGTGAAATGGGTGAAGGCGGTCACAGGTACAAACTATCAGATCTAAGCTAAATAAGCTCTGGGGTTGTAATGTACAGTATGGAAACCTCAGTTAACAATATTGTACTGAATATGTGAAAGTTGCTAAGAAAATAAATCTTAAGAGTTCTTACCACGAGAAAAAAATCTGTAACTGTGGAGGATGGATGTTAAACTTATTGTGGTAATCATTTCTCAATATGTACATTATCAAATCATGCTGTACACATTACACCAGTACAATGTTGTCTGTCAATTAAATCTCAATGGAACTGGAAAAAATAAAAAATAAAAAAAATATGGAAAGAAAACAAATGTGTCAACCTAGAATTCTAAATTTAGTGAAAATATATTTCAAAAACAAAGGCGGGATCAATGTTAGACATACAAAAGGTAAAAAAATTTACTGACAAATGACTTATTCTATAAGCAATGTTAATAAAAGTCCTTTATCAGAAAATAAGAATAATATCCGAAGGAAATAAGGGTCTCCACAAAGAAATGGAGAGTACCAGAAATAGTAACTACATGGGTAAGTATATAAAATATTTTTCTTATTATTTAAATCTCTTTAAAATAAATTTAACCACCTACACAAAAATTACAACTATGTAGTATGGGGTTTATAACATATGTAAAAGTAAAATATATGACAAGAACAGGAAAAAGTCTCAAGGGGAAAAAATGAAAGTTCACTACTGTAAGTTTGCAAACTATATGTGAAGATGTGTATTATCATTTGAAGGAAAACTATCAATAAGGTAAAGATAAATACTATAAATCCCAAGGCCACCCCTAAAATAGCAAAACAAATAGTTTTATTGCTAATAAGCCAAAAAAGGAGAGAAAATGAAAAAAAAAGTCTTAAGAGGGAGAAGAAAAGAAAACAAAGAACAGATGAGAGAAATAAAAAGGAAATAGTGAAATGATAAACCTACACCCAACTTTCTCAACAATCACATTAAATGTTGATAATGTAAATACTTCAATTAAAAGGTAGAACTTGTTATACTGATTTAAAAAGAAGACAGACCCAAATGTTTGCTATCTACAAGAAATTCACTTCAAATATAAAAATAGATTAAAAGTGAAAGAATGGAAAAAGTTAATACCATTGTAATACTAGTTTTAAAAACACTTGATTGGCTATATTATCAGTCTAAGTAGATTTCAAAGCAAAAGATAATACCAGAAATGAAGAAGATAATTTCAAAATAATAAAGGGGTCAATTTACCAAGAGGACATAAAAATTCTAAACATCTATACAATGAATAACAGAACTTCAAAATATATAAAGGAAAAACTAACAGAACTGCAAGGATAAACAGAAAAATCCACAATGATATTTGGAGATGTCAACAGCCTTTTTCAATAATTGATAGAATTAGTATATAAAATATCAGTAAGGACACAGGAGATTTGCACAATACTATCAACCAAATTGACATTTGCACAACACTTAGTCCAAGAGCAGCAGGATATTCTTTTCAAATGCACATGCAACTTTTACCAATACAGGCCAAATTATGGGGCATCAAACGAATATTAATAAATTCAAAAGTCTTAAGCCATTCAAGGTATTTTATACTCCCTGACCATAATAAAATTAAAATAGAAATCAGTAACAGAACAATTTCTGAAGAATCCTCAAATATTTAGAAACTAAATGACATACTTTGAATAATCATGGGTGAAAGAAGAAATCAAAAGAAATTAGAAAGTATTTTGAATTAAAATGAAACTACAACATATCAAAATTTGTTGGATGTAGGTACAGCAGTAGTTAGGGGGAAATGTATAACATTAAATGTGTTCATCAGAAAAGAAGAAAGAGTTCAAATCAGTGGCCTCAATTTCTACCTTAAAATCTATAAAAATGAGAGCAAATTAAATCCAAAGAAAAGAAGTAATAAAAATCAAAGTAGAAATCAATAGAGAAAACAAAACCATAAAGAAAATCAATAAAACCAAAGGCTAGTCCTTTGAGCAAACAAATAAAATTGAGACACTTCTGGCTAGATGAAAGAAATGAGAGAGAATATAAATGATCAATATCAGGAATGAGAGATGACATCACTACAGATTCCACAGACATTAAAGGGATAAAAGAAGAATATAAGATATAGTTTTATGCCAATAAATCTGACAATTCAGATGAAATGGACATATTCTCTAAAGGAGGGAAACTCAAGAAAAAAATATAATCTGAATAGACCTATAGGTACATAGAGGTACATATATACACATAGATTTAGTACATATGTACTAAAGAAATTGAGTTTGTGCTTAACTCCACAAAGAAAACCTGGGTCCCAGATGACTTAGGTGATGAACTCTAGCAAACACTGAAGGAAGTAATAATACAACTTAATGCAAACTTTTCCAGGACATTGAAGAGGAGGTAATACTTCACAAATCACTCATAAGATTGGGATTACATTCAATCAAACTCAGCCAAAGAAATGAGAAGAAAACAATATAACAATACTCCTCCTGAATACAGATGCAAAAATTCTGCAAAAATGTTAGCAAATAGAAGCCATTAACATAGGAGTTGTATATTGCGATGAAGCGGGGTTTATCTCCAGCAATGCAAGGCTGCTTTAACACAGAAATTGATCAATGTGAGTCACCATACTTACGAACTAAAAACAAAAACCATATGATCATCTCAATTGATGCAGAAGAAGAATTTGACAAAACCCAACATCCAGTCCTGATAATAATTCTCAGCTATTTAAAATAGGAATAGAAGGAAATGTCCTTAACTTGATTAAGGGCATCTGTGAAAAACCCACAGCTTACATCATACTTAATGGTAAAAAACAGAATGATTTTCTTCTAAGATCTAGAACATGATAATGACGTCCACTCTCATCACTGCTGTTCCACTGTCCTGGACACTTTAGCCAGTGCAATCAGGACCAAAAAAAAAATGGTACCTATATTAGAGAGGAAGTAAAACTGTCTTTTTGTGTGTGTGTGACTGTGTTAGGTTTTCTCGATACAAAGCCAGACTTAAAATTAAAAACTTCTGCTTTTTAAGACACTGTTAAGATAAGATAATGAAAAGATAAGACACAGACTTGCAGTAATATTGGCAAAACATGTATCCTATAAAGGACTTGAATAGAGAGTATATTGAGAATTCTGAAAACTCAACAATAAGGAAATAACACAGTTAAAAAACTGGCAAAAGATTTGAACAGATACTTCATCAAAGAAGATACATGGTTGTCAAATAAGCACATGAAAAGGTGCTTAGCCTCTTTAGTCATATGAAAATTAAAGCCACAGTAACATACACCACTATACACCTATTAGAATGGTCAAAATTAGAAATACTGATTGTACCAAGTGTTTGCGAGGATGTGGAGGAACTGGAACTCCTACACTGCTGGAATATAAAATGGTACCATCACCTTATAAAACAGCTTGCCAGTTTCTTAAAAAGTTAAATATACACTTACCATATGATTCAGCCATTCCATCCCTAAATGTTTAGCCAAGAGGAAAAAAACATACTAATACTTGTACATGAACGTTCATAGCAGCTTTATTTGTCAGGAGTCAAAAACTGGAAACCACCAAATGCTTATGAACAGAAGGACTGCAGTATGTACATCCATTCAAGGGACTGCTACTCAAAGATGAAAAGGAACGAACTACCAATCTTGAAATAATTATGCTGAGTGAAAGGAGCCAGACCCTGCCCCCTCAAAAACAAAAGGCACATGCTGTATGACTGTAGTTATATAAAGTTCTGGGAAATGAAAACTTACGGTGACAGCAAGTGGGCTGGGAGCGGGGACAGAGGGAAGGGATTTCAAAGGAAAATGAGGATGTTTTCAAGGGTGATGGATGTGTTTGTTATTCTGATTGTGGTGATGGCTTCAGAGGTGTAGACATATTTTAAAACTTACCAAATTTTTACAGTTTTAGTACGTGAAGCTCACTGTATATTAATTATGCTTCAATAAAGCTGTTAAGTAGAAACAGCCATTTGAAAGGCTACTAGCAATATCCTGAAAAAGTGGTACAGATGGTAGTGGCAGTAGGAATGGGAAAGGATGGCTGTAAGAATACAAAAGGCTCGAGCCCACAGGGTTTGGATGCAAGGGCAAGGAAAGGCAGGAGTCGGGTGTAACCAAGGAAGGAGTGTGGCACCCTTAACAGCAACAGGGACGGCCAAAGGAAGAGCACGTACGTTCAAGTTTTGAACATGCTGGATGCTGGCAGGACATCTCATTCCAAGGGGCAGCTGAAAACGTGGGACTAGAGGTGAGAGGCAGGAGTGCGGCACAGCCTCTGGAGTTCCCCACCTGCAACTGCACGTTCCCCCCGCACCCCCCGTGGGTGGACACCTCTCCTGTGTTACAATCTGAATCCTGGAGGGAGAAAACCCAAGTCTGGAAGAGTTCCATTCCCCTACAGGTGACCTTCAGGGGATTTCTAGGATCAGCAGAGGTAAAATCCATCCGGTCCTCATTTCACAGAGTTTCTAAAGTGGAGCTCAGCTAAGTGGAGCTTTCGTAGCCTCATAAAAAGGTTGTGTGTGTTGGCACCGAGTAAAGTGATGTATGAAAACTGGACGGGAAAAGGCAAGGTGCACCACAGGCTCTAAGAAACTGGAAGTGTAAGACCGATGAAGTCATTCCTCTGCTTGCGGCCCCACTCCCGGCTGCATGGGTCCTGCCAGAAGGGACGGCTCCTGAGAACAGCAGCGTGCTTCTCGGCCCCAGGGCCAAAGGAAACATCTGTGAGTCTGGCGGGGTTTCAGGTGAGCGTGCTGCTGAGAGGGCTCCAACTGCACAGGGAACTGTTTTTCTCCTTCCTTATTTTATTTTAAATGTCAAACTTTTCACACTACAGTGACACCCTAAAATGATTCTCTCACTTCCGTTGCTTCAGTTCAAACAATATTTTTTCATGCTCCATAGAGTGCCCAGCAGCTGATTCAAAACGAGGCGTGCCATGGGGCTCTCCCTTCTTCCGTGCCGTGAAAACAAAAATAAGGGGGTGGGGGGAGGTAGAATAAGCTGGTGGGAAACAACATCCCTTTCTCTGGAATGTCCTGTATTCACTCACCCAACCAAAGCTTATCACAGTTTTAAGGCACTGCATGAAGTTCCACAAGGTATGCCATTGACTAAAATAGCCTCTGACTGCAAGAAGTTTCAAGTTCAAGTCTGGTACATACACAACTTCAGTGGGACACAGAAAGAGTTTGCAGGGTGAAAGGGGGCCATGACGCCACAGGAATTTCAGTGGAGCGGAATTTAATGGGGTGGCCCAGGAGGAGCCTTTATAAATGAAATGGCATTTGCGCTAGACTTTGAGAGGCTAGGATATAAACCACCAGAATTGGGAAGAAGAAGAAATAATACCTCTAGGTAGAGGAAATGGGTAGGACTCAAGGCATGGGAGTCGAAATCCAAGGAGTGTCCAGGAAATAATTCGGTGTCATTCAACAAACATTAAGCCCCTGTTGGCTACCACACACTGCACTAAGAGGTAGGTATACAGAAATGTCACAGGCAACTCATACTCTGGAAGAGAATAGATTTTGAAATGAAACAGACAATTTCAGAGTAATAATCATAAATATTGAGAATAGAAATATGCCCAGAATGCTGTAGGAACCCGACAGGCAGGACAGTGTAATGGTTAGGAGCATAGACTCTAAAGACAAATTATTTGGGTTCAAATCCCATGTCTGCTACTCATTTAGATGTATTTGTTAACTAAGCTTCAGTTTTCTTTGGTATAAAATGGGTGCAAAAAATAGTATTTGCCTCATAGGATTGTTGTAAGGATACAACAAGGTATTGTATATTAAACCCTTAGTACAGAACCTGGCACATAGCAAGCATCCCATATAAATATTAGTTGTTGCAGTTGCTATTGTTGAAACTACCGAGAACTGGTCATGCTTCTGCTGAAAGGCCAATTTGTCAGCAGCGCAGGCTGCATGCTTAGCTGCTGCTGGGAGTCAACGTTAGGCTGTAAGGGTTCCCCTAATCTCTCTGTCCTGCAGTTTTCTCATCTAGAGTAAACTGGGGAAACCAACAGCCTACTATGTGCCAGGCACTTTTCTGAATGCTGTGCATAAATGATCTCACTCGATCTGCATAACAACCATATTCATTTTGCAGGTGAGGAAACTGAGGCACAGAGGTGTCAGGTGACACAAAGAAAGTAGGTGGGAGAGGCTGGTCAGAAACTAGGCACTTTGTCTCCAAGGCCTGTTTGAGAACACAATGTTTAAGCGGAAGCTGGCATTTTATCTGGTAGGCAAAGGGTGAAAAGAGGCTCAACATGGCATGGAGATTAATCTAAACCAGGAAAGCTGACACCTAAACGTCACACCTCCCTTTCATATGGAGTTCTACAATTTATAAAACGCTTTCACTCGTTTTATCCACTTTTTCCCCTTTCTGGCCCCAAAATACTGAGGACCATTAACAGGGTAATAAACACAGCCTCACATAAGAAACACTTCAGCCCTGTGTATTTGAGGTTGCTGACAGAGATGGCTGGGGGATGGAGGGAAATTTTCTTCTTTTGAGACAGTGCTGAGGGCTAAGGGTGGATCCAGCCTTTCCCAATACCCAATAAGCTTTCCTAGTTAAAGGCTTATTTTCAACATGTACAGCGCGACCTTGAATAATGTCGTTTCGGTCAATGTAATTTCTTTATAACACAGATTAGATGCCACTGGAACTTAACTCTTGTTTATAAAGTAATTAGCCTAGGGTAAAACTAGTTTTGTTAAAAATTGTTTTGCTTGCAGTCACAGAACCTATTGATGACATTGAGGACTTACTGTACTTAGCAGAACACTATATAAGAACAACTCGGATGTTCCTTCCCCCTATATGTACACTGCTGTTCTTAACCTTTATTGGGTCAGACAACTTTCAAGGGGAAAAAAAAGGAAGAATATTATAGACTCCCTCCCCAAGTCCTCAAACACACAGCCTTGGTGCACACCACCCCCATTAAGACTCTGAACGCCCTGTGGACATGTGCCGCACCTTCTGTCTTTGTATGCCTGGCACATTGCACACTGCCTAACACATAAGACTCTCAGAACATGTCCTAAGAATGCATGGAAGCCTCTCTCTGCTTCTCAGCAGAAACTCTCTGCAAATGGTAAGCAGTAGTTACTTCATTCATTCAATCTGCAGTGCATTTTGAATGTCTGTTCCATGCCATGCACTGAACTAGGCACAGGAATTTCAGAAATACAAAAGACAAAGTTTTCTAACAAGCAATTTAAGTTCCTCACAGGAAAGATACCTATGAATATAGGTGTTATAAATTCTAAAAGATTTTCAAAGTGTGCCTGGAGCTTTGATTTTTACAGGACAGTATTTTGTGCCTATTTTTATCTGAATCAATGCCAAGAGAGTAAATGGGAGACTCGGTTGTCTTTTGAACTCCATATACAATATTAAGGCTTAGAGGTAAGGTCAAATGGAACCCACATAGTGTAGGTAAAAGAAGTGGAAGCGTTATGAAAATTACTTCGAAGGATGTGTTAGATTTTAAGACTAGATCAGCAATTTTCCCAGGTATTCTCAGCCTTGATCAAAATATCACTTAATCTTTGTCTTAGGTTCCCCTTCTATAAAGTGGGGGCAATTCCTGGGGGTGTGGGGGAGGTGGCTGGAGGGCAGGGGAGAATGTGATATGGCTAACGGCTTCCTCACTTTGAAATGTTCTAAAAATACAGCGTTTTCACTGCAAACATGTGATGGAATATGTGTCAACACAGCACTTTTTGTTGCTAGGGCGATCCAACCAATAGTTTTACATATCCTCACGCAGCTCCTCAGCTAATGCAGGGAAGAGAAAGCCACAGAGAGGTGGGCCCCTCTCTTATCTTCTCAGCGTTCTTGGCGTGGCATCTTGAAGATATGCGGCAGGCCCTCCAACTACTGATTAGTCTACATTCAACAATCAAACTCTGCCATCTGACACACTGTTCCTTTTGCCTCTTAAAATGTCACAATTTCATCTGCCTTGGAGTTTAGTCCGTGGCGTAAAAGCCTGACATGTCCCACTTAAAACTGTGCTCCTAACTACAGATTACAGTTAGGCAGAGAGAAAAACCCAAAAGACCTGATTTAAAAAATGTGCCTTTAATTTATTCATTACCTTTTCTTAACTCTTTTTCTTCCTTCAAAGTGATTAGGGCAAAGCCCTGGCTCCTGGAAGCACTGCCTTTACAGAGACATGGGCTTGGTGGAGGGACCCAACGTTTTCCCACCTCTAGAGGGGAACACAAGCCATGTTGGACTTGCAAAATCGCTAAGACCAGTCACCATCTGGCAGCTGTATGGTGGCCTGTGTAAAATGAACTGGTGGTCACAATCCAGTTCCCATTAGACAGATGTCCACTTCACAAAGAGAGCATCATACTCAGCAGCCTACTTGGCAAGGAGGAGGCAGGACTGGGCATGGAACTGCACTGACTTGTCCTGCCCAACCAGGCTTTTACTCAGTCAGGCTGAGGCGAGCCTCAGGGATTATGGCAGGTAGTCCGTCAGCGGCTCTTGGAGAACTCTGTGTTTATTGATCGTCTGACCCCTTACAGAACACCTCAAAGCACCTCTCAGGCATTGTCTCATTTATCCTACCTCGAAGCTGTGTTTTTCTAAACTAGGTTTTGGCTTGTTGAGTGGTTGTCTTCTAAGACCACCACCAGGATCCTGACTTCACTTGGGACAGAGACTGCAACAGCCCGATACTCTCTCATCAGCTTCCATTACAGTACTGGGGAGAACGCTTGGTCAGAGAAGGCCAAGAAAGGTCCCCTTTAACCTTTCTTGGGCTACTTCCCATTCTTACCCCAAATGTACAAGTTACTGTTGAATCTTAAAGAGACGGGGCAAGAACAATGGTCCAAAATGTCTTATGTACCTGGACAACTCATTAAGCATCCTATAGAGAATTAAAACAGTGAAAGCACTATTTACTGTTTTGCCACTGAGGTATCTGATTCAATCTAGACAGTGAAACTAAGTGGGTCTGTTTCCTCCCTCCCTAATGAAAGTGCAAAAGGAAGGTATGTCTCCTGCACAGCAGCAGAGTGTACAAATTAAGCAATGCTTTTTCATTTTCTTAACTCATGCATATATTTTGGTTCACATCCTCTCTTTAATAATCTGACATTCTTTTTATAAAATTTACACACACAAACATAAACACCCAATTAAACAAACACCAACTAACCTGACTTAGAGAATCTCTAAGAAGCAACACAGAAAGTGAAAAGTAATAACTCTACTTCTTTATTAGATTCCATTAACTATGTAATATGCTAAGAAAACCTATTCAGAGTTGGAAATTACTAATATATTTCTTTACTAAGCAGAATGTAAGCCCATGTAAGGGATGCCTTCATAATATAACTTTTTCAAGAGAGACAGATGTTCATGTGTACAAAAGCTGATGTTAATGTGCTCATTTCCTTTTCACACTTGTGACTCTTTTAATAATTATCTTAAAGATACTATGTCCAAAATAAGTGACCCTGCACAGGCTTCTGAAACCAGTGGTGATTCTGGGTGGGGTGCAGGGGAGGGTTAAGAACTAGCCTCTGTATGGAAATGGTCTTCTTGAGGATGGTTAGAGTTCAGGAGGCAGAGACATTCCTGCCATGAAAGTTAGGAAACTTCACTCCCTTCATGGTCACAGAATGCTGCTCTAATTCCACTCAGCCACCTTCAAAATTGAGTGCAGCTGGGAATATGAGAGGCTGTGTAAAAGAGAATGAAAAAACTGTGATACACTTTCAAAAATAACTTAAAAGTAACATCTTATTGATGGTAATTTAGTCAACTTGTCAACAATGTCAACTTGGAACAAATCATACAGAAAGATCTGTGTGCCAAAGACAAAAACAAACCACACCCGAAAACCCCAAACAGGAGTCGAGAACAATATTAACACAGTCCAGTGTGCTGAGCACCATGACACGAGGCCTATGATTATAGAATGCCCATGGAAGTTTGGGCCAAAGCAAGATAATTTCTGAGTCTACTGTCCTCAGGGCCAGGGACACTAAGGTCAAGAATTCTGAATAATTACTGAGGTGTGAAATCTCTCAGTGTCTGATTCTGAGTTTTAAATACTGGTTTTGCCAACTATGACACTTTCCGCAGAGATCACTGTTGTTTTTACTGACTGCCTATTCCACTGCCTTATTCTACCATGTCCATCTCTTTCCCTATAGAGTCCTGATTTAAATTGTATAACGTTTTCTGGAAAACTAGTTGAGAAAGAAGCATTAGGAAGTTTCAGTGCCCTCAAATTTAAAAATAAGCCTTCCTAATACTTCACAAAATCAAGACACCCTTACTGCTGTGGATAAATTTTCACCTGTCTTCCTCTTCTCCATCTACCATATGTGACTTAATGTTCCCTATTCTGTTCCCACCCTGCCCCCAGGCACTGCATGAGGCAACTTACATTCAATATTCTTGAAACAATCGATTCCTCACAAGCCTGCCATGCAGATACATCCATTTGAAGAAATGGTGTTCAAAGAAGTAAAATTCTGGGTTTCCACAAAGTTTGAAATACATGCATGTGCTCATGTACGCAAGTACCTCCCCTGAGGGTGAAGGCTATTAGTCACTCTTTGGTGTCAACTGGATGGAGCTCCATCTGTAGTGGCCAGACCCTCTTTCTCAGGACCTGGCACCAACACTGTCACATAGGAGGCGAGCAGTGAAGGCCAACCGACACTTACCAACGTCTTAGTTATGCTTACAGGAGGGCTGCAAACTATGTATCCTTAGATTGAATGGAGAACCCTCAGGAAGGTTTGGTTAGTGACACTTTATAGGACAACTGCTCTTGTCCTATACTCTCTAAAGGGAAGAGAAAGAAGGGAAAGGGTATATGGGGCACACTGCCGAAAGGGAAGAGGGCAGACTCCTACTTCACATGACCTTGGGTTCCCATAACACTCCTGTTTCACCTTTATCATACAAACAGCACTGGGTTCTCTTGAGTGTATTTTCCAAAAGAAAAAACACATGCACATACACAAAACAGACGCTGCTGAGCCAAAGCTGGCTTTCCGTTTCAAAAGGACTAACAGTAGCCATCTTTCACAGCACTCAGTTCTTTCTCTCATCTTGGGGCAGAGAACATGGCCTGTTCATCTGTATATTCTCAGCACCAAGCACAATGCCTTATACAAAGCAGGCACCGATAAATATCTACTGCCGCATGACTGGTGCTTTGGTAAGCTAACTTTCTGGGTCACATCTTTTATTCTTTCTATTCTACATTAAATTCAATATTAAATGGGACCCAGGGCTTTCAAGGCTACCCTAAGCCCCAAATTCCTCTTATAAATGAGCAAGGCATTAAGCCTCGGGAGAGCGCTGGCCAGAGGTCCACTCCTGGGGAACTGTAAGTTTGCTGCCGCCACCATCTCCGTAACTTTCATCATGTTCTCCAAGTTCACCACCTCTTCCGTGTAAAAGTTTGGCTCAAACTCTACAGTTTGCCTGCTGTTCCAACACTTTAAGTATAAGCAGCAGAATCCTAGGGTTTAGCATTAATTGAAAGAGCTTGTCCATATATAGCCTCACACTGTACTTTAGCATCTTCAAAACTTCAATCATATGCTCTTCTAACTTTTTTTTTTTTAAAGCACAAGCCCTCCTTTTATGTTTTGCTACAGCCTTTCCCCCTTTTCATTCTTGTGACTCAATGCTCTCAGGCCTTTTAAGTTAACCTCCTGACCTTTCTATCTGGGCTCACCTTCCTGGGCCTTAGAGACTCACGCTGCTCTCCCTTAGAACACCACCATCTCCTTGATATATCTTCAATAACCTGTCCTAATACTGGGCACAGTGGCCTATATAGGAGTGAAAAGCACTCTGTGACAAGTGGTGAATTACCTGTTCCTTAACACTTGGTGTCTGGGATCTTCATTTGTAATAGTTAGCATTTGGGGGCTGTTTTGACCATTAACTTGTCCGAGGCCTTGTTTCTTAGGTTTCCCATTCTCCCTATTATTATGTCTCTCTACATGTCTAGGATGCTGTTTCCATTAAACCATAAAAGCTTTCTTTTTTTTTCCCTACCTTAAACTAAAAAGGAGGGAACAAAAGAGAGCATTTCATGGACTTAGCAGGCAAGACACTATGAACACCACAGACAACCCTGAAGACGACTGTGAAGATATAGGTCTTGACCCACACATAGGTCAGGCTGTGAACGTGGCTTACATAGGCCTAACATACCCCAAAATATTTAAAAATGATCAGGTTCTGGGTTATTTAAAGAGTGTAATGAGTGGATATTCTGTTTCAATCTTTTAATTCATTTCTCGAATTCTAATTTATGATCCTCTAATGGAAACAGAGAAATTACATTCCTTTATTCTTCAAACTGATTACTGTCCAGAGTATATGTCTCCAATTTGGTTTCTCTAATTTGAATTAATACCAGAATGTGGATACTGGATTAGGGACAGCTTTCTCAGTCATTTACATAGAAAGTGAAAAAATATTGATTCTAATACCAATTCCTGTGGTGTTTCAATTGCCATTCCCATTCTCCTGGACCCATTAGTTTTTACCATTATAACTTGCCTGTTCGGCTAACTAGCTCCCTTTTCCATTTATAGCAAAACTTGCCTTTTTTTTTTTTTGCTTGCCACCTATGTGTCTGTTTATGTGACTCAGCAGAAAGAGGCCTTGTGAATCCAAGTACATCATAATCCATCGTGTCACATATGCCTTTTTTCTGTGTCCTTTCTCCATCGCATGTGCTCACCAAAGCAGGCTGGAAAATAACCTTAGACATTTGAAGAACAGGATTCTTTAACACATTTAATTAGTCTAGTTCCCTGTAAACTTCTCTAGTGTGATATCTAATGGATCACTGACACACCTAATGTCTAACTGATTTTCCACTGAATTTCACAGTATGGGTCAGAACATTTCCAAATCTCTTGACCAATTATCTTGAAAGCCAACATACTATCATCCATCATTTTTGTTACCAGAGCTTATAACCTATACCAATCTGCTGCTAAATCATATTATTTTAGTTTCGCTTCTACCATTTTGGCCAATTCTCTTCTCATCCCTTTTTGGCTTCCAATGGTTTTGAAGATCACAATGACTGTTCTGCATTTCATGGTGGTACATCCTGACACACATGTCTAACTGGAGGAAGGACTGTTCTAGTAAGAGGGCTGGGCTAGCCAATGTTAGAAAACAAAGCATGAGAATCAGTGGTCTGAGGACTAGTGAAATTTGGACAAGAAACAAGGAACTCGAGACCTCAAGGCTAAACCTCGTTAGCATCTGGGGCCATCTGTCCAGGGATGAAAATTCATGCTTTTAAGAATCTATGAACACAAGAGAAGGAAAATGATACTAACTGTACTAACAGCGTTGTACATTTTACTATGGTTGGAATTCTTACAGATATTAAACTTCTTCAAAAGGTACGTAATGATTTTATTTAAATTTTTAATGCCAACATTCTGAACACTTCTAAAATATGGTTCATTTTAAATTTTAATTAGGAGCAAAGTTGGAAGGAAGTAAACCTTGCAACACCACTACCTGATTATCTGGGGCCTCTGGAGTAGGAGTGAGTGAGGGAGATGAGAGCAGGTCATGCTAGGCCAAGTCCCAGGCAAAGCCCATGAGTTTCAGAGTGACTAATAGCATTACCCTTTGAAACACTTCTCCTTCCGGGTAGAAAACTAGACTTCTCATTGCTAAAGGCTGGTTTCATAATGACCCACAGGATGGCAGCTCAGAATGGCACCACTGTGTAACTGATGGTGAAGCACCGCCATTATGGAGCAATCTTGTTGGGTACGAATAAAAGGAGGCTAAGACTCTAAGCAGGCAAACTATAAATGCACCAATGGGGAAGGCACATGGTGAGAGGCCCCAGTCTGAGCTCTTCCAGTCAACCTGCAGCATGTGTTGGAGGAACTCCGACAGACATAAGCCATGAAGCCCTGGGTTTATTTCTCATGTCGAATTTCTACCAAGAAGTCTGTCTTCCTTTTGTCCAGAGCCTGTTCTCTTTATTCTTTTGCTACTTTAATTCCAGAAATGCAAATCTACTGGGGACAAGACGACTGGGGACCAGCTGATGTCCCCCAGACAGAGGAGAAGGAAACAAAAACGGTTAGAAGCAGCCTTAGGTAATTTCTTTTTGTCTTTGGTTTTGGCTCTCCTGGTGTGTCCTCTATATCTCCCCCACCCCCTTCATCCCCTTTTCCTCTTCAGAGATGTAAGAATCAAAATGTGCCCAGGAGAGATGTCATCTGCCAGGGTAGAAGCTGCTCTTCTATATAAACAAAAGAAATTCTGTTCTGTGCTAGACAGATGTAGCCCAGTCTCTCAGCACCAGGGTGTGGAGTATTTAGAGAGATTCTTTCTCACTATAAGAGAGTTATTTAACATTTCTGTCATTTATCTCACTCAGTTCTATGGGTGTAGTCTGTGTAAGTCAAAATAATTAAAACCTCCATCTTGGGGAAAAAAAGAATGCTAAATTTTAAAAAATAACTATATAATATAATAAATGACTCAATCTGTCTCAGGATGTGATAAGACAGGGATCCCTGCCTGTGTGAATATAAAAATTTTGACTGTGTTTTCTGTTTATCCGGTAGGACCTGGGTCAGCCAACAACGAAAGGATGTCACAATCGGTTACACGGTGATTTCTGTTAACATAAAATTAATTCAGGATGAAAGCATCCTTCCTGTAGGCCACAGAGGCAGCACTAACAAAACTGGGACTGTCCCAGAAAATCTAGGGCAGCAAACCTAGTTTTCAAGAAATTCAGGACAGAAATCCTATTCCCTGCTTGTGTGCATTAAAATGTGAAATTGGCTAGTCTTCCTACATTTTCAATTCTTCCTCAATTACTGATTTCAAGATGACATAGCTTTAAAAAACTGGCTCCAAGTCCATTTCTATTACTAAAGGAAAGTTTCTGACACAGTGTTTTGTTTTTTTTTAAAAGAAAGGAAGGAAAGACTAAAACATGAAAATGAACCTCTCCACTCCCACTGCACTCCTCCCATATGATTCCTTTAATAAAAAGGTCGAAAGTGTTCTTTACAAACCTTTTTCATTTTGAAGAATAAAGTTTGTAAGATTATCAAGTCCCTTTAGACTAGTAGCATTCACCCTGTTCTTTCACTGAACATGTCGAACAACTCCAAAGCAGGTATTATTGCTACTGTAAGGATAAAAAATTGAGGCACGTTCTCTAAACTACCTTGTGACAATAAATTTGTAAGTCTCCGACTCTCCAGGGCCTGCTCTCATTCTACCACAGCACAGAAGAATCTTCTGGCCTCAAGGCTGTCCTCCTGCCAAATTCTGAAATGAGTGAAATTAGGCTTTGGTGCCTTCCACCCTTCTCTTCGCCTCTCCCGGTTAATTCAGGCCATCTCGTCTCATTCTCCAGAAACTTTTCCATTGTACTGAACTGGGAAGAGATTAGAGCAACTCAGATTTTATTAATGAATTCTTGAAGACTGAAGTAAAGGCTTTACGATGGAAAGAAGCAACTCATATTCTGTCACAGCCTAAGCTCCGTGGAGGTGGGGAGAGGGATCGAGTTACCGAAGGCAGGCGAGCTGAGCTGCTGTCCGGCCCGCTGGCCTCTCAACTGCTGACTGACCATCAAGAGCATGAAATGGTAACAGCATCAGAACCACTACAAAAGCTGCGTTTTTGAAATTTAAAGTTAATAACCCTTCCCAGAGGAGCCTTGAATTTAATCTTTGTTCCACCCAGAAAACTCTGGGCTCTAGGCACTGGAAGGGCTGCAGCTGCACCGCAGTTACGCCACGACCTCTGAGCACAAGACGGGAAGAAAGGAAGTTTTGTTCCAGTCCGTTGCACATAGTGAGAGTCGGCACAAGCCACTTCCCACTTCTAGTTCTCCTCTGGCTGAGAAGTTGCCAAAGGGGGTAAAATGGGATGAGCGAGGCAGTAGGTTAGGACCGAGGGTCTGCCTCACCATCAGTCGGAGATGCCAAGGCTAAAGTTTTATTCTAATCACTGAGCACAGGCTCCTCGGCGGTCCTTTCTGTAAAACCAGGTGAACTATGCCTAACCGGCTGAGCTTAGACAAATGTAACTAGCATTCCTTAGAGTAAGCTTCTTCAGGGTGCTATGAACTTGGGTTATAGTTTTGATTAAAACTAAAATATCAAGAGAGTGATGATCCAAGGCACGGAACTTCCCTACCACTTTAGAGGTTCCGAACTCGGTCTCAGTGAATACAATCTAGACCTGCCACCTCTTCCACCGCCCCTGATCCACGATCTCCAACTCCTCAGCCCCCGCTGCTTCTCCAGACCAGGGGCTACCTTCTGTCTTCACCAGCTTCCTTACCTTAGACCTCAGAGAACATCCTAATGCATTCAGTACCCTTCCTGACCTTCTACCGCATCCCCAACTCAGGTTCCCGATGATTCTCTTTCTCTGCTCACCCACTGATGGGCAGTCACAGAGCCACCACCTTAGTGTAAGTGGGCCCACCCTGCTCTTCAGCAATCCTGCTGTTTTTTTCCCCCAATCAGATTTTACAAAGCTATCATTTTAAACCTTTCCGATTCTTCTTAAGTCTTCAGCTCCACCCGGCCTTCGCAGGAATGTACCATCTACTGAGAAGACTGAAGGCATCTGTACTGAGTGTCACCCCCGTCCCCCACATCACACTGCCGTTTACTCTGTGTCACTTCCTCCTAACTGCCCTGCGGTCTCCTACACAGGATCTTTCCTCCTTTTTGCATGTGCTCTTCAGCCACTCCTCCTGCCTCTTCAAGGACCTCGATTCCTATCATACTTATACTTTCACTATCGCCTTTTGCTCTACCTTCTAATCCTTTGTTTAAAAGACAAACTATATCTAGGCTTTCTCTCTTTCTTTTTTTCTTTCTTTCATGACCAGACTACCAGAAAGGGTAGTCTCCACTCACAGGCCTGTGTGTAAACCTAGCAGTCCTCTCCCGACCCTGACCTCCACGGTTCTGAAACCCTCTTGAGTCCTCTCAACCACCGAGTCCAGTGGCTTTCCTTGGCCTGCATCTTTCTTGACTCTTCTGTGGCACCGAGACTCAACACAATCAAAACTGAACTGAGGATTCCTCTCCTTCCCTGTTCCCACCATCGCTGATTGCTTTCCCATTTCCCCCAGTTAAGCCAAAACCTCCTGGTCATCATTGCCTCAATTTAATGGTCAAGTCTCCTTCCTTCCACCAGGGTCAAGTCTGTATCAGTCAATTCCTCCCTCTCCCTTGCCATGACCAAGAGCGCCCCTGTTTAACTCCAAGTACTTCAGACAGTACACTGCACCAGTCTCCAGGCTCTTTCCCCCTTCATAGACCCTCAATCATCTAACAAATAAAGTTGAAACATTTTAGCCTGAGAATTAAGGCCCTCTAAGAACTGGATCGAGTCTGTATTTCTAGACATCATGACCTTTCCCTCTTCCATGTCATGTATTATTCCACACTACCTCTGAACTATGGGAGAATTCACAGTTCCCAGAGCCATCCTGCATTTTCTTACCTCCATGCGTGAATCAGGTCAGTTCATCCACGTGTAATGTTCAACACTGTTTTTACTTACTGAAATTCTATTTTTTTTCAAGATTTGGTAGAGATGTCATCTTTCCTATCTCGCTAGCTACAAGTTATCGACTCCAACCCTGAACTTCCAGAGTTCAAATATGCTCATCTCTTTCTTACTTCCTCTTATTTTATGTTCTTTTAGAACATGAAACCTGTGTACTGGCCTCTTTGTTCCTATTGGATTGCAAGTTCTTGAGGACAGTGATGAAGATAATTTTAGTAATAACCACCACCACCACCAGCTCCTACCATATTCCAGCTCTGTGAGAGCATATAACTCCATTTCAGCAACCCTATGAGGACCTTTTCCACTTTCAGATGTGATTAAATAATGTGCCCAAGGCCAGCACCCAGGAGTGGTAGAGCCAGCAACTGAAGTTAGGCTTGTCTAACTTCAAAGCCATGCTCTTAACTACTCTGCAGTATTTCTCATCCATAAACTTGACCAATAATCATGGAATAAAACATCCTCTCCGTAAGCCCAAGTAGGTGGCACAGTTGACTTAGCCCGTTTCCCCTGAGTTGCTCAGCCTGCATGGTCAACAGATACATTTATAGGGAGAAGAAACAGACAGCTTAGGCTCTAACTCTTGGAAGGATGATTTCAGAAATGGGAAAATGTTTTTACACCTCAAGTGCAATGTGAGAGAATAATCTGAGTCACCTGGATTAGGTAAGACCTTGACCTGGTCTCCTTCCTTGGAATCATCAAAGTCAGTAAGGCAATGAATCAAGGTCACTCTGTTTAAATTACATTTAGAGAGTGCCTTTGAAATTCTAATTTCTGAGGCTCTGCCATCAGCTGTGAGAAAACATGATAATTGTATCCTGCTGGTAGAGTCAGGGCCAAAGTAAATGTGGGGTCCTATTTTACACATGAACAGGCAAATGACATGTGACATACACAGGTATCAGTGTAAAGAATAATGGTGGCTGTTGCTCTCTATTCATAAGCGGCTAAGGGCTCTAATCCTCCAAGAGGAATGTCATTACACAGCTCCAATCCTATCACGACAAATACCGGTACAACAGAGATGTCTGTATAACAAAAACCCTTTCAAGCTCTGGCTGACAGTCCATGTACTTCCAGCAATATTTGCTGTGACACTTGGAGTTCACAGTAATGGGAATTGACCTATATTTCCAAAGGTAAGATTTGAATGATTTCATCTGTAACTTCTATCCCATGATACCATGAGTTGGAGTGATGTACAAGCTAAACCCATAAGAACTAAACAAAAGACAGAAACAAATCAACCCTGCTCTTAAAGGGCAAAATTCCTTCTTTTCACCTGGGGTACACTTAGGGCAAGGAGAAGTCCTCTGACCCAACCCTAAAATGGAGCAGAATAAAGGTGGTTTGTGGCCTCACCTCATGGAGAAGCAAGCTGGGGTAGCACATGAAGACAGATGGACTGTGCTCAAATTTCTACTCTGCTTCTTCCTAGCTGGGTAAACTGGATGAACATTTCTGAACTTTTTCTAAGCTTCATCCGCAAAATGTGACTAATACCACCTACTTTCAGGATTTCAGTAACAACTACACAAGATAAAAAATGTAAAACTCCTCACATAAGACTTGGTACAGGGCACGGGCTCAAAAAGCCTTCGTAGGGCTTCCCTTTCCTTCCAAGACTGTGGCTTATGCAAACTATTTTAGTGAAGTGAGTTATGAAACCCTGTGAATGAAATTAAATTGTAGAGTCTCAAATGTATCCTGATGAAGAGATTGCTCAGAGGAACATCAGGAAAAAAAGAGAAAATGGTGGAAGAACTGGGCCATGCACAAGTACTCACTTGACTGAGAGGAAGGTTTCTTTGGCTGAAGTAAGACAGGAGAATCCGAAGATAAAATATAAAATGCAAGTAACCAGGCATTGTAGCAATAAATGAGCTTTGATCATTCTATCAGAGGTCATTTTGAAAAATGCCGAATACACTGAAATTTGGAGGCATGTTTTCCTAGTTAAGAATTGTGGCTGTTGCTCTGAAGCACTAGTTTACTGCCTCTGGCCTCGTTTTCTGTGGGTGTCATTCTACATGGTAGGAGAGGCCTCACTTGCTAAGTCCAGTCCAGGGCATTATACTCAGTAGGATACTGTGGAAGTTAAGTATTAAAAAGCAAATTCTAGTCTTCTCCATTTGGGAAACATGTAGGCAAACAGCTTAGGAATATGACCCATAAAGGTTCTATTAACACTGCCCCAATTTGTGATGTTTTTAATCCTTCTGTTTTAGATTATCTAACTTCCTAGTTTTCAAGTTATAGATAACCACGTTTGTGGTGACAAAATTTTATTTATGTTCTTTTGAAACTACTCTTGGTATTATATGATCATGATTTGAGATAGAAAATGAGAGCCTTATGAACATAATCTGAAGGTATGTCTGTTCACCTTTATAAAATAAGTATTAGGCTTTTAAATGTCTTAAAAGGTTCTAAAAAGTGCTATCAGGCCTCTGCAAATACAGGGAACAAGAGATGGGCCATTTCTCAGTCACAGGATGGCAGCATTTTAATCATTATTTAGTTCAATCCCTTCACCTTGACAGCGAGGAAGAGGCTCAGAGAAAAGTGTGTGCTGATATTCACGTGCTCAACAATGAGCTTGCAGGAGCTCTTATGAGAGGCTACATACCAATAAAATAACAGGCTGAACAGAAATATGAAGATACAGAGAAAAGGGAAGTGTGGAATCACAGAAAGACAGAGGAGCCCTGGGCAGAAAGACCAAAAGATCAAGAACAGAGAAAGAACCAAATTGCTAAAGCAAGGTTAAAATACCAACAGAGACCAAGTGGCAGCAAGGAGTTAAATATAGTCTGCAAGGGGCTTGCAAAGGATGACTCTAATACACTGAAGCTTCAGTGTGGTACAGAGGCTGCTGGCTTCTCTCTAGTTTAATAACTGTCCCCCCTGCCCCCAACATCACCCTCATCTTAAAATGGAGGCAGTAAAAGCCACCAGATTGTACATGTGAATTTTACCACTGGTAAGGGCGTAAACCACAAGCATTTTGAAGGTGTGCTAACTAACTCAGGCCACTAGGGTGTTACTTCCCGCCCCCAAAGGCACACTTCACCTCCTAAGGATGCCCATCTAGACCCCCAAGGATTGATGTCCCTCCTCAAAGTGTAGCCTTTATTCCTCAGGCCGGTGGGATCGCACTAACTGTTCCTGAGGCATTTCAGGATCCCCACGGGCTACGGAAAAGTGCAATGCAATTGTAATTACATGAGCAATAATGGGAAGGTAGGGGTGGAAAGAGTTACTCCTGAAATGCAGGGCTGAAAAAAACGCTATTCCTTAGAGAGGCAGCCACTCCACTGAAGAAGGGGAGCCTGCGCTGCCTAGAAAGTGACCTCGGGAGAGCAATCACGCGCCCGGCACAGGCGCGGCCGCAGCCGCGCCCCCTCCCTGCGCTCCTCCTTCCCGCGTCCCGCCGGCTCGGTCCACCTGCCCGGGAGGCGGGCGGGGGCGCGGGGAGGAGCCGGCGGGCGCGGGCGCGGGCAGCGGGCGGCTCCCCGGGCAGCTCTCCCTCCCGGACGCCTGCGGCCCCCGGGCCCCCCGCCCCACCGCGCACACCCCGCGGCTGTACCTTTACTCTGGGGAGGGTTCTGACTCCGGTCCCGGAGGACGTTGATCTGGTAGACGGCTCCGTAAGGCTCAAAAAGTTCTTTCAGCTCCTTTTCCGACCAAGACCGGGGGATCTGCCCGACAAACATCTTAATGGCATCTGGGTCTGGTTGGTCTGAGTGATCCAAAGCGCCGTTCATCTTGTTGGCTGTGCCGTTACTGTCAAAAAGGGAACCGGGAGCCAGAGTTAGGGCTGCACCGTGAGGGACAGGAAGAAAAAAAAATTGGGGGGTGGGGGCGGGGAGGCGGAAGGAGGGGGGAGAGGAGCGTGGGGCAAAGTGCCTAATGAGTCGTAGAAATTTGATGAACTAAAACAAAGCACAGGCACCATTGGGCTGCTCCTCGGCGGCGGCGGGCTCTCTCTGCAGGCGGCGGCTGCTCAGCACCCCGCCCGAGCCCGAGCCCAGGGCAGCGCCCCGCCGGCTGTCACCCGGGGCGTGGACATCTTGAAACCCAGCTCCGAGGCAGCTGCAAGTTAAGTGCAGGTCTCGTTCTGCAAGGCTGCCATCAATGCATCCGCAGCCTTATCAGCCTCACACTGGCTCTCGTGTGGAAAGAAAGGCAGGGCTGGATTTCTGCTGGATTCCTTCCCGCCCCCCCCCCCCCAACCACCGCGTTCCCCTCCCCTTTTGGGAGATTTTTGGGGGGGGGGGAGGAGAAGAGAGGTGATAATGATAAAGTCACATGAAAAGAAAATGAAACACTTGGCAGTCCGTCAGATGACTAATGCAAGATGCTGATGATGAATTTGCAGAGCGCGCGAGGCATCCATGTGTGCATCAAATTAGTACGTTATTGCTGCTCGGAATGGAAAGTGCTCCAGCAATGCGGCTGGGCGCAGCCGATTGGCTGCCTCCGCTGGCGAGAAGGGCCAGGGCAGGGAGGGGGCTCCCGTTTAAAAAGCACATTGTTTATGGGACCCAGGCACAAAGGGTTTAATTCAGGGAGGCAAAGGCGATCTCAGAATTGCCTGCTTTGTGCCAGGGGGGGAAAAAAAAATGCAGCCCCAGAAAGTTGAGTTCCCGCTAAAGGACACTGAGTATTCCAAATCTTTCACACTCCATAAATTGCTCTCTGTATGCCTGACTTCCAGATGTTGCACTTGAGTTCTAAACAATCACACGTTTGGAAGAGAAAAGAAGGAAGTCTGCCTTTTCTTCTCCTAGCTTCAGTAAATATTTGGGGATGATACAAAGAGTAAGGACATAAGCCTTTACCTATCAATCTTCCTTAAGGCTTAAAAAGCCCCCATTTGGAAGAGAGAAGGCTTATTTAGAGCCTGCAATTCTAGTCATCATGAAATATGATGAGGAGGACGTTCATTTTTTACTTGGATTCCCCCCTATTTGACCTTCAGTAAATAATAAAGCAAAACCACATACCCTCTTTGTCTCCCCCCCCCGAATGCCCCCTAAACCCACCTACTCTGCCAAGTGACAGGGCTGAATGCCCTGAGCAGCATTCATTTGCAGTCCTGCCCTCTTGGTTTTGCTTCTCGGCCCGTGAAAAGAAAATGCACCTAAACAAGCACAAACCTAGCAGACAAAATACCCACAGAGCCAGGTCCATGATCGTCCTCCAGCCCCCGGCCCCAGAGGCAGAAAAGTCAAAAAGGACCCACGTAAAGGAAAACTTCACCGCCAGTGGCAGGTGCCACTTCAGTGCGGTCTTGGGGTAAGGATAAGAAGGTATTTTAAATGATGGCAAATACTACTCGCTAGGACCTGGCTTTAATTTCTACTTCTTCTGATCCCCCTATTTCATCACTTTATTTTTTTTTATCCTTGAGATAAACAATCAAACTGTCTCACTTGGAGCACTTTCAGAGCTTTCTCTAATCAACCTTATTGTTATAAAACATGTTCTGCTAAATAAAATATTGAGCACAAAATCTCCTTGCAACAATTTAGGTGTAGGGTAATGCTTGTTTATATTACAGATCAATCATTTATCTTGTTCCTGTGCACTTTTATTTCTTTTCAAATCACCCTTTGAGAATTCAATAAACACTTTATTAACCCCATGAAGCTAACTTTGGTGGGGTGGAGGTGACAGAGCCCTACACAGAGCAGAATGTAGTGTTCACAACTCCTTGGGAGCTTAGAGTGTGGCAAGACTTATTTCTGGGACAGGAAGGACTTGTGGTTAGTGCTGTTGACAATCAGCTAGATTGAAGAGAGGAAGGCATTACCACAGGTTCAGCTAACAGAGAACGGAAGTTAAAAAATGGGGCTGTTGCATCTGGTCTCTAAAAGCAGTTAGTACAAAGAAGGAGCTAGGTGAGAGTATACCAGTCCCAATATCTAAACTTAGAATTCTAGAGCACGGATCCCTTAGTGTCTCTCCAAATGAGGGGCCGTTCTTACGTTCTCCAAAAATGCACTCACTGAGGCACATAAAGGAGGGGAGACTGAGAAGAGGACATCCCTTATACCTTTGGTCTTTATGCTGGTGAGCCCGTATTTATAATCCCTCTCCCATCAGCCATACTTCAGAAATGCCTGGAGACCTCTTATCACCCTGAGGCAGTGGGATGTAGGACTCAGAGCATGGGCTCTGAATTCTGGCACCACCAAATCCTAACTGTGCCACTCTGGGTCTCAGACTCTTCATCTGTAAAATGGGAATAGAGACTTCATCTCCTACAGTCGTATGCTTAGTACAGGAAATGGCCCAGAGTAAGTGTCTAATAAGTGTTAGCTATTTCTATTTTTAATCTTGTCTTTGCAGTTGTGACATACTTGAAATGAAGTAGACATCACACGTCTACTTTTCAACCCAGATTTTCTCATATAGACTCAAACACAACTCATATCCTAAATAATAATGTGTATTTTTTTTAAAAAAATATATCTTTATTGATTTCAGAGAGAGGAAAGGAGAGGGAGAGAGAGAGATAGAAACATCAATGATGAGAGAGTCATTGATCTGCTGCAGCTCGCAACCCGGGCATGTGCCCTGACCGGGAATCGAACCCTGATAGCCTGGATCCTAGGTCGACGCTCAACCACTGATCCATGCCTGGCCAGGCAATAATGTGTATCTTTTAATGAGCATTTATAGGTCAGATACTGTGCTAGGTACTTTACATACATTATTTCTAATCCTTATAACAACTGTAGAGAAAATAGTATTTTCCAGATGCAAATATTTAAGGAATAAGTTCATTTCCTAAAATGACCAGCTTGTAAATTATAGAGGTAGAATTCAAACCTAGGCCCAATGGGCTCCAAAGCACAACATATCTCTAATCCATCATGTTGCCAAATATTGCATCGGCTCTGCCTTGAACTGAGAGTGTACAGCTCATGGCAAATCTATAAGACAAGGCCAAGAACAAGACATACTGGGTCCCAGGAATCCCACTGCCAAATGAAAGGTACCACTGCAAGAAACACACACCCCCTGTCCTCTTTCTATCTGTGGAAATGCTGAACTTCAAGAGTCTGTTAAGACTACTTTACAGCCCACATTTTCTCACTAATTACATCAGTGTCTCCATCTCTAGACTCCCCTCCTCTCTGTTCCTGTCACCTCAATGAGTGCCTCTCAGCCACATCTACATCCCTTCTAACTACTTGCATTTTGCAAACAATCATTCCAAATATTTGCATCAAATTTGCATAATGATCCCTTCCTTAAGTAAATCCAAGGACATTTAGCTGTCATACAAATCAACAACCACAACAGCAGCACATCTTCCCCATGGAAAGCTTCCTTGTCCGACAGGGGTCCCACCCTACCCATGTCCCACGTGTGGATGAATCCCACGCCCCACAGTATTGCAATAGCCTAGTTAACTTCGTTCTAACGCACACAAATGCCTGCTTTGGACTCCCAACTTTCTGCCTGGCTGAGTTCATTTTTAGCAGAGACTTACTGAGTTCTTTTGTCCTCGTGGGGATGTCAGCACTGACATTTCTAAGTAAGCCAGAAATTGTGTGTCCCACAGTTAAACCTTTGGGGGTACTTGCCAGAGGCCACCAAGAGCCAATGTGCTGTTCAGAGGAGTAATTATGTGAACAGATACCCCAAATCTCAGCAAGACTCTCAGTTAGATCTATTTACTAGAATCTGATATCAGACTTAGAAAATTGAACTAGCTCGCTTCTCTGCACTCCCCAGACATCCTCAGCACCCACTACAGTGCAGGAATTAATTCAAATTCAAATACTATTTCTTGAGGGCCTACTCTTTTCTAGAAACCTTTGCCAGGTGTTTGACATCCAACATCACAACAGCTCCAGGAAGCTGAAATCATTATCCCCATTTTGGAAATAAAGTAATTGAGAGTCATGGAGGTGAAGTGACTTATCCTATGTCACACCCCTAAGAGGTGCCTGCGGAATATGGACACATGAAGATGTAAAGGCCAATTGTCGTCACTTAATAGTCCATGAACTGGGTTTCTCTAGGGCAGGGGTGGGGAACCTTTTTTCTGCCAAGGGCCATTTGGATATTTATAACATCATTCCCAGGCCATACAAAATGATCAACTTAAAAATTAGCTATGAAAAAAGCTCCTAGATTTATTGAATTTCGAGTCCTGCCTGCAGTTGCCTTGGCAGGGCTAGAACAAATGACATTCCCTGCTCCTGCTCTAGGGTGATGTTTCCTGTGGACTCAGTGGCCACGTGCAGGCCCTAGACACAGGCACATACATCTCTGCTGGCACCAACCTGAGTGCCAATTATGCTTTTTCACGTGGCAAAGAGCCAACTATAAGGCTCCTCCCGGACAGATGCCATATGGAACCAGACCACAAGTCAGAGAGCACTAAGTCAGTGGGCATTGGTGGTATTGGTCTCAGAGCCAAGAGGGAAATATAATGACGTTTAGGGAAAAAAAACGAGAGTGCTTACTTTTTGCTTTCAGCACAGGCACTGACCTACTTCTGTACTCCATTCTGGAGTAAAGAGAAGTAGATCAACAGAAGATATGCAAAATCCTTGCAGGGTCCTCTAAGTAGTAAAATGTTAAAATTTTAATAATTGGTTGAAATAAATGCATTACTATTATTATCATTATTAATTCCAGGACAACAAGCTTTTATAAGGCTCACAGAATTCCAAGCTTTCTTTTGGAGAATGGAAACAAAAGAATTGGTATTTTTATTCTTTCTTTTGTTCCTTCGATAACAACTTTCTGCATTATATCTCCTTTATTTACATAAAGGGAAGAACAACACATTTACAAAAGGGGTATGAGAAATGCCAAGTGGCTAGAATTATATTCATGCTGAAAAAAAGACATAAAGTGCCACCTTCAGAAGATGAACAAACCCAAAACCAACACACAAAGATGCCCTGTCTTGGAAAAATTCTGTATAAAGATGGTTAATCTCCCTGGTGCTTAATAATCTTATTATTCCCATGCTTTTTAATCCATCTTACTTTTTTTGTTCTGTGGAATATCCCGTCAGTTCTGTCCAACTCTGTGCAATGATGGAAATGTCATAGAATTTGTACCATCCAGTATGGTAGCCACTAGTTACATGCGGCTACTGAAGAATTGCAATGTGGCTATTCCAACTGGAAAACTGAATTTAAACTTTATTTCACGTTAAATTTAAATAGTACTAAATGCAAATATACCTTTAAAAAACTAATCTGAATTTGAGATTCACTAAAACATTATTCCATCAGGAGGCTGTTTTGGGAAAATAGGAATGAGGACCCAGGAAAATGACGTGAAGGCTTGAGGCACACCATAGCATGTCAGTGGGACCGTGGGACCGTGGGCTGGCGGGCCTGGGTTCTTGTGTCATGGCTCAGCATTTAATTAACTGTGGGATCCCAGGCAAATCATATAACCACTCTGTATCTCAGTTTCCTCACTTGTAAAACAAAGAGCAAAATAATTTCCATCTGGCTCTTTTTTTTTTTTTTTTTAATCCTCATCTGTGGATATTTTTTCCATTGCTTTTCAAAGCAAGTGGAAGGGGGAGAGAGAGAGAAACACCGATGTGAGAGAGACATGTCAATTGGTTGCCTCCTGCACGCTGACCGGGGCTTGAGGTATGTGCTCTTGGCCGGAATCGAACCCAGGACCCTTCAGTCCTCGGGCCGACTCTCTAACCACTGAGCCAAACCAGCTAGGGCCCACCTGGCTCTTAATTTCTGTAATTTTACAGTTATGGTTTGGACCCAGATGATGATATATGGAAATGACAACTTATATAACATGACCAGCTGCCTGAAACCTTGGGGTGATTCCCTGTGTCCAATTTAGCTCACAAGTGACTAAGGCATGGGCCGGGGAGCTGACAAGGTGTCACCTGCACTGTGGAGAGCAGCCTGCAGGCTCACACAGAGCCGCTGAACTTAGGGTTGCTGCCAGAGCTTCATCTCTCTCAATTTGTGCTAATTCTTCCTAATAGCCCAACTGCAGTCCCACCATTTCAGTCAGCAGCTGAATTGTTTTTAAATATCACCTGTACTTAAATAAGAGCGCATGAAGACATAGGCTTTGTTTGGTGATTGCAGGAAATTGTCCAAGACTAAGCTGAAAGAGGGAAAAGCAGAAAGAACTTGGTGAAGGGCCTGGTGCCTTCTGGCGGGCAACAGAATAGGCACAAAATCCAATATTATGAACCACCTCTTACATGGTCCATGTTGTTATGATTTAAGAACAGAATTCTCTCCTCGAACAGCAATGTGGCACCTGGACACAGCATCAGTTCATTACCACACTATGCAGAATATATCAGAGGACTCGGACAAGGTCGTGCTCAGGAGCCTCCACCCGCTACTCTCCACTCACCAAAGCCTCTCAATTTAGGAAAAGGAATCAGCTGTCATACAACCTCATGCTCTGGGAATTGCATCTCCCTTTGAAAATGCACCACATTGCCTGGCCAGGCGTGGCTCAGCAGCTGAGCATTGGCCTAGGATCCTGGAGATCATGGCTTGATTCCCAGTCAGGGCACATGCCCGGGTTACAGGCTCGATCCCCAGTCGGGGGCATTCAGGAGGCAGCCAATCAATGACTCTCTCATCATTGACGTTTCTATCTCTCCCTCTCCCTTCCTCTCTCTGAAATCAATAAAGACATATAAAAAAAAAAAATGCACCACGTCAAGGTCACCGGGCAGAAAGCCTCCACCTTCTGTGACTACCTTTCAACAGAACACCTTTGTCACTGACACACACAGCTACATCTTAACTGCAGTGGGATCCTGGGTTGCTGAGTGACTCTAGTAAACTCAACAAAACTCTCTGGATGTGTTTTCTCACCAATAAGATGATCAAGCCACTGACGTTCCTATGTTTACCTGGAAGGTATTGTTACCACTTACCAAGCGTAGCCAAAGTGTGTGGGTCACGGCCACACCAATACAGAATGGGGCCCCAATCTCTAAGGTGAGATATCTGTAGATTGGCTGAATTCACAGATGATTCACTGGATCCAATGATACCCCAAGTCAGAGGTTTTCAATCTTTTTCATCTCACGGCACACATAAACTAATTACTAAAATTCTGCAGCACACCAAAAAAATATTATATTTTTTGCTGATCTGACAAAAAACAAAGTTATAATTTTGATTCATTCATACCAGATGGGTATTGTTGCGTTGGTTGTTGTCAATTTTTATTTGACAATTTAAGGGAAAAGAGGTTAGTGCCCCAGACTAAATAGTCAGCTATTGCATGTTTTAAAAATTCTTGTGGCACACCAGTTGAAAATTGCTGCCCTAAGTAGCTGGAGTAGGCCAAGGCTTTCTCCAAATGCTCAAACTGTAAATAAATTAGTCTGTGCTCCTCTGAAGAAAAGGTTCACATTTCCTATAAGTACACCTATATGCAATATACTCATCCCCATGCTTTGTCAAAATTTGAAATAAAATTTCATTAACAATATATAGGATATCAGTTTCATTCACAGACAACCAGGAAAGAACACATTTGTGACAGGCATTCTGGTGGGCTGCTGGAGTTAAGGTTAAATTGTATTCGGCTGGAGGTCTAAAAGCTATACAGATGCTGCTCAACTTATGATGGGTTATGTTCCGATAAACCCATTGCACACTCAAAAATCCCATAAGTTGAAAATGCATTTAATACACCTGACTACTAAATATCATAGCTTAGCCCTGCCTACCTTAAACATGCTCAGAACACTCACATTAGGTACAGTTGGGCAAAATCACCTAATGCAAAGCCTACTTTAAAATAAAGCGTTGGATATCTCACGTAATTTATTATGAGTATCGCTTTTGCACCACCATAAAGTTGAAGAATCTCAAGTAGAGCCATCGTGAGTCAGAGGACATCTGTATATCTGTTTATCAGGGTGAAATGTAACCCTATTCCTGCAGAAAAGGCTGCAAAGCATAGGCCTTTGGGTTCACCAAGCAAAAGGGAAACCCTATTACCTTACCTCAACTTAACTGCTAGTGAAAGGCAGAAAGCTGGAACACCCCCACAAAGAAGTATATGCGGAGGCATGCAGGGGGGACCTGGAGCCTGAACACACAATAACCCTTGCTGGGAAGGCAGTGAGGCGGCGGTCCTGGATAGCCCCTGTCCTGGGAACTCATTTCCTTCGGTGATTTATCAGAAATAGTTCAGTGGACTTCAGAGCCGAGCAGAAGGCATTTGCACAGGGAGAGGTTTCTTAGATGAACTTTTAGAAATGGCAACTGCGAAATAATCATCACACAGAGGATTCATATCGGGCTTCACATTTTCCAAGTGCTCCAGGAACTCACGTTAATTAATCCTTCCCCCATGGCTGAGGTCAGGATTACTGCCCCCCTTTACAGATGGGGAAAGGAGGGGAGAAAGGGAGCCACCTGTCTGAGTGCATACACCTTCTAGGTGTCCACGGCTAAATGCTGCAGAAGTCACCTGTTTGCTTGGGCAAGTACTTGTAAATGGCCCTCTGGATGACAGAGAAGACCCTAGTTTGCCCCCCATCAATTAATTAACGGAAATGTGAATCACACAACACAAAGACACATGTGGGAGGAAACTCAATACTAGTCTGAACTCCTCAAACTGAATATTGATTTTTACCAAAAATGTCTCCCATCTTCCTATTCTAGCAGCAAATGAAAAACGAGGGATGCACACCGAGAGCCACAAACAAAACAGACATGGTACCTGGGACCCTGTACCTGGGTTTTAGCAACTATGCTTCTCAAAGCAAAGAACTCTCGCTTTCACAGCTGTCTAAACATTTTGCCAAGATTTATTTATGCAAGAGAAAGCAACCAGAGAGGATTCACAACACCCTCCACCCACTGAAGAAATACTGAACGCACCTAAGGTTTATTCTCACACACCATCCGTTTCTTAAATTCACATTACAGTTATTGAAGACTTGCTTTATGTCAGGCTTGGTGCTAGGTGTAAAGGAGAGAGTTGAAATATAAGTAATTTATGCCCTTAAGCCACACAGCCAATGAGAAGAGACAAACATATGCATAACATAAAACCAAAATACAAAGTGATAAGGCCCAGACAGAGCAATATCTAGGGCCTGCAGTAAGCCAGCAACAAGTGACTACTTTGGCTGCAGGGACTGGCATTCAGCATTCTAAACCACACTTCATCCCTGTGGTCAAATTTTTAAGTGGAATCTGAAAAAAATCAGAGGCAAAGGATGATAAGCTGTTTCACTGAGCTTGCAAGGAGACTGAAAGAAAGTCACTGAAGAAAAAAGTAGGCTGTGACAAGGGTACAGAGACTTGAGAGAAAGCAGGTACCTCCCCTCTCCCAGGAACATGCATTTGAGACAGGGGACCTGCCATGGCTGGACGACCATCATATGCACTGCCAGCCCCCCACACTGGGGGCACAGCACAGTCCCCCACCTATGCTCGCTCCTAATGCCATCAACTGCTAACCTGCTGCCACCCATAAAGCCCCATCCAGCTCCATGCTTTACTGTGAGCTAATTCTTCTGGAAGTGACCCTCTCTCCCACGTTCCTGTCACTCCCTACCACTTGCGTGAAAATCACTTCCCTGGTCAAGTCCATTCAACCCTCCAATCTGATCTTCTACAGCTACAGCTGACAGAAGGCTCTAGCCCCACCTCAAACTCAGTGTATCCAAAAATAATCTTGTCTTCCAGTTAGGTTTCATGTTCAACTTCTCTGTTTTCCTTACTGGCTCAAACTGTACTCCACCCTGCCCGAGTCTGAGAAGAGGGACAATGGCACAGCACCCTGCCCCGAGTCTGAGAAGAGGGACAATGGCACAGCACACACACTGAACGCCGAGTTACTGCTACCCTAACCTCGATTCTTCCCCGACAGCTGAATCTACAGAAATATTTAACTGAGCTCCCGATCAGCTACATGATGAGACTGTGAAACTGTGAGAACAAGGGTGTCTTAATCACGAATTCAGTAAGTATTTAAAAGTGACCCCACAACCCAGGCATTATTCAAGGTGCTGGGGGACAATACAGCAATGAATAAAATAAGGTAAAACTACCTTTATGGAGCTTATATTCTAGAGGGGGGGCATAAAATGAGCAAAGTAAGTAAACCTAAGAGATTGTGAGAAAGAGATCATTTCAATGGAGAAAAATAAAGCAGGGAAGAAAGACAGGGTGTTGGGTGGAGGATTGCAATTGTAAATAAGGTGTTCAGGGAAGACCTCATTTGGAAGGTAAGCACGGTGCCTTGAACTCAGTCTCAGGATATTTTCAACATATTTTCTGAATGAATAGATTTAATACAGCAAGAAATCTTAAGATCTGTAAAACTTAAGTCACATATTATTCGATTCATCACCATTATTATAAAGAACCGTGTTATCCCATCTAGCACTATTCCATTGAGTCTGAGGGTCAATATACCTATTGCCAATGAGTTACATGCCTGTTTTTCTCTAAATGCCCACTGGGTCCACTTGTTCCGACACAGCCACTGTCCTAATTCTGGCGATCCTGATGATGAAACCACTGCAACACTGTTCAGTGAGCTCTCCCTCCTACTTTGAACTAAAGGACAGACTTTACTGACCTTTGTGCTTGCCTGGCATTCAGAACTCTATCTAACCTTCCCTTAAATATTGATTATCTGTCCATTCATTATTCATTTTATCATTTATCAATGGCAGCATTTAATCTCAGGCTGGTCTCTCCTCAAGCTGCTTTTGGCCAACCTTCCTCTGTCATAAACAATGTATACTCAAGGTATATAAGTAAACTGAATGCCAGCTGAAGGGCTGCAACCAGCAGTATAAGGCTTGATACAAAAGTGTGGGAGATTAGTAACATCACTGCTTCTTCCAATGATCTGGAAAATCGAAAGCTGACAGTAAATAGGAACTAATGACATCATATTAATGACAGTGGTTTAGGTCAGAAAACAATCCATGTGTGAAGAAAGATATGTGATTCTGTAGACTAACCTGATTTATTAGGTTCAGAGGTGTTTCTTTTTTCTGATAATGCCTTCAAACTCATGTTTGTGAAATGCCAACAAGAGAATTAAGAAATAAAGGACCCCAGAGCAGTCAAAATGTGTGTCACAAACTTCCTGCCCTGATGCCATGCCCTTTAAACCGTTCCTCAAAGATTTATTTTATGTTGTTTTTTCAGTCTTCATCACCTGCATTTCAAACCCACAGGAGATGAGCAGCAGCACACAAGACAGCTTGCAATAGGTGGTCCACCGAGTGACAGCCAACATACATGAGGATCTGAATGGGCCCAGCAGTGAAAGCCCATTCAGAGCTGCGCTAACTTATGTTATATTCTCCAGAACTTCTCAAGGACAGCAGAGTAGCAGAATAATTAATTTGCATAACAACAATCTTGTCTCATCTAAAGGGTCACATTGTGCTCAATACATTCTGTTTAAGGAGCCAGAGAAATATATAATTCATTATTAAGAATTCCTTTAAAATGAAACAATAAAGAGAATTGGTGCCTTAAAGGATAAACTTTCATCTCTACTGCAAACTTAGCTAATAAGCCTTTTTCATTCCCCAGGGGCTCCAGGTAGCTCAGATTTTACTTTCTCATTCATTCTAACACTCCCTTGAGTATCAAAATTCAAGATTTGTGTAGCATCTAATTTGTTGTCATTAAATGCAGCAACTGATTTTGCTGAGTTTCTTCAGCTTTTTGGGAGTAGATTTTTGCTATCTAAGTATTCTGCTCTATTTTTACCTCCTGTTATTGTTCTTGCTGTTGTTTGGCTAGTAGAAGTGAGGGAGGTGGGTGGGGGCCTGGGGGGAAATGAGTTGTTCCCCTTGGGGAAGCTTGTTTCTCTAAACTAAATTCTGCTTGTTCACAGATTAAGAGTAAACTTTAATACTTTCTCTTCAAGACATTACAAAAGATGATATTTGAGGTTTAAAAATTGGAAATGAAAGGACCATAAGAGATGACTGTGATACCATTCAAGGGACTAATCACGAATTTTCCAGAATCTTTCTGTCCCGACATAAGAAAAGGCAATGAGATGTTATATGATTGCACTACATTCCTAGATAGTAATCCAAAACATTTGCCTCTCTGATAGTCTGCTTAAAGAAATTTGCAAACTAATGAAAAGGAACACTGCCAAGTTTGTAGGTTTACTCAAAGAAGACGTCCAGAATTCTATGAATGTTAGTTCATTGTGTTTGGTTCCCCATGATACAAGCATACATTTGCCATGCTACAAAACTACATATCAGAAGGCAAAGTCCAAATGACATTCTACTTTGCTAGTTTTGAAATCCCAAAATCACATCTTAAGATGAAATCAATACCAAACACCACATTTTCATTCAAAATACTATAGGCACCCTCCCTCTCTTTTTCCCAGTATGTCATAAATTTCATTTAGCATCTTAAATCACCAATTAAAATAGGCTTTGGCATTTAATATGCTTATTTCCTTAAAAACACCCCATCGGATCTAACCCCCTAAACAAGTAAGAATAAAAAGAGGATTATGTGCTAAACTATAATGGCTGTTATTCTACGACGCTGAATATCATTATATCAAAATTCCCATAGCTGATTTTCTTAAAGTCATTTCTTCATTTTTTGACACTACATCTGGCACAATGAATACAGATTTGTTTATATATCTGTCTAACTGCCTTTCCCAAACATAGCCAGATGGAGTCTTTCAAAATCAAATTAATTTCAGATTAATTCACTCTGGACCCACTCCAGTTTCATGACTCTTCGCTTTGAGGCATTAACCAAACTGATGTGAAGTCATGAACTTAGAGGAGCACAGGTTCTTCTATATCAAGGGGAAAAAAAATGAAATGGCACAAGTGCGTGGTTGCTCCCCCTGCCCAGAAAGAAATCCATCAGGTACCATGGACCCCCCAGTTTAAGGTCTGACCAACATTTCACAGTTTCAAAATCATCCAGGAAGAATTTCCTTTGGGATCCAAATGGAATCGTGGTTAATTTTATATCCAATTCATAATGCCTTGAGATGATTCCAGTAAAGATGAGCGACCTAATTACTAACATCAGAACCAACAATGTTATGGTAAACCTGCCATAAACGCAGAGTCAGGTACGGCACATGATGCGACAGTTAATTCTAAGCACCCAAAGTGCATCTTTCTCCATCTCTAGCTGTAGCTACTGAAGGAACTATAAACAAATGTAGCCAGGCTTTGCATGCTGTCAATCTCAGTGGATGCCTTTATTATACTACTTGTTTCAATTGCAATTTGGGTTTCCATGGAGACACAACAGCCAGCTCTAGAAAATTATAAGATAAATGTCAGGCAGTGATAACGGTGTTAATGAAGCTTCGGTGACAAGCAGCTCTGTGCTTCAAATAATAAGCTTATTTCTATTAGCATATGTATAACCTGTCAAAAAACCTGGAAGAGAATATTAAAAATTAAATATCTTTCTATTTATATTTAAGAGAGGGGAAAGACCCCTCTAGAGTGGCTTAAATTTGGTGGGTTCACCTGAACAAGAAAAAAAATGTAATCACTGGTTTCTTGGGAAAATTAGGCATCAGTCAAGGCTCTTGACCATGCTTTAGCTGACACCCAGAAATGCCTTACTGTACCCAGTAATAGACAGAATTTTATTCTTATAATGTGGCTAAAGTAATCTCTTTTGTTCCTGGAAGCTAAGAGCTCAACTCATTAAGTCTGACCATGGCAGACTGTGAGCTTCAGAGAAATAAATGCTACAGACAAGCCAACCTCATGGTAACCGGACTAAGACACCAACTCTCCTCTCTCCATGATGCTCGATAATCATAATGCAATTGCTAAAATCCAGAATCCAGAACCAACCACCCATGACTCGTCTATAGCCAAACATACGCCACTGAAATTTTATCAGGAAATACTTTCAGGTAAAAACCCCCACAACAACACAAACTCTGACAACTATGGCTTATTGTAAGTTTGGTGCACTTTGGATACACAGGTTGAGATGATGGAAATGTGAACTACAATACAGTTCAAGGTGAGGTTCTTCGAAAAGAAAGTGGAGGAAAAATAAGTTTTATTTGAAAAAGATGACTTAAGAATAGAAAATATTTGTTATGTTTTCTTCAAGAACATCCTTCAGAACCCTGAACAGTTAAAAGGGTGATAATTCTGCAAATCAAAGTCTCTCCAGAAATACAAAAGAAAGACCTGTACACATTTGCTCCCCCTTTATGACAAATGCTCTTTGACCTTGCCATAGTGTACATTATTATTTCATTCATTCCATATTTTTCCTTTACTTATTAAAAACCTGTGTACTGAGTGCCAGGTAAGACACTGTCACTGCCCTGACACTTCTCATTGTTTAGTTGCTTGTCCAACCGAATATCCAAGGTCTTGAACAATGTTCTTTTTTGGTCCAAAGTCTGGTCCATTTTGAAGTGACTACATGACTAGGTTTTTCTGGGGCGAGACAACTCTTTTTGCTATAGCTCTGCATTGGGAACAGCTGGTAGTTCAAATCCTCCTCTGTCTACCTTGTTTTTTGACTGCTGAAACAAAAGCACCACAGGCAGAGTGGCTTATAAACAGCAAACATTTGTTTCTCACAGTTCTAGAAGCAGGAAGTCCAAGATCAAGGCAGGGCCTACTGGTGTCTGTTGAGGCCACTTCCTGGCTCATAAACAGGCGTCTTCTCATGGTGGGAGGGGTGAGGGAGCTCCCCGGGGTCTCTTTTTATAAGGGCACTAATCCCATTATGAGAGTTCCACTCTCATGACTAATCCCTAATCACCTTCCAATTAATAGTATGCCTTTGGGTGTTAGGTTTTGAATTTTGGTGGGACCTGAACATTCAGTCTATCACAGCACACTTGCTACCATTTTTTAAATATGTTTTTATTGATTTTAGAGAGAGAGGAAGGGAGAGGGAGAGATAGAAACATTGATGACAAATAAAAACCTCGATCGGCTGCTTCCTGCACGCCACCTCCTGGAGATCGAGCCTGCAACCCAGGCATGTGCCCTGACTGGGAATCGATCCGGTGACCTCTTGGTTCATGGGTCAACACTCAAGCATCGAGCCACACCGGCCAGGCTTGCTACCACTCTTGACTCCTTTCCCCCTGCTCCACTCTTGAGGAGGAAAATTAGTAGGGCTAAACCCCAGGTCCAGGATATAGTTAGGCCCTGGTGCTAGGGTGCAGCTTTCGAAGAAGCTAACACAGTTCTTATTGCCTCATAAAGCGTTTCTTCTCTTTGGAATGCTCCCCGTAACTCCACATGGCTGGTGCAGAATGTACCAGGGCGGCCTCCTACTCCAAGGGTGGGTGCCTCACCCATCTTTGCACATCTAGCATGGCAGGCTGTGATCCAGGTGGGACTGGGGAAAAATGAATGGCTTCAGCCAGGTGCTCTGGTCTGAAGGAGAAAGGCTACACCGCTTTTCCTAAGAGGCCTTCACTCTATTCTTTCCTTCCTGACTGATTTCACCATGAGCATGTGAAGACCCAAGGATGTGAAGTTAAGGCGTGGTTAGAAAACACAGCCCCAAGCCTCCTTTCAGTTTCAGGTTTAGCTCACAGGGCATAAACAACTTCTGGTCACCTCTGGCAAGAGGCAGGGCTTCCGCACCATGGTTCGTGGCCATACGCAGTGATTCCCATGCATGCATTACGGTCTGTCTGTCTGCGGGAGTGGTAAAGCTGATAGAAGACTCCAGAGTTCAAAATGCTATCCACCTCATTCAAATACAAGAAATTAATATATCCCACCTCCAGGCAAAATAAAACAACACAAAACAAACCAAAGATTAACAACAGCAGCAGCCCATAACACCCTCATGCACGCTCATGCTCCCTGGTATCATTCCTTGTTATCTCACCCATGGAAAAGATATGAAAGGAAAACAATTCCAAAGCACACAAAACCCAAGGCATCAGCAATATGATTCTTTAATAGGACCTACATGGTCATCAGGATCCAGGGAATATATAGGAAAAATCATGAGGTTTAAATTTAATAACTAAACTTGGACTTGGAGATCTGAGTTTGAAAACTTTTCAGCTGCAAATCAAAGCAGAATACTATGTTACTAAAAACTGGGTGAGTAAACAGCTGTGGTCATGGAAACAGAGATTATAAACAGCATGCCTTTGTCTCATCAGTTAGATAGCCTCATCTTTTAGAAACTCTCTTCTGATTAATACTCACTCACTTCTGCTCCTCTTAAAACTTCACAATTTCAGATCTCTCAAAAGGTGTTGGGGAGTCAAATATAAAAACTAAAAAGTCACTTGCAATTATTATTGTTGGTATTTTTAAGTTACTGAAATAATTACTGTTATCTTTAATAACAACAACACAAAGCATATTACGACAGTTCTTCAATTTTAAAATGACAGCTCTAAACTGGGGCAACCAAAATTACAATCATAATTTTCCAGAATTGACAATATTTGCTAAATAGACTCCTTGAAGGGAAGGAGGTTGTGCACATGGGAAATAAATAGGAGATTATAATTTAAGTGTGGCACAGCGTTAGTAGTGAGTTTAAAAGTGAAAGTTGAAAACAAATCGTTGCCTAGGTTTTTGTTTTCCTTTTATTGTTTAATGTTGAGGTTTGACTACATGTAGGCAGCTCGGCTTTTGCTGATGGGAAAGCAGGGAATGATTATACTGCTTTGGAAGGTGTTACAAGTATCTTTTAGATTTTAGGTTTGCATGTGTGTTTTTATAGACAATGTTATAAGAGCTATCAAATCAAATTGAAAAGTAATTCTCATATCAATGGAGTCATTAAAATACTACCATGAAAGAAATTTTTCCAAAATAATGTAGAATAGACAATATGTTGCTCTAAAATTTGGGATGACAGGGTTCTTGTTTATGTAAAAATGGACACACTTACTACAATGGAAATAGTGTCACAAAGTTAGTAACTATGCCGAAACAAAGGGCATAAACCACAAAATGTGTGATACCAGTGACCTTGCCTTCAGCTCCATGTTTACTTTGAAAAATCATGTTTATTTGTTTGCTTTCCATAAGACTGGTTGAGGGAAAGCAGAATGACTTGGATTGTGTCTTTTGTTGTTATGTTATTACTGAAAACTACACTGAAACAGAAACACTACTGATACTGAAACCCCAAAACTCAGAGGACAGGAAGATACAGAAATATTAAAAACAATAACCCAAATAGCTATAAAAATGATTCTAATTCCCTTCCCAAGGTCATATGGTATCAATTTTGGAAACCACCTTCCCCTGGGAAATGTAACTGTGGGAGGTTTTCTGTGTCCACAGAATTATGAATTTATTTAACAGCAGAAAGGCACTCGGATTTTTGGAGATCAGAGGGCTGGAGGGCACACCTGAGTGAATGAACACTAGCAGAGAGTACATCTGAATCAGGGAGAATCCACGATGAGGAGGTAACTTCCTAGCTGTGGACCTACAACTGCACTCATTCTTTGAGATCAGCTTGTTTTCGAAGCTTCCACATGAGCTTTCATTAGCATCCGAAAGCATCCTGATCTCCAAGGACAGCTTGGCACTGGTCCACCTCAGCACACAGGAACGAGTGCAGTGCAGAGCTCGGAAAGGTCTAGAAATAATAGGAATGCCAGATGTGTCCTGAAGCCACACTCAGAAAGTGCAAAGCCTCAGAGTTTATTTGACCTGCTTCTGGAAATCCCTCCTCCTTTGGCCACGGGGCTTATATTAGTGGGTACTGTATTTATAGATAGAATTTCTTCTTTTAGAATTTTAACCTACATGGTTTAAAACAGGTGACAGAAAACCTAAAGATCTGTGGTTTCGGCGGTGTGGGAAAGTCAAATTGCATCAGTAGATGAAGGCAGGGGATCTCCTTAATATTCCTGTTAATAATTTAGGTGTGGGTGGGAGGGACTGGGAGTAAATCAGTAGAAAGTTCCTCTGGTAAATGGGTTACTCATGATAAATGGGTTTCAGCTCGGAGGCAGTTCACCTGTGAACTTGGAAGGATGAGATTTACTGAGGCAATTTTTAATTCACTAACTGGCCATTATTGACAGGCTACTAGGGCTGTTTTTTGGTTTGTTTTTAAGACAACAAATGATAAAAGCAAGGGCAACCTTGACTGGCTGGAGGGAGACACTGTACTCTCTCTTTTTTTCTCCTTAATTAACAATAACATTCAAAACCCTGACAGAGAATAATGGTGAAATAAATTATGGAACCACTTATGTATGAAACCATACATTATTAAAACTACTCGAAATGGGTCCTTAATCTAAATAAAGATGGTCATTTTAGGAAGCCAAGCATTTCAAGAATTAGAAAGGACACAATGTTATTTTGACCCAAGATATAAAAAGTGTGTCACTTTGCCAGCCGGCCAAAGTATCAACTGTCCTTGAATTTTATTAAAATTCATATATGTCTCTACTGTTGGCTGAGTCTCAGCTTCAATTATTTACAGCCCTATATTTCTGCTGGTTCAAGATAGGAGAAAGCAGCACATTGGGCAAAATTCATATCTAATATTTACACTTTTCCTGTTCTAACCAGTCAGCAAAAGCAGTTCCATCCATTCTATACACTGTAAATGCACTAAGGACCACCTTCGGGAAACTCCAAAAGATGCACAATGCATCATAGTGTGGGAGTGTCTTTGTTGCTAAAAATACTCATTTTTAGTATGGTTAGAATGCCCTTTACTTTATTAAGTTCTAATACAGGGATCTTAATGAGTGCAGTTCGGAAAAGCATAGGCGCCCCTTCCTTGTTAAACTAAGTCCTTGCTGTACAATTTCCACTTTCACTGCTGCTTAACTTACTCAAATAAACAAGAGCATGTTTTTCTTGGCAGCTTCAATGGTGCTAAGCTCTGGTCTTCCTTTAATGTAAAATTTATTTAACCTAACATGTGAATACTATTTCTGACACCGGCAGGCCAGTCGTCATTCTGATGTGTGGATCTCCACAGGAGAGGGACCCTCTTGCTGCCACGGTGACAAGGAAACCTCGGCACAGCTGGGAGGTAGGAAATCTCGGGCACAGCTCTGCTGGCAGTTTTACATACTCGTGGTCAGGCGTTCATAAAAATGCATTTTCAAGTGACACAGTAACTTGAAATTTTTACTCTACGCCATGGAGATCATTATAATCAGAGCAATTTCCTCCTAATAAAATTAGCAAACAGTGATTATGTATGTTTCTATAACTTAGTCTACACTCCGTGCAAGAGAAATCCACTTGCCGCCTCTCAGCCGCTGCCTTGATTATGAAACACTGAGCTCAATCGTTTAACAGGCTTACCCTACTTAACAAAAACATCCTGGTTTGTATGCATGGGGGCCAAGCTCAAAAAGGCTTATGGGGGCAAGCTTTGCACAAGCATTTTATTTTGTAATGACTACAGAAGCTCTTGGGACTCATCATGTTAAAAGAAAAAAGGCGGGAAGCAGGATTGGTTTTTAATTACTTCTACCTCTGAAGCTAACAATCTGAAAACGAAGAGTTCTTGAAATGTCCAGACACCAACTAAAATGAGACCTTTTTGACTTGGCCAGCCACCAGTTTCTGTCGGTGCCACTATTGCTGGCAGAAATAGATAGGTCAGATAAATAAACAAATAGGATCTAGTAATCTGTCTCTTAGTTCAGGTACTCACTGAAAATTCTAATAATTTCTAATCACTTTCACTAAGGCACCATTCAATCTGAATACCACTTTGGAAAACTCATTTACCATTTTGGCTCCACCCTTTTCTTGTAAATGAACACAGCCGTTCTGATCTAGTTCTGTCCTCATGTGTCATGGCCTTGGGCTGGCTGCTAAACTGCCTTAGTTTCTCACCCAAGAGATATCAGGGGCTCAAAGACAGCACTATGTGGATAAACACGCTTAGAGACGCGGCTATGGGTTGTAAGGGAAAGATGAGCTATCGAATGACAAGGAGAGTCAAGGTTGCTCTGGCTTCAGAAGGGAAGAATCCTGAAAAGACCTCTTAGCTTATAGGAAAGATTCCATTATGAAGGAATGTGAATCGCAACAACTCGCAAACAGAACACGAGCACGTGGCCGTCAGGGAATGACGGACTGCGGGTCAGTGATCCAGAGATATTCTTCTGGAATCCACTTTATATGTGATATCCTCTGGCCAGCTAAGGATGAGTGGTAGGTGTGCAAGCCACTCACGGGACAATAATAAAATAGAAAGGACAAAACAAAGTTTCTTGTTTAGATTATGACACAAATGTTTCTTCCCTCTTTTATTATGAAAGTCTGATCGTTCAAATCATCACAGTGCACACCTTAAACTGGGGGAAAATTTTCAAATTAAAAAAGGTTTGATTGTTCAGACCTGAAACATACTTAACTCATTATTTTATCCATTTTTTTTTTTTTTTCTTTTTGCACAATATGTGTAGAGAGAGAGGGACATTCCTGAAGTTTCAAAAGATATCCTGGTAAGAAGCTTGATCAATTACATGTTGCGTCCTTTTGAAAAACTTCTTATGTATGCATTTAAAATACTATCAATAAAGTAGCATTATTCAAATCATTCATTTAATATTTACTGAATGTCTATAAAATAATACAAAATATTTCTAGGAAGTGTAACGATACCAGCCAGACTCAAGTTTAAACTCCAGCTCTGCAGCTTTCTTGAGAAATAATCCTGGGCAAATCCTTCAGACAGAGAATGAACAGTGAGGCCTGCCTACCTCTGTGCCGTTGGGAGGGTTAAATAAGCTATTTTCAATGTCTAACAACACTTGGAAAGAGTACAGTTGCTCTCAAAGTGTCCTCTAATTTTAAGTAATAATAATAAAAAAGCATAAATGAGGAAGGAATATAATTGCTTCTCACGCAAGGTAAGCAGCAGCATGTATCAGCCAGATAGTAAATGGAAGCCACATGGCCTAACAATCCCAAGCACCCAGAATGCTAAATAAAGCTTAACTAGTACTGATCATGATGCTAAAGGAGGAAAAATAAATTAAGCAACTTCTTCTATACAGTAGAAGCCTGGCTGAATTTTCTGAACCCTACTTGGTTTATCTGTGGCTGAGGGGAGTTCCCTGTTCACAATTTTCTCTCCGTAGTCACTATGCACCTACCCACAGCTCACTTCCTCCCACTCCTTCCTGCCTCAGCATCCCCACCTTTCTTCAGCGGCTGATTGGAGAATATAGATTTCCCAGTGCAATTCTACTCTTTAATATCTCCACCCCGCCAATTGGTTCTGTGCAAACAATTTTACCTGATTCTCATATTAAATGTAATCACTCACCAGGCAATGTGTTTGCAAACGTGGGAGTCCTGCATACAACCTGCTATGATTTGCCTGGTCAGCACAAAACGCCTTTCAGAGCCGCTTATGAATTCTGATGCCCCGGAAAACCTATCTGAAGCGCAGCCAGCTCTTTCAGAGATACATAAAAGTATCTCTGCCACACAGATGCCTGAGACTCATTTATAGACCAATTACAGGACTGGAGCGGCAGCAATGTTTTACATTTGCTCTGTTTTGTATTTTTAGCCCTGGCGTTTTCCTCTCGTGGATTATGGTAAATACAACATTTGCTTCCAGAACGTGGGACTTGCTGAGATCATAAAGGAAAGTGCCTAACAAGCAGATTACCCTTGGCTATTGCATTATAGGGATACAGACAGTTACGCTAAGTGGCTGGATTTAGTCATATTCAAATTCTATTAAGCTGCCTGGCCTTCAACATACAAATAAACAAGAGAGGCTTAGTGTGTAAGTGTGTAGTGTATTTTCAACTGCCTGGCCCCCAGTCAGCACATCCCCGTGAGGGCTGCACCATGGGGGAGGGCAGAGATGGCCTTTCAAAAAACCACCACCCAGATAGTCGATGTTTCTGTAAGTTTGTTCCTTAAGTTTCTTTCCTTCCTTTAACATTTTATAACCTGCTTTCCCAACACTGAGCCAACAAAGGAGTTGAGAGAACAAAGTAAAAGAAACACTCCAGTTCTATTGGGAAGTACATATTGCCCATCTTGTGGAGCCACATAGTAACAAGTTTGCAGGTGGCACTGTGTTTTGTCCTGAGAAGACAACATTCCTTATGACTTTATATCCCATGGCTAAATCTATTAATACAGCATCAAACTACAGTTTGTATATTCTGCCTAATTGCCCACTGCACAAATCATTACGAGCATGAAGGACAGATTTTTTTTTCTCCTCTTACTTGCAAGCCTGCTGCTTTCCTGACCTTGCCATAAATTAGCGAGATACTGAGCTGTAAATCTAGAGCTGCAAAAGTGTCTTTCAGAGGCAATTACGATAAAACTTTGTTCCAACATTATGAAATGTGGCATTTTCACTAGATAATGTCCATATTAAATACACCAACCAGAGGCCTTGAGAGTGGAGCTTAAAAGAAAATGTAACATGTGGCCTGCCACGCATTAACTGTGGAAGTGCTGAGAGTAGCTCTCCATCTGTGCAGTGATGTTGTGGATAGATGGCAGAGCTGCGGATATATTATATTACTTAAAGAGCTGTCTCCTGAAGCTCTGTGCATCCTATTTAATAGTTTCTCTCTTTTTTTTTTTTTTTTTTTTAGTTTTACCACTCTGAATTTTTTTTTTTTTTTAAAAAGGTAAAGTCTAACCTTTGAAGAGAAATATATTTTAAATAAAAATGACAATAATTTTCTTTTATATTTGTTTAGTAGCTATCTATAGTCACACAAATATGTGCTCTCTGAGGATATGAATCTGTGTACCTTTTGTTAACATGACATTTTCCTAGCTCCTAGAATGGTACCTGATATATAGTAGGTGCTCAATAAATAGATGCATGAATGAATAAAAAATAAAATTGAAAATAAATCTCAAAGATATACCTAGAGACTTTCGAATGTAAGCAGATGTTTGGTAGAGCATGGAAGGTTAATGCAGAGCCTGCACTAAGATGGGTGCCTTTGGCAGAAATCCTGAAATGGGGAATAAAACATTGCAGGGCATGTAAACTGTGTGTGGGACTGAAGTAAACAATGTGAGGTATGCAAGAGATTAGAAATAAAAGCAGAGAAAAAAATGACATGCACATTAGAACACCTCCAACTAACCCACCTGGGGTGAAAAGCAATCAGAACACAGATATCGGAAGTGCTGATGAAGATAGGAAGACAGTCCTGGGAATACCTGACATGACAGTAAGGAAGCCAATGCCTAATCTAATGTGAAATGAAAGAAAAAACAGCACTGAAATCTTAAGCTACGGGGTGGAGGCCCCAGGACCTGGAAAAAATGATCATGTCTTTTGGCAAATCTCTAGCATCTCAAGAGTTTGGAGATTTTCAATGCACTGGAATCACAATAATTAAAAATCAGCAAAACATTTCATTGAGCTGAGTATCAGAATCATGAGAGAGAGAGAGAGAGAGAGACCCTTAAGAACTGGTGGGTTAAAGGATTTGCCATCTCAAAAACTTAAGGGGAACGGAATGGAAGAGTGACAGGTAGAGGGATGCAAAGGATAACAGAAGGGACTGAAGCAGGAGGGTAGGAGAACACACCTCAGCTTTACAGAAATTTCTTCCTAAGTGGCCTGGCCTCACATCTCACCTGCCCATTCATTCTGTGCACCACTGCTGACTTCTTTTCTCTAATGATATATTTCTAAGCCCATATGGCCTCCCATCTCTTCAGGATAGCCCATGTACTTTTAATCTTGACATTTAAGTTCTTCACCATTGAGCCCACCAGTCATTCCGGTTCTTTCCCCATTTCCCACATAAGAACCCTTGGGCACAAGCGTTCCTGCCATCTGCCTCTGCACACTTCTTCATTCGCTTCTGCACCCTAGAATTAGCTTCCTACCTCATCAAGAAGCATGTTACAATTCGAGACACAGAGTGCTCAATTCTTCTCTAAACTCACCACATACTTGTCTATATAGCCATCTGATGAGCAATCACATTTTATGTAATCTCACATGTTTTCATCTTATACAGCTACCTAATTATATTATTTAACAAGAAGGACAGTGTGGCCTAGTGGCAAGATCTTCTGCCCAGGAGTCCAAAGACCATGGCTGCAGTTGCAGCTCCTCTACTTACAAACCGGGCCACAGAACATGGATAGATCTGGGCTACAATCTTCCATGAATAAAATGCCGGCTGTAATAATGTAATATATCATTGTTGTTTTAAAAATCAAAAGAGGTATTGTATGTGAAGTGCTTTGGAAACAATTAAAACACTATATACTACAAATGCTTTTCTCTCTCCTCCCGACTCGACTCAGTATCTTGAGGGCAGGAACCAGGTTCAACAGTTCTTTGAATCCCCAACTTCATCTGTGAAGGCAGCATCAGGATCTAGGAAAATGCATCGGGAACTAAATGGATACGAAAGGATTCAGTATTTTGTACTCAAAGTCAAGAGCAAAGGGCCGGAGGAACCAGGGCCCACTGCTTTGTATACCCCTGCAAGCCAGGGCTGTCCAGTCTCCATCACACTAATTCATTTTCCACTTGGCTCCCAAGGAATCTTTCAAGAATGTAAATCTGTCTGTTATTCCACCTCCTTAAAATCTTTTAATGCTTCTTTAAATAATCTGCAAGATCTTCTGAATGATCAATGCTTTTTCGGAACTGGCCTGTGGCTAATTCTATACCCTCGCTTTTACCACCTTACCCCCCCCCTCAAAGTCTCTGCTCTGGTCCCAGAATGGACCCCATACACTCTTCGCCAGTGTCCTTCAGTGTGGGATGCCTCTCAGTTCCATTCATTTGGCCAAATTCCATTTGACTTTGACACACCCCTAGGGGAACTCTTCTCCTGCTCTAGTCCCTAACTCTAGAATTGATTAGGAGGCACTGTGCTAAGTGCCACAGCAACACATACATGATTTTGATGGAAGGCTTCCTCATAAAAGGGACATGACTTCAGATTTTCATTCCCAGAGCTTAGCACGGTGCCTGGCACATGGTGAGGGTTTAAAATTTAGTACTACATGAACGGCTCTGCGGATGAATTAAATAAACAATGTTAGCAAGCTGTATTTTTAATGCAAATAGGCGACGGGTATTATTTCAGAAAATTATTAGGACTTAACAAATGTGAAGACATTCAATGTTAAAGAACTAAATGTATGTGACAAAAAGAGCTCAGTATTTCATACACTTTTCAACATTTCAAAATATTTTTTCATGATTAAAATTATGTTCTCATAAAATGAAATGAGTCTAGACAAAGTGAGTAAAACAAACTGAAAAAGAGAGGTGGCCTGTTGCAATAAGGTAGCCACGCAGAATGGAAGACTGTTGTTCGAGGTTCACAGTATTTTCTAGAGAAGGACGCTAGATCGCTGAAGTGGGCCATTATCAAAAGATGAAGTCTAAAATACAATTCCTGTCCTGCTGGGTCCCTGTAATTGGAGAACAGTCCAAACCTATCAGCTAGATTTCTGTTAAGGCAAGTTCAGTTTCTGTTCGGTATTTTTCATGAGCTGATCGAGCGGTGAGACTGTCTTCCAAAATATGTTGGGCCCATCATCCCATACGCAGAGAAAATGTCCATTTTTACATTTACTTTAAATAAAATCCCAAGAAACTGTCCCTAGCTTTAACCTCCTAGGAAATAATGTGGATGAGAAGTTAAAGGTGGCTTGGTCTAGAGTGGCAACAGTGGCCGTGAAGAGAACTGGGTTAGGATTTACTCGGTGATTGGTAGGCACAACTTGAGGGGGGCAGGAGGGTTGTTGAATAAAACATAATTGAATGACAAGGCCTATGTTAGGGCGCTAGGAAAGGAGTGGGAAGTAAAGAATAAGTATAGCATTTATTGGACTAAAATTTATGGGATAAGGCAAGAAGCCAAACGTGGGGAGGAGGGAGAGATAAAGGGGAAAAGGTAAAGATTTGCCTCTCGCTGTGTGCCAGAGTCAGGGCACTGTGAGGAGCTCCCAGAACAGCAATGGGGAAAACGTATGTATTAGCTGCAATGAAACAATTCACAAACTTGGGTGGTAACTTCTTCCCTGTAGGTTTCACTTTTGCATAAAAACCACATAATCTGCATAAAAGTTTCATCCCAAAAGGTAACTGAAATATTTATAAAGGAACGTTAATATGGCCCCTTTTAGCACATAATGCCATTAATATTAATATAAGGTTTTTATAGTCATTTAAAAATATTCCTAAAAAAGATCGATGATTAAAAAATAACCCTGAATTTTAACAGGATTTCTTTACTCACTCTTTTAAAAACTATTTTAAAGTACATTTTGCAAAGGTAAGGTTTCTTAAAATGTAATTTTTGTAACTGAAAAATTTAAAGTCACAACAGAAGAGTTTCATAAAATATGTAAAAGGATTTAAAAGCAGCAGCAAGCTACAAAATTCTGATTTTTTTTATTGTTTAAAATGGTACCGATTTCAGCATAAACTCAGCATTTATTCATTTCAGTTTCTTTACAAGTAATATTCTCAGAAGCACTGGTATTTCTATAGGTGAACTCTATACAGGGTGGTTGAAAAATTCTCAATGTGATGGAGTAATTCATTTTCATGTCTTAAGTAATTGAGCCTATCTTCAGAGTTATTAATTATAATTACATTACGCTGTATTTCCAGAGGAAAATAGAATAAATAGAATATAATCACTATAACCATACTGTAAAAAAACACAGTAATTACATATTAACTCCTATCAGTTCAGTCACATACCACTGCACTTAATGCCTTCAATGCATTCCAGGCTCAAGTAAAATGAAAAGCATTAACTTTCTCTCTTAGACCTGATAATTTAAGGCCCTGTTCAATCACAGCACCCAAGGTCCCATCTTAAACCTTATATTACACATTACTCAGGAGGGAGAACATGGTTTTGTTTAACACACTCAAGAGACGGTCTCCTCTCGAACACATGCCATTCACTTTAGTACCCTGGCTTCTTCCTAAAAGAAAACAAGGTTTGATGTACGTGGAACAGAGACAGTTCGTCACACCTGCCTAAATCTTTTTAAAACAGTAATCTGGAAGCATGTATTCAGGTTAATCTTTTCTGTTAGATTATAAATTCTCTGAAGGTAAGGTTCGTGGTGCTAACCAGCACAGCCCCCAGCACAACCCTGCACATTCCATGCTCTCGGGATGCGTGTCTGCAGAGCGAATAAAGGAAGAGACACGGGACAAGAGTGTGAGTTTGTGGCTTTGAACTGCACTGGCTGCTCAGAAGTTCCCCATGTGTCAGCTGAAAGCTGGGCCTGGATGGCTGAGAGCCACAGGTGGAACGCCTAAGGAATGTCACTGCCCAGCACTGCTAGGTCTCCTCTGGTCCATAGGCCTTTTAGCCTCAGGACAAAGGTTATTTGATTTTGTGTCTGTTTATTTTTTAGAAATGTCCTAATATTTAAAATGTAAGCAGCTCCAAAAAACAACAGCTGCTGGGAAGTGAAAATTCCATCATCATCACTGTCAGTATTTCCAGGCCTGTTTTATGGGGACTGTCAGATTCTGCTTCAGTACCGTTTCATACTGTGCTAATTTTGTTCAAATGAGTTTCACCATCCTAAATTGAGCATATACTGGTTGGTATACGCACTATGAGCTACTAAATTATGCGTTTGTAAATTCATACCCTCCTCTGGGTATAGCTTACAAAAACACATTTGAAGCTTGTCTCCATAATTATAAGATTTTGGATAATTGAAAAAATACGGATAATTCTATTTTTAAAAAGTTTACCCACTTGCTGAAATACATGTAGAATCAGTTGTTGAAAAAGACCAATCAGTTATTTTGTAGAACCTAATTTATCTTACTTTTTAAGGCAAAGGCGCATAAATATAGATACAGTGGGTTCTGGTAAAAAATAGTAAGTGATGGTAATAATCACAGCTCATATTTATTGGGAGCTTAATTTATGCCAGGCCTTTGGGTAAGTGCTTTACATCTATTAACTTATTTAATATTTTCTGAATCTCTGTTAGATAAGTACTATGATTCAGACCATTTTATAGATGGAAAAACTGAGTCTAAGAACTAAGTCTCATGGCGACACAGTGAGAGAGCCTGCCATGAACAGAGAACCGTCTGACTAAACCAAAGCCCCAACACACAGCTGTACTGATGCGGTCCCCGCCCTCTGGGGTTTGTAAGCATCCAACTTAAAGCATTTAAGTGCCTTAAATTCCAATACTTACATCCTAGAGGGGCTATCCCAGGAGAGTTATTGGAGAGTATGACACAGAACAGTTCTAACTCACTGTCCTCTACTGACCTCTTAAAAATTCCCAAGAGCCCGGCCGGGCGTGGCTCAGCGGTTGAGCACTGACCTAGGATCCAGGCGATCGGGGTTCGATTCCTGGTCAGGGCACATGCCCAGGTTGTGGGCTAGGCAGCCGATCAATGACTCTCTCATCATTGATGTTTCTATCTCCCTCTCCTTTCCTCTCTCTGAAATCAATAAAGATATATTTAAAGAAAAATTCCCAAGAGAGGATATTCCAGTTTCCTCTGCAAAGCCAACCTGTAGCATCTCTTAGTATCTCGAATGATGAAACAGTTCTTGTATCATAACTTTTAGCTGAATTAATGTACTCTGGGACCACATATTTTCCAAGAATGTCTTCTTTCTCCCTGGATTTTTCATGTGTGTATTTAACATTGGTTTTATATATATATTTGTGGGTGTGTATACACATATAGGCACATACATACACACTCATACACATATACTGTGCACACATACGTGTGCACACACAAACTAGGTAGCATTCTGAGAAAAAACTCCTATTTTATCTAAAGGTACCTTTACATAACTAGGTGGTTAACCTTCGCTTTATGGTTAGATAAGGCTAAGTCAGGAGAATGATATGGAGCAGAGGTGGCCTCTGTTTCAAAAACTCCAAATATTCTCTGGTGCAATATGGAATATTTTAAGAGTGATATTTCATATTATACATTTTTAAAAAATACTGGACGTAGGATGACTCAAGGTGGGTATAATTCCAGATGGAAGACGACGCACAGGAAAGAGAAACACCCAAGTCACTGATGTGATCCTTAGTACCACCTGGCAGTCATGCGTCAGATCATGGTTCCTTTGTGTTGTCCTGTGGAATTATCTGACTCCTCTACTGTTATTTAACTTTTCATAGGCTGTTTTCCCAACCAGACTAGAAGATCCTCAAAGCAGGGAACCATGGTATATTCTCTATTCTCTCAAGTGCTCAGCACAACGCCTTTCTCCTAGGAACTGAATAAATATGTTACTTGGTTGACTGACTGAAAATGTCAGCTCCAGGTTTTCAGGTATTTGTCTGAACCTCTCCATCTGAGGCTGCGTCTAAACGAGTAGAAAGCAGCACATTCAGGCTCCACATCCGTTTTTGACCATCTCTCCATTCCCAGCATCTACTAGTGAAGTGCCTGGTACATTACAAACCATAATAAATATTTGCTTCATGGCTGTAACTGTTCTCAAAGGGCCAAGACTCACCTGGGAGCCTGGTAGAAGTATAACAAGCCAGGCTCCCTTCCCAGAGTTTGATCCTGTAGGTCTAGAGAGAGATCCTAGAATCTGTCACTGTGCCAAGTGACGCTGGTACTCACAGACCTCCTTACCCCTCTGCTGCAAGGATAACGCTGGGGAAGGTCTTTGGTCAGGGCCATCCAAGCTATTTGACCAAAATGCAGGGGAACAGTAATACTGAATTTTATAAAGCAGCTGAGAGCATCCCTTACCCTATGACCTTAAGTTTTATGATCTCTTGAGAAGGAGGAAAACGTGATTGTAGATATTTAGAATATTTCTCAGGCAAGTGTCTTTCTTTTTTTAAAAGATTTTTTAAATTGATTTTTAGTGAGAGGAAGGGAGAGGGAGCAAGAGAACAACACTGATGTGAGAGCAAAACATTGATAGGCTGCCTCCTGAATGCCCCCTACTGGGGATCAAGCCTACAATCTGGGCATGTGCCCTGACCCAGAATCGAACTGTAAACCTTTTGGTGCATGGGAAAACACCCAGCTAACTAAGTCACATCTGCCAGGGCCAAGGGTCTTTCTTATAGCGTATTTCATGGGCGCTGATAAAATTATTTCCATTTTGAGAAAATCTGTTTGCTAAGTCATGAACTATAATGGAGACAAGTCAGAGAAATGCCTGTTTAATAAATGAGAGTTCAAATTTTTTTCACCAGGCATAAGAAACATAATGTACAAGCCATGAACTTGGTTGAGGCTGCTGACCTCCACCATTTCATGTCATGTGCAAAAAATCCCATAACATGTCAGAGAAGGGGAAAACTGCTAAAAAGAGGTGTGAAAGTTTAACAGAGAAACCACACAAAAATTAGTATATTTTTAAAAATTGATTTCAAAGAGAGGAAGGTAGAGGGAGAGAGCGAGCCCACAACTCGGGCATGTGCCCTGACTGGGAATTGAACTGTGACCTGGTCAACAGGTCAACACTCAACCACTAAGCCATGCTGGTGGGAGGATTATAAATTATTTTAAAACAAGAATTGAGACACCAATGGCACTGTGGGAGAAAAATTAAGCAGTATTTTCCATTGGGAGGGCACAAAACAATGTTACAGCGCTGGTTGGTGTAGATGACTTCTTGGGAGGAAAAGTGCGTGAGAGTCAAGACCAGAGATTCCAGTCTTCCTCTTGGTGTCACCCTTCTCTCAAGCATCAGTCAATATGCATGCATAACCTTTAAGAATTCTGTGCAGCTACAAAAATGGGTATTTGAGAACCTAAGATTTCTAGCAACACTGATGTGAGGCTCTGTGATTTAGATGACACCTCCTCAAACCACTGGCCAGAGTTATTTCAATTATTTAAAAGGAAAGCATTTCAATTCAAATTACAGATGCACTCACCTCTTAGGTTTCCAGGTCACCCTACCTCCTCCAACCAGGAGGACTCTGTCTGCATGGGTAGAGGCTGTGAGGAAGGCAAATTACCCAAGCATCCCCATTCCTTCCTCCTGCCCTACTTTCCAGATCCCATGGTGAGCGGAAGCACTAACACTTAGAAAACAAGCACTCATTCATTCAGTCACCGAGGGCTGTGACATAGCAGGTGTACTCTTCCAGGTACCAGGAGGGTGGTGAACTAGAGGCACTTGGTCCCTGCCTTCATGAATACCCCTAGCATGGAGGACTGGCTCACCCAGCAGTAATTACAAGGGGAGTGCTCAGAGGAAAAGCACATGAGACCCTGGGAGTCTAACAGTGATGCCCAATCAAAGCCAAGCCCTGGGGTGTTCATCAGGTAAAAAGCAGTTCTACTTACAGCCTCCCTGTGACCATCTCAATACCCAAGGGGCTGCACTTCTGAGGCCGCATTTGACTATCTGCTCTGTCATCACTGTGCTTTCAGAGCCTCAGCAGCCAACCCACCGCACCTTTTCATTGGGAAGAAGTAGAACCGTGGGACCTAACACAGCTGAGAACAGTAACCTTAGACTCACAGGAAAAAACGGGAGAAGCAAGTTCTCCCTGAGTGGAGCCACACCTTTTCATCAGGCTTGAATGCTGGACTTGACTGCAGGGTGTCCTTCAATCAGGCTGGAGGGAGGGGAGGACAGCAGCGCTCATTTCTCTTTAAAAGAGTGCCCTGTACTGTTATCCTTGGCCCAAGTACTGCTGTGCTAGTGATTCCACACTCTGTAGAAAATACCTGATGATACACAATTCTAAACAAAAAAATACACAGAGAACCTATCTGTGCAGAGAAAAGGCAGCTGTGAAACTACAACAAAATTTGTTGTGCATGGGTTGAGTTTTCTGTCTCTGGTTAACACTTGCTAACTTGGGGAGGGGGCATTCCTTAACGATTTCAAAGTCTTTTCAGGTTCAGCCCTAAGGAATTATTCTTCTGTGAGAAAGCTGTGCCCTTTACTGGACCTCCGCAGAAAAGAGCCTGCGTGAGTAGAGACCAGGGAGTCAGGCAAGAGTGACAGTGAGACAGGTGCAACAGCGTGGGGAACAGTCTCCAGCACAGAAGTCGCTGGCCCTTCTGAGGTTCAGATTTCCTGTGCACAGAGGGGCAATGATCCTCTCTGCATTGTAGTGAGCATTAGATAAAGTGAAATAAATATGTTTTAGAGAGCCTAATACACATTTCTCTTTTGTTTTTAAGGAATATGACATTTTCATTTTTGCTCAGACATTAACTACATACTCTGTAACTTGTCCATACATGTACAAGACAGACTTCCCTTTCACAATTATTATCATTGTCACAATTAATTGGAGTATCACTGCACAGGCCTCTCAATTATGAAACATAAAGAAACTTTTATTTTCACTCTTCTTGGTCGCAAAGCAGAAGCTGTTGGATCAAAGAATAAGTATTTCAATGGAGAGAGGGGACAACATTTGAACAGGCGATCAATATTTGAATGGGGGATCAATATTTGAATGAGAGGATCAATATTTGAATGGGGGTAACACTTAATGGTTCTAGCTTTCTAGATTCTGTTCAGAGAACTCTGATCTAAGCAAGAAGTCTAGATTTTTTATATCTGTCCACTCACAGCTCCAAAAACCTGTTATTTGACCCCGCCCCTCTCTACCTAATGGTTCACTGTATACTCAGGATCTCTTTAGGAGAAATTGGAGGCTGTTTGCCTTCTTTCCTAAACTTTTACGTTTCCTATTTAGTGATGGAAAGCTCGCTGGGCTTCTAGAATAGAGCATGCAGGTAGCCCCACAGGTAGCCCAGCTGTCTTCTTTAACCTCTTTACAGTTTTGTACTTTCACGCTTTAATTAAGGGCATTTTCATTGCTCATATCTGGTCCAACAGTTCTGCCATCCCTTTCATAACACTGTAGCTTTGATACAAATAACCACCAGTACCACTGCCTCTGAGGTTATTCAGAGTCCTTATCTGTTCTGTTGTGGGGCTGAGAAACTCTACTGGTGCCTGAACAAAGCAAATTTCACTGCACAAATGACCTATATTTTGGATGCATGATTAACAGTGTCCTAAGGGTCCTCTTGGTGCCCCTGTTCTCCTGTGTCCTATGATACCCTTTGGACATGTGATTAGATAACTCTGTGCCACTTTTTCTCCTAGGCAGGCATTTAGCACTGCTTTTCATTTCAGTCTTTTGCCGGTGGAGTGGTTTTGCTGCTGTCAGACTGCATTATGGATATTAGATCTTGAATGAGCTGTAACTTTCTGCAATTGAAAATTTATAACACAAAGACAATTTCATTGGGCCCTGTCACTGTTTAATACACAGTCCTTGACTACTCGGGATCACGTGGGTTTCTAAGATGCTGCCTCTATTGCCCACATGTGCTGAATGGAGAAGATGGTTTATTTTCATTCCTTTACTGTGCTCCTGAGGTGATTCAGCTTCACTGTGACCAATGTATGCCTATATTTCCTTCCCTTGATATTCTACTCTCTAATCCACCAGGCTTCTGCCCTCCTAAAAGCATGTGCTGCTTGAAAACACTGGTACAAATGAAGAAATAGGGTAACAATATTTAAAATTTGCCCAGAAACTCATTTTAAATATTAGAATTTTTGCAAGGAGTAACATGGATGAGCTTTCCTTTCTCGTCAACGGTGAACATAGTTAATTGGCAGTGAAATTCTTCAAAACAAGGCAGGAGGGAGGGAGCAAGAGAGAGACATGGATAAAAGAGCAGGAGAGTGTGAGGATACCTAACCTGAGGATGACTAACCTGAACACACATCTGCATAAAGATATAAACTATACCTTGTATTAAAAAAAGGCTTAAATAATCACTAATCTTCCACTCTTTCAAATTAGAGTTTAATCCATGAATGCAAGACTTAAAATTCAACATCCACCCAAAATGTTACTAAAAATCTGCGATAGATTATATCTATGAATTAGCAGAAAACCAATTATTTCATTATGCTTGATTTTGGAGTGCTGGCTTTAACCAGTTGCAAAGCTAGATCCTTGGGACAACCCTTTAAATGATCTTCTCTCTTTCATTACAAATTCCTTTCCTTCCCAGAAGAAATCGCCAAGACCAACTTATTACTGAGCTGCAGCCAGTTGCAAAGTACAGCCTGGGTATGATATTCCGACAGTAGCCTATGGCTGCCACCATGACAGAGCTGAGAACATGTCACCCTGCTTCATGGAGCCACATTAATGCAATACAAAGATGGTGCTGGAGAGGCCTGAGAATGATAAAAAATTCTTTGTCCAAGGAGCCAAAATCATACAATGGAGAGAAAAAAGCCTCTTCAATAAATGGTGCTGGAAAATGGAAAGCCACATGCAAAAAAATGAAACTAGACTATTGCTCATACTCATACATAAAAATTAACTCAAAGTGGATCAAAGACCTAACTGTAAGATCTGAAACAATAAATTATACAGAAGAAAGCATAGGTACTAAACTTATGGGCCTTGGTCTTAGAGAAGATTTTATGAATTTGACCACAAAGACAAGGGAAGTAAAGGCAAAAATAAAATGGAACTACATGAAACTAAAAAGCTTCTGCAGAACTAAAGAAACCAACAATAAAACAAAAAGGCAACCAACCAAGTGGGAGAAGATATTTGCAAACAGCTCCAACAAGGTGTTATATTCAAAATATATGAAGAAATTATACAACTCAACACCAAACAAAAAAATGGGCAGAGGACCTGAACAGACACTTCTCCCAAGAAGACATATAAATGGCCAATAGATGTATGAAAACATGCTCAACTTCACTAGCTATTAGGAAAATGCAAATCAACACTACAGTGAGATACCACCTCACACTTATTAGAATGGCTCAGCAATAACAAGTGTTGGAGAGGGTGTGGAGAAAAAGGAATCTTCATTCACTGCTGGTGGGAATGTAAACTGGCACAGCTACTATGGAAAACAATATTGTGGTTCCTCAAAAAATTAAGAATAGAGTTACCATATGACCCAGCAACCCCTCTTCTGGGTATCTACCTGAAAAATTTGAAAACATTTATTTGCAAAGATACAAGCCCCCCTATGTTCACTGCAGCATTATTCATAGTGGCCAAGACATGGAGACAATCAAAGTGTCCTTTGCTAGATGACTGGAGAAAGACGTGATACATACACACAATGGAATACTACTCAGCCATAAGAAAAGATGAAATACTGCCCTTTGCCCTGGCTGGTATGGCTCAGTTGGTTGGGCGTTACCCCATGCACTGAAAGGTTGCCAGTTTGGTTCTCAGTCAGGGCACATGTCCAGGCTGTGGGCTCAATTCCCGGGGGGCCAGAAGGGGATCGTGCAGAAGGCTGTAGGTGTTTCACTCTCACATCTACGTTTCTCTCTCCCTCTCCTTTCCTTTCTCTAGAAATCAATAAAAAAAGTCTTAAAAAAATACTGCCATTTGTGACAACACAGATGAATCTTGAGAATATCATGCTAAATGAAACATGTCAGACACAAAAAGTTAAGAACCCTATGATTTCACTCATATGTGATATAAAACTGAAACTCATAGACACAGACAACAGTTTGGTGGTTTCCAGAGGGAAGGGGGGGCAGTAAAGGATCAAGGGGGCCAAATGTATGGTGACAGGAGATGATCTGACTTTGGGTGGTGGGCACACAATGCAATATACAGATCATGTATCACACAAATGTACACTTGAAACCTATATAATCTTATTAACTAATGTCACTCCAATAAGTTAAATAAAAAATTCTTTGTCCACAAAATTTGTGGTTGTTTGATATACTTGGACTTTATGAACTGGTTATGAACACTGGGGTCAAAGTCGGCTTTCAGAACAGGTCTATTAAGTGTAGGATAACCCCTAGCCGCTAATTGAAACCTTTTCTCAGCTCAGATGATGAATCTCAGTGCTTAAAATTGGGCAGCAGAAGTCCTGTAAAAATGTCAGGCGCTTCTTTCGTGACCAAGTGTACAAGGTCCATAATGAGCCCCAGGGGCTCTCACGCGTCTTGGTACAGCGTATCCTTCACGAAACCAAACGCACGAGAGTTGTTCCCTTTACCACTTAAAGGGCACTATGATCTCTGAAACTGTCTTCCAGTCCTCAGGCTCCTGAGGCATCATGTCAGTGTTACCCCCCAACTCAATTACTGTCCTGCCACGTTTTTGGAGAAGTCAAATATTCAAATTTCCAAGCTGTTTTATTGTGTGAAGTCTTTTCAGTGCAATTGCAATTTGAGGCATTTTAATTTATTTTTGTTATTTTTTGGGGGTCAAGAAACCACAGCTAACATGTAACGAAGGCTTTCATTTTGAATGTTCAATGAATATCTCTAGTTAATAAGCAAATGCACTAAAATGCAGTTGTAGGGATTCCACACATTTCTAACAATAAAGGGATCACCTTTTTCTAAGTTTCAACATCTAGTGTGTAAATTAGTAGTGGAAAGGCAGAGCAGAAAGAGAAAGTAACTGACATGTAGTGAACTAATAACAGACAGGGTTTCAAGCACAATTGTTTGTTTGGCATTTACAAATACACATATACAAGTGCACAGACATATATAAATACACATATAGGAATATAAAAGATTACGCTAATGGTGATGTGGGGAATAAAAATAAATTAAATAGAATGTACTCTCAAAAATATACGACTAGAAAAAAACAAAACAAAAACATTTACACTTTAGGACTCAGGGCCATTGATACAAATACATATTACAAATGAATGGATACATATAAATCTATATGAATTAAAGGCTTTGGGACATCAGCGGAGGAAAAACTTCATGGTGGCAAGTGAACGGGGAAGTGGGGGGAAAGTCTTAAACACTTGATGGATACGATGGCTATGGCTCCTACTACCTCCTCAGTCTCAGCTCCTACCTCATGAGACAATTTTGTTACCCTAAATGGTTTAGTATTAGGAAAATCTGAACTGTAACAATGCTGGCATAAAGTGCTTGTTGAATGAATGGCGGAAAGTATGAATGAGAACGGACGACTGAAGAGTGTGTTCCTCAGGGCATGCAATACACTATGCAGGCGAACACTCGGATTATTACAAGGCCATAGCAAATATAAAATGCTAGCTACTAATAACCTGGAACATATAATGAAATTTGCCAAACCTCAAAGACTCACTCTGCATCCACGGGTGTGACTGCTTTCTTCTATCCTCTTACTAATACATTACATTTTGTGTCTCAACATCATTGCTTTAGCTCTGTAAATAATATTAACTAGCTGCAACCAAAGTTAATCAAGGGAAACCCAATCTTTATACACATCACCAATATTTCAATGTTTTACTCAGAAAACAGGTGAAAAGGTCATCACTGTATTCTGACATCGCTACAAATACATTTACACACATGTATGTGTATTAACTTGTATGTATAACGCAGCCTTTGGGGCTGTGTCAAACTCCCCTCTTACACTCTGCAAGGGCTATGTTGACATTCTTGTAAGTATCCTGGTCCACTGCTGACATCTCGAAACATAAGAGTAGTCGTGTGTGAGAGAAAAAGCCAGTGCTTAACAGATACAGGGGTGACATGTGGTTCTGAAAGGGCTCAAGATTCCTTGGTTATTATAGAAAAATCTATGAAAGATAATAGAAACAAATATAGAATGGAGAATTGGAAACTCAGGGACAGGCACTGCTCTCTTCTGAGACGCTGGTCATTATTGATGAATTGTCCTTCTGTGGTCACTGTTTTCTAGGGAGAACATTTTGGTTACTCAAAGGAGGTGAAAAGTGACTTTAAGCCACCAGAGTCGAAGGATTTAATACCTTCTGTCAAAGGGACAGAAAGGTCTTACTCTAAGTGATGGAAAGAAAATTTGAGGAAATATACTGAAAATTAGATGTGGGTGTTGACAGAGGAATGAGATGAATGAGTTACATTGGTAGAAGCCACACAAACCCGAAGGCTACGATTTTAAAAACAGGGAATTAGAGCAAGCGCAGTGTATTACTCTGAAAAATCGCAGACATATAAATTAAGTTGCCAAGGAGGACATCAAAAACAAACAGTATAAATGAGTTTTAGGAGACAAGTAGACACTTTAATGGGGACAGCAGGGATTTAAGGCTATAGTGACAGAGTAAGGAGGTAGGACAGCGAAACTGAGAGGTGACAGGCAGTGTGACAAAACATTACCATCACTATTTTAATAGCATCAACTCTGGACTGCTGTGCCATTTTAGTGACTTAAAATGAAGAAGGCATATTATTAGACAATAGATCATCAGTTTATTACAAAGGGGAGTGAATGGAAGAACTCAATCCTTCACAGGAGGAGTATTTTCAAAATTCAGTTGTGAAGGTTGAGCTATCCTTTCTGAGCTGTTCGGTTGTTGGTGTGAAATTCTCATCTTTTACCAAATTACCCAACCTAAACCTGCCTCCCTTTATCAAGGTATCACACTCAGGGGCTTTTCCCCCTATGGCCAAACTACAAATAACAAAGGCCACTAAATCCGATTCCTGGCTCACAAATGTTTCGATTTATATTCAAGCAAGTTAATTTTACAGCCAAAAGAGAAATGAGGATTCTTTCTCATCCTGAGCCATTGTATGGCAGCTCAGGAGTTTGGTTTGCACGACACCTTCTGTTTAATGATCTGCACTTGACTGGGGCCCAGAGGTCCTCACACTCCATTTATGTAAGTTCTTGGCCATTTCCACCACTGATCAGGTCAATTTCAAGAGAGAGCCTGTTGAACCTGAAACCATCATCCTTAATGGTCCAGCTAAGTGGTTCCCATTAGAAAGGAAGTCATTTAGATTGAAGTAACTTGTAAAACAATGTCATGCATTACATGGGGAAATTCTGCTTTAGGCCTACTGGTGACCTTTCTGTTGTGGCAAAAGAGAGAATTTCAGTGTGTGTGGGGGGTGTTGTTCCTCCATGCTGGCCTGTAAGAAACCACCTCATGCTTTTCTTTAAAATGAGCATATGTGAAGAAAGCAATTTAGAGGAATTTATGAAAACAGATCAAAGGGATTTGAATCTGTTGAACACCTTTTGAAATATACGATGTCATCATGTATGACGACAGACTGTAAGCTCCATGAGAGGGGGCACCAAGAATGTTGTATGAACCACTGTAGACCCAGGACTTGTCACAGTACCTGGAACACAGCAGGCATCTACAAATACATGTTGAATAGAAGAATGAGTGATAATGCGTTATGAAATTTCCTATTTACTTGACATAAATGACCACTAAATTTTGGAGAATGTAAAACACTGTCATTTTATGTTACATTTTAAAATGCTGAGTCAGTTTTCTGTTTTAGATATGGAAATGAGAATTGAATTACATGCATATTTGTATTCGCAATTTTTCTTCAACTGCGCAACCTTTATCCCAACCCACTTCCCTCTTTATTAGGGATAAAAAAGCTAAGTGGTACGATCCCTTTCTCAAAGGGGCACAAAAACAGAACCAATCTCGCTTCACAGGAAAGTCATCAAGAATGACAGGCACAGCGCACCGAGTGTGTGTCGGGAGGTGTGTGCACATGAATGTGGAGCCTGTCAGCGGTCAGAGGGGGAAGGGGGAGAGGAGAGGAGGGGAGAGAAAAGGAACAGAGGGAGGCGGAGAGAGAAGACACATGTTTTCACGTTTCTGTATATATTAGCTTCAGAATTGCTTCCACGTTTTCGGGCTTTGTCAGAAGCGAAGCACTTCCAGATTGCCATCTGCCATGTCCTCATGAAGGAGGCAGGGTGGCCACTGTGCTGCGTGGCAGGAGCAGCTGGATCCTCTCCCAGAAGAGCACGCTTCCCACATTATTAAGGAATGGGCCCAATATGGTTTCAGCACGAGAGAGACCTTACCAACGTGACAGAGTCTCATCTCCAGGCTCCTATCCTTGGCCACCCACTGAAACCCTGCCTGTGAACTGGGCTCCCCAAACCTACTGGCTATGTTTTTTTTAAAGTCAGGGCTGAGTTTTCTCAGGACCATCGTTCTTCACTCTTTATTCACTTCTGGGGGTGGGACAGCCGATCAATGGCTCTCTCTCACCATTGCTGTTCCTCTCTCTCTTCCTCTCTCCCTTCCTCTCTCTGAAATCAATAAAAATAAAAATTAAAAAAATGCTGGGAGAAAGGAAGCAAGGTTCAAGAAGCCCTGGCAAATTCGACAATGGTGTATAGCCTTAGAAACTGCTCCTTTCATGTACCCTTGTTCTTACAGACAAGGACACTTTAGGGACCAGGACCCTTCCTAGGTGAAGAGGCTGCCTCCTCCTTTCACATCTATGACTTGATCTGCACCTGGGGACTGAGGGACCGGGGTGGGGGGGATGACAAACGCCAGAGGTCACATTTATCTACCCCTTTTCTTCTTTTCTTGTGACTTTAGGGAGACTGGATTTCAAAGTTGTCCAAGATAATAAGTTTCCTGAAGACAAAAATTCCATTTAGAAGGCCTCTGACCTTGGCCGTTATCAGTACTTGATGTTACAAATCAAGCTGTAACCGATCTGCATGAGACAATTTTTCTCCATCGCTGCTCGCTTCTAAGAGGCCCATTCCTCCTGATTTCAAAGGAGCAAATCCAAAAGGAGGGAAAAGGTGGCTCCACTCCCAGCTACAGGTTATGGAGTTAGGAAGATTTGGGAAAACTACCTATGAAGGGATTACTTTCTAAAGACATATGAATGACCAAGAATCAATGGCTTAGTGCAGTCACTGTGTGGAGGGTACAGCTGGTTGGAAACTGGCACAAAGAGTCAATTGATTTTACCATTAGGTTTTTTGACTTTGTCTAACAGGCAATTTCTGAACATCATAAAAGCCTTCTTAATTTGGCTCAGCACTGTGTAAAGCAGATGTCCTTGGTTACTAAACTGATTAGTAAGTGGTTTATATTATTCTAATGGTTGCCATTGTTATTATAAAAAAAAAGAAAGAAAGAAAAGAAAATAGTTGAGTGAAGCTGCAAAGCAAGGCTTCTCTGCTCAGTACTAGGGACAACAACATGTCACATTCAGAAAAGACCCACGTATACAGCCCCGGGCTCACTGCAAAGATCCATTTTCAAAAACCACTGCTCCAAATGCTCAGCAGTGCTGTGTGCTTCAAAACTGGATGTTCCATTCACTGGCTTCTTAAAAACTATGACGGAAGGCAGGGCAGAAACCAGAGGCAGTTTCCAGATGCCTGAACCGGCTGGGGTATCTTACCTGGATCTGAAGTGCTACAGGCTTTTAAAATGTCCTCACACTCTGTCTTCGTTCTAGGCTATTTTGTTATCTGGTAAATACGAACAAAACAACCTCCCTCATCAGTCTGTATGAGCCCTTCCTGGTGGAGTCAACTTCCTCAGTAAAAAGCATAATAATTCCCATGAAAGTCACACAAATCTTTACTCTCCCCTGTCGTCAGAGCATTTTTCTTACCATGCTGGGCATTACGTACTCAGAAGACCTCCTGAAAAACGGGGCCTGCAAAAAGCCCCATGGGGGCACCCTTCACTCAGAGGCTGACCATGGCAAAACCATGTCCCCCAAGTGAAAAGTCAAAGACGGCAAGGACAGACAGTAGCCTCTCAGCACTGCCTTGTGTCCTTCACACACTAACCGGAGTCTAACTCGTGTGCTTATTTTCATGGTGATTTGGCTAACGGCTGCCTCCGCTATTGGGCCATAACCTCCATAAGAACGTGAACCAGCTTTGTTTTTATTGACTATTGTATTCCCAGTATAACATGGAGCCTGGCACTGAAGTAAGGCCTTAACTATCTGTTGAGGAAGGAAGAAGAAAGAAGAGGGTAGTGAATCCCCAGAGAGGAAGGAAATGAGGCATGCACTGCACAAGAGAAAGTGCTGCTCAATGCTTTTGTTAGAAGAGTTTTCCTAATTTCTTTCGTGCAAATAGTCCCGACCTACAAATACTCAGACATCTTATATGAACTATATATTCACAAGCCCACAGAGAGTGCCTAGCCTCTGAAAACACTGAGATAGGTCTTTAAAATTTTATACCAACCATGTAATTGGACCCATCAAGGGAGAAATTGGTTTTCTATGCCTGAAAATTGGTGGGAATTATATTATTTCTAAATTTTCAAAATAGCATTTAGTTGAAAAGTCCAGTTGTGCAGACTTATCAACTTCTGAGGCCAGATTGGGGTCTAGGTTGGTGACTTCTGTACCCAAAAGAAACACGCGTTGGGGGGGAAGTCTAAGTCAGGAAAACCACTGGCACCGAGCTCATTCACGGGCTGCACGTGAACCTGCAAGCTCTCCGCACATCCGCAAATGGACATGCTTAAAAGCTGTTGATTTGAGAGCCACTGGTTGGCCAATCCGTGCACTGTTTGCGCCGCACCTGCAGTAATTTTGCACTTGACGGACCGAAGACTTCAGAGAGGAGCACCAGTGAAGTATTTGTAAGAGGCTCAGCGCTCTCTCTAGTGCTGCTACAGGGCCAGCGATGGTCCTCTTTCTTTTCGAGACAGTAATCTGGGAAATCAAGGGTCCACAGCACCAGAGTGGATGGAGGGGTTCGGAGGACTGGGGAACGGGGTGGGCAGGAGGAAGAACCAGGGCCCAGAGGCAGGAAGGTTGAAAGCACAAGGTCTCAGGGCTGAAGGGAGCTTTCCCATTTTCCTTCAGGCCTTTGAAGAGCAAGAAAGCTCCCAGAGCGGAAGCTAGTACTTAGAGGTGGATCTTTGGAGACACTTGATATTTCCATTTCGAAGATGAATTTCAATTTGAAAGATAGTGGGGAGTAATATGTCTTTAAATAACAGTAAGCTTGACGTCTAGCTTCCTCTTGGTAAATATCCTTTTATTCAGCAATGATGGAAATACTAGAAATGAAGTTATGTTAGAACATGAAGTATCTAGAGAAAAACCCAGCAAAGGTTTCTTCTTCTTGAAAAGGGGGTGTAGAATAGAGGATTTGGACAGTCTCACCCCGATCAATCTACTATTCTGGGAATATTTGCTCCCTGGCATTACAAAGCAGTTGTCCTTTTCTTCATCGATGTGTAAATAAAAAACTAAATGCACACTTTCCAACTGCAAGTGCCGTACCTCCTGGTGTAGAAACTCCTTGAAGACAGTATCCCCTGCACCTGGCAAAGGTGCCTGACATGCAACAGGCGCTCAAAGAGTATTTGCTGACTTGAATGAGCCCATTCGCCTGTAGAATTAGCTCTGTGCCTGCATCCAACCAAATCTGCAGATGTCAGGAAAATTGACTGCTGGGAAATTAGAGCATAAGAGAGAATGAAATAGAGTGGGGTGGCATTACAAGATGCTATATAATTATCAAAATGCATCAAACTGGGCACATAAAATGGTGAATTCTGCTTCATATAAATAATACCTTAATAAACAAAAGAGAGGAGAGAAAAATCCAACAGCCAAGTAAATAGGACTTCAACTCAGATATACCTAGCCTCCTGACCATTAGAATGTTCTGGGCCCTTTGATCATTACAGAATGAGGTTGAAGGTATTTGCATTTGTATATTAGAAATTTGTACTTCTTCTTCTATGAAAAGCCTATTTGTATCCCTTATCTGTTTCTTTTTTTTTTATTTTTTTATTTTTATTGATTTCAGAGAGAGGGAGGGAGAGAGAGAGAGACAGAATCATAAATGATGAGAGTCACTGATCGGCTGCCTCCTGCACACCCCCTACTGGGGATCAAGCCTCCAATCCAGGCATGTGCCCTGACCAGGAATCAAACCCTGACCTCCAGGCTCCCAGGATGATGCTCGACCACTGAGCCATACTGGCTGGGCCCTTATCCATTTTTTTTAATGAGGCTCTGAATTCTAAGATATAATTTGTAAAAGATTTTAAATATTAAAATATATGAACTCTGTCAATAAGAAGAACTAAAGATTTATTATACAAACATGACATTTCTGAACAAGACATTTCTTCTGAAATTGACAGAATAAGTTATTAACGGTTAGACTAAGTTCGAGGAAACCATAAATCTGATTGGTTGTATAATAAAATTTAAAAAATACTTTAAACGCTATGAAAGAGTCCATGAAGAGAATGCTTATCACATGCTTTCACAAGAAATTATATCCGCTCTCCTGAACCACAGGACATTTCCTAGCTTGATATGAGGCAGGTGCTGACACTGACTGTTCCTTAAGAAAGATGGATGGTAGTAAAACAAAATCTGACTTGTAGGAAGCATGTCTCTTGAATTTCACCAATTCAATTTACTGCTCTATTTTATCAAACTCTCCCAAATTTATCTGTTCAAGCTTACTTAAGATATTTAGTTTCAGGCGGGGAAAACCCCCATACCTTCATTAACACAAAGAGCCAGGTGACACGGTTACACAGCCTTTCTGATGCATCTCCTTGCCGAAACATTATTAGTCTCCATCTAATTTCAGCCTCGTTTGTGTATCTGGTCAATCTCATTGGTGTATGGTGGCTCAGAAAAGTGCCTCCAGCAGCCTACTGTCTGAGCATCTCCACTCTCCTTTCTTTATGAAGTCACCCTCTGGGACAGGCAGGAGACCAGGGCTCCTCCATACTCATTTCACAGAGAGTGACAGAGAAGTTAAGTGGCTTGTGAAAGGTCAAACAACCAGTCTTTGGTCAGGACCAAAATAGAATCGGGGTCTGCTGACCTCCTTGTCTCCTGCTCAGACAAATCAAGGACAAGAGAAGTGACTCCTGAGCTGTAAAATAACACAGCAGGCTTTTGATTTTCTCTTCCTTGAACAGGGTGAGCTAACACATCTATCTGGTTTAACATCTATCTAGACATCCAAATGAGAGGCTGTTGAATTGGTGGGGAAAACTGAAAGCCAAGAATCCAAAAGTTAATAACTTCAGCTTTTTCAGAGACTACCTATATAGAACCTTATGCAAGAACTGAAGGCTGCCGTGCCTCAGTTTTGCTCTTTATGAAATGGGGACATTATGAACTGGATATACTAATCTTTTAACAAAAGTAACATGTCTTTGAGTATTGTTACTCAAAAGCTTTGGGAATGGAAGACATGAATATAGTTTCTGAGCATGCCTCTTACAATAAAAACAAGCAGCAAGAGCTGGTGACATCCTGAAAACAGTACACTGCACTTTGGAGCAGGATACTGAGAAGAGAGATGAAGAATAAACACTCATTTAAAACAGGGTTTACTTATCACGCAACTGGGCAAGGAGCCTCAGTTCGGCACCACTAAAATATATCACCTTTGCTGTGCACATCAGGCTTGACACGGGGCCTTATTTAATTCACAGACATGCTTATACTTCTGCAAAACTGAAAGCTTTTAATTACTATTTGTAGAGCATCTAAGACAATTAAATGCTTCTGATTACCCTTTTGTTTTTTAAAAACATAGAAGCGGAGAGTAAACACTTCTACACAACCATTAGAGCAAAATGCCTTCTGAGGCAGAATGCTTTGAATACATTCTGCCTTATAAAAAATGTATAAAAGGATAGCACAGAAGAAGGCTGTGAGGCGTGACATGGCCTATCATGTTGTGCATGCATGAGTTAGCTCTTACAAGATCAGAACCAGGAGCTAAGATGAATACCATCCAACCTAAGCCTGGTGCGTTGGAAGTTCAGTATCACATTGCTCGGGGTCAGTGGCAGAGCCACTCAAAGGTATCCTCTCTGGAGAGTCATGCATTTTAAAAATATTTGAGCAAACATGTTATTTATCACCTAGAATAAAAACTGTTCTCCATTTTAATGTGAACAGGGATCGTATTTCATGATATTGTCACATCCCGGGGTCTTTGTTCTTATCATGAATGTTTATCATGAGTGTCCAGCATGTCCTCACATTAGTCCCAGATCTAATAGGTAGTCTCCTGAGGCCTGCAGAGAGCAACAGGAAACCTGGAGCTGCAGGAAAACAGCAAGGCCCCTTAGGACCTTGTCTCCACCAGAGAACCGCTGGTCTTTCTGAATGAGGCCTAACCTATTTCCACAGTGTTTTACATTTTACAGAACATATCATTATACCCATCTGGCAATGAAAGCCACTCAGAGAGGCGACTATTCCAAAGTCACGCAGCTACTTAATGTCAGAACTCAAAGACGGGTCTTCTAAACCAGCACACTTTGCATTCAACAAAATCTCTCAATGGTTTCAAAAAAGATGAGTGGAGAGGTATGATATAAAGGAATAAAGGAACTCTATCACTGGCTGTCATGTGATTTATAAACCATACCTTGTATTACTTGAAGGAAACAGGAACACCCTTTAAACACGGTCTTGAGCCAGACCACCCAGGTTCAAACCCAAGTTCTGCCATTAGTAGCTGTGTGATCCTGGGCAAGTTTCTTGACAATCTGTGTCTAAGTTTCTTATCGTTAAAATGAGGGGGAAAAACAGAACCTACCTCATGTGACTATTATGTGAATTAAATGGGTTAACATCTGTAAAGCATTTAGAATAATATCTGCCATATAATAACTGCTGTATAAGCATTGGTTAAGTGAATGAATGAATAAATTATTCTACCATGATATGAAGTGGTGTTCTTCAACTCTCATAAACAACTTACTGATGAATTTATAAAAAATGTTTTTATTGATTTTAGAGAGAGAAGAAGGGAGAGGGAGAAGGAGACAGAGAAGCATTGATTGGTTGTCTCCTGTATGCATCCCGACCAGGGATGGAACCCACAACTTGGGTATATGTCCTGTCCGGGAATTGAATTGGAGACCTTTTGGTGAATGGGACAACAAACCAACTAAGCCACACCGGCCAGGACTACTGATGAATTTTTAATAAACATCATCTCACTGACATCTTGTTAGAAGTTTCTTTTAACTAATCCTGATACTTTTCCTTGCCACATGACCAACAGGAATACATGACTCTTTCCTCATTAATTTTAAAAAGCAAAGCAACCACTATTGGACATCAGATCCATTTCCCAGAATCTCTAGGGTCTCTCCTCTCTCTCAGGCTTCGAAAACCACTGACTGATTTCATCAAATAATTACATGGGTTGATCAAAAAAAGAAACTCTTTCAGCCAAAGTGGTCACCACTCTCACCAGTGCTCCAGGTTTTGGTTATGCCCCAGCTTCTGTGACCTTATATATACAGTATGTATGTGAAAAGGACCTACTTTCGATAAGATCTGGCCATTTACTGCCAGTTAAAATTGCATATGGCTTGGTCTTTTGCTCTTTTGAAGGATGATCTGTAAATTTCTGTGACCTAGAGTTCTTTAGAAGCATTTCAAATATACTAATTAAAAAGATTTCATCTTCAAAATTACTAATGCCCTAGCCAGTTTAGTTCAGTGGTTAGAGTGTCGGCCCATGGACTGAAGGGTCCCGGGTTTGATTCCAGCCAAGGGCACGTGCCTCGGTTGTAGGCTTGATCCCCGGCCCCAGTGCGTACAGGAGACAACTAATCTGTGTGTCTTTCACACATCGATGTTTCTCTCTCTCTCCCTTCCACTCTCTCTAAAAAGCAATGGAAAAAATATCTTCGGGTGAGAATTAAAAAAAAAAAATTACTAATACCATCCCACTGGGTGATGGCCATTTAAAAAATTATTTACTATTTTCCGGCATTTATGTTTTGGAAACCAGGATAAAACAGTACCATAGTGGCTGCTATGGGGGAAAGGTCCTGTGTGTTGTCTTCACACACCAAACGTCAAAGCATAAACATCAGGTGTATTTCAAAGGAGGATCATGCAATAGGTTGAAGCGAAAAACAACCTATTTTTCACTCTATGATGGGGTGAAGACACACATAAAATCATTTCCTACAAAAATTAGATTTTTAATACCACTGACAACTAGCAGCACCAAACTGGGTTAACAGTGGTGCTGAGCAACTTGAATCTACCTATATTTTCATCACGCATTTTAATGTTTTGTTTCTTAGGTCTATTGTTTTTCCTCCGCAGCTCAGTCAAGTGTCAGATATGACTTTTTGAGGAGCTTTGAGTAATGGGATCAGCTAATGTTCTGTACATGAAGAAATTCCATATCATTCGCGTCTCTAAAAATACGGCTGCCTGCCACCGAAGCCAATCCACAGTGATGAATAGCTAAAGGGACAAGTAGGTCTCTAAATTTACTTCATATCTGACAGCCCTTCAGCAGATACGGATAATGGATCCCTCTGACTCACAAATTCAGCTCCCTCCTACTACAAGCAGGCCTTTTCTTTTCGATGCGAAAAAGGGCAAGGATTTTTAACGACCCAATACGTTCCTCCCTTCTGCTTTTCAACCACCCAACAAACATGTGCTAACTGCCTGGAGTGTCAGGTTCTTTGCAGCTGCCGGGCTGGATATAAAACGTTGAGTAAGACACACATCCTCTTAATCCTTTAGTATCTGATTTGATGTGACCAATCAAAATGAAGCTGGAAAAATATGTTAACTTGTGTGTATATGCATCTCACTGCTCTAGCTCCCTGAGCTCCGAAGACCCATTTGGTGAATATGCATATTGAACAATTTGCAACAAGTTCATCTGCACACCTTTGTGTAGGGAAAATTGTATCCTCTGGGTGTGTAGTTTGAATTCATCCCTTCAAAAATGTATCAAGCCCCTACTATGTGCCAGAAGCTATATGCTACATGTTGGGAGGAACTCAGTGGTGATGCAAAAAGGACAGAAATACATACAGAAAGTTGGTTACCTACTGGACTGATAACCTTAAGAAAAAAACATAATTTGATGTACTGGCTGTATGTTTTAGCTAAGCAAAGATTAAAAATATGTGCTTTATGATAAGATTATTGCATATTCTGTGGGTGTTTAGACACGGTAATGGTCTTTCCAGAGCATAAACATCTTTGTGAGGGCGAAGACTTTAAGGTACATTTGAAATTTCTCAAGTCTAAAGAATTACAGGGCTTTTGTCAACCCATTACAAGTAGGCAATGAGTTAATAAGAATTTTTTCTTTTCAAAACCCAGCATCATCATCCACTCACTCAACCTCACCAGTGCTCGACTCTGCTGAAATTCCATCCAAGTGTCTTCAAGTCCCCCTTTGATTTATGACTCAGAGTATAGCGAAGTAAGAGTGTTATCTAATTTTAAATAGCCACGAAATGACTTGTGACTTATCCAAATTTGGTGTAATCAAAAGATTTGATGTAACATCTAAAACTGTCAAATTTCCTTCAACATGCTATCTACTTATTGATATTTTCAGTGTTTCTCATTAATGCCTCCTCACATCTTTTTTCTGGCATTTTACATAAATACTATTGGCCTATTATACTTGTGGATATAAAGAAATTACTACTTCATATCAAACACTTTTATCATTATTCACTCTCCTTAGTTGCCTTGACTCCCAGTATGTTCTGAGAACCAGGCCCTGTGCTAGGCACCAGGACTAGGAAGACAAATGAGGAATGGGGGATCTGTAACTGAGCTATTATATCACATTTTAAAAAATTAAGCAGAGAAATGAGAGGAACATAATAATCAAAGCACAGAAGCATTTGCCAAAATTGGATTTCTTAGGAGCTGTTTTTGCCCAATTACTACTTTAATTGAACCATCTATAATTCTTTCCACTTATATTTTTAGTTCCGAGGAAGCCAGACACAAGATATTACACATGAAGCCAGAAGCCAGGACATTTTCTGACAGCAGAGTATCCTGAAAGCCTATCAAAATCGTTAGAAGAAGGAAAGAAAGAAAAAAAAGCAGTGATGGTACTGGGAAATGATACCTGTCACATCCCGAACCTTGATTTCATTTCTATGTTCCAGGGACAGCTGCATGGAGGGGACAAGCCAGGACCCCAACTCAGTCAGCTCTACACACAGGGGCCTTCTGGGGACCCAGGTCAAGACAAACAGTTGTGTTTAATGACAGAGTCTCAAGAACGCAGCTCCATCAGAAAAGCAGAGGCCCTTTCCAACTCTGATTTAAGAAATATTCCTTCCAATACAGGACACCTGTATCACGTAGACATTTACCTACTCTGGTATTCCACATGTATATACCTGTGCAAATATGGAAGACCGCCTGCCTCTCCTGCCATGCCTATCTCCACCACTCTATCTGCGGCATAATTTTAATTAATGAGACAAGTCTATCGAATGTTATCGCCCCCTTTCCTTCACCCTCTGATACATTTCTATATTCCCTGAACAGCCAATTAGTGATAGTATACAGGAGAGTGAATCCTATAATATTCGGTGCCCCCAATTCCCCATGCACCATCTAGTGGTGATGATAATTATATTAACAGTAATGATGATGCTGATGACGGGAATCTCAATGAATTTAAAAAACCGAAAAGGGCCATTTTAACAATGAGTGAAACAGAACCTTGATTTTCCTTTTGGAAACATTTCCCAGGAAACATAAAGTGCTCATATTACCTTGAAAAGAATCACCATGGCCTCTAGGTTAGAATGCAAGTTAAAACCATCCATATTTTAAAGTAAGAAGATACTGATTTACTGAGCAATTGAAAATTGCATTTCCTTGTTTAGTGGCTTTCAAATACTGATAGTAAGGCAATAAAGTAGTTTTAAGTCGGGGCACAGGCTTCAGATACGGGCTACACAAGTGGAAACGCAAGGCTTTTACTTACTGTGACTCAGTTTCAAAACTATCTCCCATCAAAATTTCATTTACACTTGCCCCACCTTTGTCTATAAACCGTTTTTGTCACCCAAACTTCTCTTGCCTCATAGATGCCTACATTAGATGGAGTATTACTACTGCTTTCCCCCAAATAAATATCATTGTTCATAGTTTATTGCCATTTGAACGCCTCCTTAAATAAACATAAAGGCATCTCTGGCTATCCGTCACATGTACTTCTATTTAAAAATATATAAACTAACAAAAAAGCCATAAGCACAGCCCATTTTGAATCCGCCCTTCCCGTTACCAGTTGGAAAATTGATGAATCAATACTAGCTCAACCAGTAACTACAGTCTCTCTAATTTAAACATATGTCTCTGTGTCTGTGTGTCTGAAATTAGGGTTAGGGACATACACACATATGTATATCATGTGTATATGTACATATACATTTTATTAGCAGTCAATTTGGCCTCATCTTTCTTGAACTGTATAGTTTTGGGTTCTCTTTCCCATATCAAATAACCCATACTGTCAAATTCTGTATGTGTCCCTAGTTAATGATCTCTGGTTGATGCTTTCCATTTCCTGTGATACATCTTAAGGAAACTAAAAAGCTTACTATATATCTCCATGGCTGAGATGAAGCAGCATATGAAAGAGACCACAAGGCAAGATTTTCCTGAAAAAGACATTAGTGTCCAATACAAAAGCCGTATGTTAAAGAGTGTCAGCTGAGAATCTGCAGTGATACAGAGCGCTGCTAAGATTCTGCTTTAGGATCCCATGTATACTTAAATGTGCAAATATGGAAGGGGTCCCCTTAAAAGCCAAAAATGGGTACAAGAAACAAACAGGTACGTAAACAAAACAGAAAAAAGTTACTTGGGCATCCCCAAAATACTTAGCGTGTTTGCTTTACAAAAACCAGGCCTATCACACAGGTTGCACTGACTCTTCTTGTCAGAGAACAGGCCTCTCCTACCCAAAACATTTTAAATATTACAAGGCAACCAAATTCACACACTGCAACTTACACTGCTTTATTTGAGAGGCCTCTTTCTAAAATGTATTACTGTCTGAGGTATTGATTTGTTCTCACATTGCCTGTGGAAACACTCTGAGCTTTGCTGTGTCCACCCTAAACTCGGGGCATTCTGCCTGTACTATAGACACAGCATGGGAAGATCCATTCATGTGATTTCAATCATTTTTCATCCATGACCTCCATGACATAAGGGCAAACTGCTTAGTGAAAGGGAGAATGCTTTCACGTCAGACAGGCAGGCACTTGGAATCCTTTTCCACCCATCAACCAGGAACAGTTTCCCATTCAAAGAAAGAGAAAAAGAAATCCTCTTTACAATCGAAAATAGCTTTCCTCTACAACTCTGTTAGGCTTTGCTGGGAGGAAAAAATTTCCCAGTTTATGAGGCAGATTTCATTGAAGGAGGATCAAAGAGAAACGAAGCTGATTCTTCTTAGGGATCCGTCTTAACCACACTGACAACCGTTCACCACGAACAAAAGCCTCAAAATGAGACATCTCCTGACCATGGCTACCTCCTTGTCAGGTATCACTAGATGACCTACCTAGTGGAGGCGTCGGGTGTTCAATACTTTTGTTTAGTCTTTTTGCCCATCTTTAGCATGGAAATTTAAAAAATAAATAAAACGCCCAGCAGAAGAATGAAGATTAATATTAAGAGGCCCAGAAGGCTTTTGAGCCCCTGAGTCAAAAAATTATTCCACTAATACATGCTGCATATTATTGCATCAAAGGATTTCAATTCACTCCCAGATGCCAGCTCCCACTTGAGAGGCAGACAACAGAACAGAAAAGCACGTCCTAACCGAACGTTCGTTCGCAGCGTGGAGAGAGGCTGAGCTGATTAGCTTCCAATCTGCCAGCCCCTCTCCCAGCGCGCCTTGCCACACACCCCTGTACTTACGCAGTTCTCAAAACGGGTACAGAAAAACGTGCATGGCTTCGTTGCATTCTCAAGGGCCTGAGGCCTGGTCAGTGGGGGTCACAGCGTTACATGAGGAGGTGGTGAAGGCCGGGCTTGCAGATCCGAGCCATGAGTGGAAAGAGCACTAGATGAGACTCCCCCTTTGGCACACTTTAGTCTAGTGTTCGAGAAGAAGTAGCCCTTTGTTGGTGCACTGCTGAGAAGGCAATGACCTCGGAGAACCCTGCCGAGATCACACAGGAGGCCTCACTCCCCTCCCTCCCTCACTAGTCACCAGACAGCAAACAGCAGTCACCGTGCCTCCCTCTTCCCTCTCATCTCCGACTTCTCTGCTTTGGGATGCTACCCCTGATTAACATATTCATAAACCTGCCAGTGTTGAGGAAGAGAAAAAAGATAATTCAGGTGCCTAGGCAGGATTGTTCTAGGCCTAGGCAAAAGGTGGGGAAAAGTGCAAGGAGTTGCATGGCTTCTACAAATTCTTTCTGTTCCATGCATGTTTTTCTATTCCACCCAGTGAGACACGGGGGGGGGGGGGGGTAGTCTGCCTTGATTCCCAACAGCTTCCTAGACTGGCACCAATAAATTCCCTTTTGCTACAAAACAAAGGAAGGGAGGGAGGGAGGGAGGGAATGAAATATCTGCACCCAGTATTTAAGGAGAATCACCAGCCTAAATAGCACAAACACTGGTCACTGAAGAAGGTAATTCAACAAGGTCACTAGAAACCCACAGAACTGTGACATGCAGGAGTAGAAAGTGAGGTTGAAAGCAACCTGCTTTGCCCTGGAGAGCAGGGAGGCAGCCTGGGAAATTCAGAAGACACTGGGCTGCGCAGTAGGAAATGGGGTAACAGTCCTACATCTGCTACTGGCCTGTGACTCTGAGCACTCTGATATAAAATTTCAGACTCTTTATGTGAAAATGAGAGCACAAAGTAGATTATATCTGGAGGCCTTTTGGCTTTAAAATTCTAGATAGAAAACTCCTGAGTCCATTCCCCAGGTGCCTGAGGTTCTAGGGGTTCCAGCGACCTAGGACAGACGTGCCCAAGTCTGTGTGCTGTCCCAGGCAGAATCAGGCTCCTAAAATGGATCCATATATATGTGGAAGCTTGCCATACAAAAGAGGTAGCAATGCCAATTACAGGGAAGCAGACAGGTTATTTAAGGGGATAGTATTGTAAACACTAGCTTACTATAGAGAAAAAATGTTGGATCAATACCTCACCACCATAAAAACAAAACAAATCCCCCAAACATCCCCTTCAAATGCTATAAAGTTCTAGATATGAAGTACAACCATGAAGCTAACAGAAACAGCTACCGGAAAACATTCTTGAGAGCTTGAGATGAGGAAAGATCCCTTAAAAGTGATTTTTTTTAAGTCCTAAAGGAATACATTGATGGGTCTGTTTGCAACAAAAAATACCATAGACAAAATAGACAGGAGATATTTGTCATATCTAAAAATGAACAAAGGCTTCATATCTAGACTATGCAAGAGATTGAGAAAAGATAAAGCCAATAGAAAAATGAGCATAAAATGTGCACAGGCCATTCAAAGAAGGACAAATCCAAATGGCTGAGAAGTATGTGACTTCAATCTTATTAGCAATCGGAGAAATGCAAATTAAGAAGACAATGATACAGCTATGTGATTAGAGCTAGAAAGTCAAACAGTGCTATGTGGAGATGTGGGGACACAGCAAGGCTCATTTCCAGCTGGTGAGAGGACAGCCTGGCTCCCTCCTTCTGGAGAGCTATCTTCTGTACTTAGTGACATTAAGTGTGCTCACGCCCCACAATCCTCAGAGTAAAACTCACAGAAACTGACCCGCAAAGCCAGAATAGGACATGGACGTTTATCACAGCACTGTCTTGGAACACCTAGGAACTGAAGGCAGCTGAGGGTGACTATTACTAGGGGAATGAATAAAATGTGGAGGATTCATATGACGGTGGAGCGTGTAGTGGCCAGACGGAAGAACAACTCACATCCAGCAACATACGTAGCCCGAAGAGTAGCAATGACAGAAAAAAAAAATTCCCACAAAAACACAACCAGATCTGCAATACCATTTATGTATATTATAAAATTCATTCATGCAAATATGTGATTTTCAAGGACATGCATACATCTGAAGCAACATTAAGTGCCTTACAGTGGTGACTTTTGAAGAGAATGAGAACAGGGATAGGGGCTGAGAGGGGAAACAAAATGAAATGCGGGGGTCCTTGCACAGCCTGTGCACGGGGATGTGCCGTGTGGAGGACAATGACTCTGTGACCCGCCTCTACGCACCTGGCGGGGTGGGAGGGGAGCCAGGGAGGCCGGGAGAGGGAAAACCAGCTGGACACTGGGCTTGCTTGCTGCTTTTGACGCTGGAATGTGGACAGGGTCGAGGGCTAAGAGGCCAAATCATTAGACTAGAAGACTTTAAAAGAAGGTACATGAGCCAGGCCGGGCATGGCTCAGCGGTTGAGCATTGACCTAGGATCCAGGAGATCGGGGTTTGATTCCCGATCAGGGCACATGCCCGGATTGCGGGCTCACAGCCAATCGATGACTCTCTCATCATTCATGTTTCTATCCCTCCCCCTCCTTCTCCCTTCCTCTCTCTGAAATCAATAAAGATATATTTAAAAAAAATAAAAAATAAATAAAATAAATAAAAGAGGGTACATGAGAGAAGTGAGATATCTTACCTTCCAGAAATATACGTCTGGTTAAAAGATAGAATGACATTCAATCAATAAGTATTTACCAGATAAATAGTGACAGAAGGAGACTTGACTTGGGATGGTGAACGCCCAACAGAGCGCACAGATGTAATGTGTTGTGGAACTGTGCACCTGAAACCTGTATAATTTTGTTAACCAGTGTCACCCCAATAAATTCAATAAAAGGGGAAAAAGGACTAGCTATAAAAACATGTTAACCTGAAAGATCCCAATCAATGCTATACTGGGAATCTGATAAAGCTTCTAAGGAAGCCTGCAGAAGAGGAGACAAAGCCTTTAGTACACAGATGGTCAATATTCTTCTAGTTAGGACTGTCCTATTTTATTTTTATTTATTTTATTTTTTAAATATATCTTTATTGATTTCAGAGAGAAGGGAGAGGGAGAGATAGAAACATCAATGATGAGAGAGTCATTGATCAGCTGCCTCCTGCACGCCCCCTGCTGGGGATCGAGCCTGAAACCCAGGCATTGAACCGCATCTCCTGGATCCTAGGTGGATGCTCAACCGCTGAGCCACTCCCGGTGGGGCAGGACTGTCCTATTTTAAATGTCGGAATGTGGATGGGTGTAAACAAGACTATGAAGATCACTATTTTGTAAAGCAATTCAGTAAGTTGTTTATCCTGTGGAAATAAGAAATATGTCTTATAAGACAATGAAAAGCAACTGTCCTGCTGTTTCTCAATTGGCTATTATTTTGTTTGTAGATAAAATTCCCCATTATTGCTTCATATGCCAATTCAAAGGCAATTTTATCTCAAACAACTTAAAAATTGTTTTATTTCAAAAGACTTAAGTTTGGAAAATTGTTGGATGTCTCAAAAGGTGACTCTTCTTGAAGATGAAGACGCTTGTGTCAAAACGTAAGTGAAGAATGTGAATAAAATTGCTTCTGAAATGAGAAGAAGCATTTCTAAATTGACATATTTTATAAGATAATTTTAAATATGCTTATGTAGCCAAATTCATATTACATAGTTCAAGTAAACACTGGCTATCTTATTAACATTCATTATGTCCATATATTCATGTTGACCAAAAAGCTTTTGGTACCTTTTAATTATGAAAACAGAGGATCAGCTCACACTTAGGGTTGCTAATTCAACAGCATATATAATATTTCTTAGTATTAACCCTCATTAATTTATTATCCTTCAGTTCAAATCCATGAATAACATAGTCTGTGTTTTTGATAAACTGATATTGCACTTTGTATCATTTATGAAAGCTAATATTTATTTTTATGAAGTAAATGCTTTATAATATGATTAATCTTCAAACACAAGCAACCCAATACAGTACCATATGAAGACCCATTCAACATAGATTCCACTGAAGTAATTCAGTTGGTCTAATGAGTAGCACGAATAAATGATGGGACCCTTGGCAGAGAAAGTTCTCTTCTTTGTCTTGTGAGGTAGCAAGGCTGTGACGATGGGTGCACCAAGTTGCGTTCAGAGCTGCTATCTGCAAAGGCCCAGATCTAGTATACACTGTCTTCTGTTGGAAAAGAATAGCTCACACACCTGTGCAAACTCAGGCAGCACCGAAAGCTCTTCTGTGCAGATTTGCATTTTTTCTCATGCTAAATTAAACTGATTGTTATCTTTTTATGTATTTTAATACACATATATTATTTATATCTATTATAATGAAACTAAAAATGTATAGTTTCTTTTAGTTTTTCATTGTAATGTTAGCATTTAAAAGAAAAATATACCTTTTGGTTCATAGGTAGTGGTTATGTCTACTGCTTCATTTGTCCCACACTTGTATTCTTGAGGTCTAACTAATGACCCCTTATTCTACTTGGTTATTTTCCACGGTGCCCTGAATGTTAGGAAGAGCAAATGCTCAACAACTCTGTGGATGGATAAAAGCAGTTACTCATTTCTAACAACAAAGGGATGTGTGTTTTCTATTGTGGTTAAATGTGACTGTTGACTTACTGATTGTTTTTCACTTAGAAAGTGGTATACATAATAATTTACTACTCAAAATAGGTATCATTTCTTTTTGAGATGGAGAATTAAATCAAGGTTGACTAAGTGTCCTGAATGAGATTAAGATCTCTTTGAAATGGAGGCGCGTTGGTCAAAGGGGACAAAGTTCCAGAGGTGTTGGTCAAAGGGGACAAGATGAAACATCCCAGAGTTGTACAGCATAGAGCCTTCAATCAACAATACCATGCTGCTAAGAGGTTAGATCACAAGTGTTCTTAGCACTACTGTGTGTGTGTATGTGACAGAAGAAACTTTTGGAGGTAAAGAATATGTTTGTGGCATTGGCTATGGTGATGGTTTCACTGGTACACACTTATTCCCAAACTCATCAAATTGTATACATTAAATATGTTTTTTTGTAAGTCAATTATACCTCAATTAAGTGTTTTTTCATTGGTTAAAAAAAGGATTTACCAGATACCTGAGATTGTAGGACGTGCAGATTCAAACTAAAACCAGCTCTACTATGGACATGCTGTGATTCCTACAATCTCAGACAAGCTTGCTGCCTCAGCTCCCAAATCCATGGGACACTCTAAGAAGGAAAGGAGGCTATTGGTGGGTGGGAGAAGATTCCTAGGAGCTCAGAAGTTTGCCTGTGTGTCTTATCTATCTATAGACACACACATGCGCACGTGCACACATTTGCACATATATATTTGCTTAGCCTAAACTAACTTTCCTTATCCTAGGAGTAGCATGATGACCTAGAATACTTTGTTAGAGTGAACCCTGGATAAAGCGTAAAGTCTATTTGCAAGAACAAAGGTCACAAGCTGGTGGACAGGGAGCCAAATCCAACCGAGATCATGTTATTGAATTAGCTGCCAATACTTAGGCTTCACATTAAGTCTAGATTCCTGGTTTTCATGGAAAACTGGAAAAGTCTAGAACGCCGGCCCACCTGTCAGTTCTGCCTGGAACTGCCGGGGATGCCTTCCCATAGCAACTGTGCCCTCGGGTTTGCTGCAGGCCCGAACCAGCCCTACTCTCTGCCTGCACTGCCTGCCAGGCCTTTCTGGATGGCTGAGCTGGCGACACTGCCACAGCTGCCAGTTACTCACTGCCAGGTGGGACAGTGTGCTAGGCTGCTCTGAGCCACAGAGGTAACTGGTCCTTGTGCAGAGCATGCCACTAGTGAGAATGACTTAAGTCTCAGCTTAAAACGAGCATGAACGCAATTCAAGAGGAACCTGTGGGAGGGCTCTGCTCCCGCTGGAATGCAACGCAGGAGAACCAGCAGAGGGAATGGGGCAGGGGAAGGAGAGTCATCGGTTTGCCTGTGGTGGGAAGCTATTCAAGCAGATGGGGACCCAACAATCTTTCTGAAAGGTTGAGAGTAAGCCAGAATTGGGAAGACACCTGCACGTTGGGTAGTCACGGTCCTGAAGGCCAGTCCTCCCTTCAAAGGGAATAGACTGTAACTCTAAGTCCTGGTTCCTTGCTCAGATGTCATCTCCTTCTATCAAGATGACAAAAACATAAGCAATGACTGTCTGCTCTATACGGTATTCATTGTTTAATTTATATTAACTTTCATATCGTTGTTTAAAACATCTACTTCAAATACTCTGAGGATGCTTGTCCTTGACCCCATTTCACAGTTCTATGGAAATGAGGTACTTGCTCATATTCCAAGATTAATATTAAAAGTGCCAAGATGACTGAGTTCTGAGTTAAATGTCCTTTTCACTTAAGTCTGTCTTCAGAATGGCTTGGACCTTGTTAAAATAACTGATAAGGTACATATATAGGATTGACAAGGACCTTATGTCAATTCTTTGAAATATAAAGCCCGGATAACCCAGTAACAATTTCCTGCCAAAACAGGCAAGGCACTGCTTTTCTATGCTTTGTTTTGATCTGTAAGTGAAGAACATACTCTAACAGGTAATAGTACAAGCTATGAAAAAAAATCTATAAGCGGGTAGGAGGGAGAGTGTGACTGGGATATAATATTGTAGAGAGTAGTCAAGAAAGACCTAACATTGAGGCAGCAATCTAAACCGAGTGAGGGAGCTTCCAAGTTAAGTGTTATGTGGAGAAGAGCATGGGCAAAGGCCCTGGGGCAGGGATGGGCTTTAGGTGTTTGAAGCAGCACAAGAAGTCCAGTGTGCTGGTGCAACAAGACTGGAGAGTGAGCGAACTGCCTAAAGAAACATGGGAGAAAGAGAACATTTAGAGTAGACCAGAGGAAAGCGAAAATGAATTAGGTAGAGGTATGCAGAGCCCAAAAGAAAACGAAGTGTTGACCTTTAGTGGGTAGTTGTAAAACATAACTGGATGTCAAAAGGGGCAGGGGCTGAAGAGGGGTCATTGGCGTTTTGGACATAAATGAAGTTATGGCTGACGACTCCTGGGAGGCAACAGAAACATCAGCTCACACTTCTGACTCTGTGCCAGAAACTACTGAACCGTTTTACAAACACATAATCTCACTTAATTTCCACCACACCTCTTTGAAAAAGGTAATTAATCATTCCATTTTACTGATGAGGAAACTGAGCCCTAAAGAAGTGAGGTGAACCAAGGTCACAACCAGAAAGCTGCAAGACCTGAATCGAACCCAGATGGTCTGGCTCCAGAATCTGTACCCTCCTCACCACTGTGGACTTTTCCGTTTCACCCAGTGGAAAACAGGAGATGTCTTGATTGCTTTGGGCTTAAAGTTTTAGTCCCCATCACATAACCCAATTGGATACGTATTAGGATTACTGTTTTAATTTGGCTAATCGTGAAATCATAGGGTAAAAAGATGTTTGGCCCAACTCCATCTCAGTTGAACCAGGGTTTTCCTTCTTTGAATGTGGAACTTCAGAGAAGGTGAACTGGCAGTTGGCTCCAGTGTCTCCTGTTCCATATTGCTCACCAAGTCCCCTGTGCCTGTCCCACGCTACGGAACCAGTCTGCACACCGACTACACACACTGATGCTAAGGTTCAGAACATTACATTATCTCCTCAAAAGATTATCCTATTATCAACTCCAAAGAGCATTATTAGAAAATGAACTGTCACTTTTTTTAATGATCTTTTTTCTTAGTACACTTAGTGGATTTTTCTCTTAGTTCAAGTGTATTTCTTAGGTCTCACTATTCCTGGTAAATATGTTAAGCTCACGAGGTAAACCTCATAAGAACATTTTGTATGTCATTTCCTGGAAACTGAAAACCAGATTGTTTTTAAAATCTAAAGATTATAGTCATCTGACAGAGGATTATAATAGTTTATAGGGCAAAAGGCAAGCAAATAAGTTAGAAATACTAGTAGAATTAAACTCTTTCAAAAATTACTTTCCTCCAAATGTATGGAATTGTATAACCTGATATAATTTCTGAACTATTAAACATGGTATTATATGAACAGCAGTCAACATCAGTGATAATCAGATTAAAGCTGGAGACCAAATGCTAAGAGCCAAAGGGTGAGGTGAGTCCATATTTCTTTGTCAAAATATTTCTCAGGCTTTGCTGAATGAAAACAGAGTGACCAAGCATAAAAATCATAACCCAAATCTCTCACATTTCAGAAGGATAAATTTAGGAGTTATTACATTTTGCTCATCCAAATTTTAAGATACCCAATAATTTTAGCCTCTTATCCCAATAATATCATGTCTTAGAATAGTTCTTATTTTAATCTTTGAGACTATAAAACTACACTCATATGTGAATTCACTCATTTGTTATCTATTCATTGAATATTTATTGAGCTTCTACTAAGGACCAGTTATTGGAACCCACCATCTTGAAAGATAAACATCATCACCACCACAAATAAATACATACTAGGCACAGTGTTGGACTGAATATTCCAAGTGCTTTATTTAGTTTATCTCAGGTAATCACGACAACCCGTTGAGACAGGTATTACTACAGTCTCATTTTACAGATGAGTAAAAGAGGTTTGGAGAGGTCAAACAACTTGAGTTTCATAGCTCATGGTGAAATCAAGTTTCACATGGACTGAAAATCTTGTGCTTTTTAAAAAGTACCAGGCTATATTGCCTCTTGTAAAATGCTAATTAAATGTATTAAAAATGTATTCACTATGTGCATATACAATATCATGGAAAAAGGCAACAGGAAAGTTTAGCTCTGAATGTATAGGAAGCCATCAGGGCAACATTACATTGGAAGTGGACCTTGAATGATGAACGGAAGCTCTGAGATGGAAGCATGGATGTGGCGTTGGCTGGGACAAGGCATGGATTTCTTCAAACCCCGATTCATGGTTGTGTATAGCTGGGTGAAGAGCATAAACAAGCTGCTAACTAAGCAGCTGGAGCCTCACTGGGAGGGGCCCACAGAACACGCTAAGAAGTTGAAATTTCATCCAGCAGGTAAAGGGAAGGCACTGGGGAATTTCAAATAGCAAGTGATGTGATGAGACCCCTGTTTTAGAAAAATCAGTGGCTTCATGTGGAGGCAGAGACGGTGGCTGGAAGAGATTACCGCAAATGTGCAAGGAAGAGGTGTTCTGTCCATGCACAATGAAAAGAGGGGGACTGATTTTTTATAATGTATTTAGGAAGAAATATGTATGGGACCAAGGTTATCATGAGCTGTGAGTGCTGAGGGAGAGAAAGGACTTGTGCGTTGCTTGAATGAGTTTGTAAGACTTCTGTACAGAAACAAATTGAGAGTTACTAGTTCCATTTTACATGGAATTTGCCTGCCTGTGGAGCATATAGGTAAAGATTTTCAATAGAAAATTACTAAAATTCAAGCAAAAAGTGGGGCTTGAGATAAAGATTTGGAAGTTGATGCAATATGGATGACATCTAAAGCCACAAGGGTGGCGGATCTTGAGGCTGGGGGATAACTGGGCCCAGAGTTTCAGGTGGAAATAGTATGCACACATACACACACTACAGGCAACTGTCTGCTTCTGATGCCAGAGGAGAAGTCCACGTTTTTTAAAATCTGAAGACTCTTTAGCATAAGCAAGACTCAGGGAGTAAGACAGGGTTCAACTTGCCCACAGAATCAGCAGCATATGCATTTGTTCTATCTTCAGCTATAGCAGAAAGTGCTTATATATGGGAAAAGTAAAGTTACTTCATGAACCAAGAATTGCTTTGATATTTACATTTTTTTCTTACCTCATACCCCCCAAAAAGAACCAGGTAATGTCTTTTTCTTTCAATCAATGATTTTAAAACTGGCTTATTGGGGAAAATATCTTGAAATCTATTAAAGTTCTATTTTTGTCATGGACTGAAAAGCTTCAGTAAGCAACTATTGCTATCCTTATAAATTTATTTCTGCTTATGCAATGGATTCACCAGATTATAGTCTGACTAATTGTGAGTGTCACACTTTGAAACTTCAATGAGGTAAGTAAAATTGAGGGAGGACATTCATTTTGCTCAACCATTGTAGTTCTATCAAGAGTCCTACCATTAGAATTAGTTCAGTAAAGGCCCTACTGCTTCTACATGAAAGAAAAAACACTTAAAAATACATTCACTGAATCTGGACTCTCACTTTATTGTGGGAGTTTGATGCTTTCTCCCAGGAAAAAGCTTTAAACCAGGACACCTCAGCAATAACAGTATTTTCCTGTCATTATCCAAATTGTCAATAAAAGGGAAGATCATTATGATCCCAAATAAGGTAGAAAGAACGGAGTGATAAACTAGATAGATTTCCCACCAGGCGATATGAAAGCAAAATTATCCCAGACAAGGGAGAAATGACGCTCAGCATGTAGAGGTTGAAAGTGTTCCTGTTGAGTCACGGTGGTCAAGACATACCAGTCAGCCAGGGCGAACCCTTCTGTCTAGAAAGCATAGCTGGTTTCTACAAAGAAGTTTAGATTCTGATGTTGCCAATATCTAACTATGGGTGATTTAATGAGAAAGCCACCTTTCATTATCTGGGTTGCCAATGCCTCTGGCCTTGAAATGCTCTTCTGTCCTGGGTTCTCTGACATCCAGCTGGTACATGTTCTGGAACTCCTTACTTCCTGGGCTATTCCTCTATCTTTTGTGCAGGCTCCTCTTCTTACCAGCTGATGAGTCGTTTATTAATCTCATTCACACCCATGACTGAAATTATTCCTATATACACACAGTCACAATTGGTATCTTTACCCAGGTCTTTCCCTTGTAGTCCACATCTGTAACCCAATTCCCTGTTTGACATCTCCACTGGGATGTCTCCAAGTATGGCAACTCGCTCCAAACCTGGTTCCCTCCCAGTGACTAGCCTTCCACTCGACTACCACTGTCATTCACTCAAGGGCACAAGAAACCCTCCTTTATGCAGCCATCATTTACGCCCCCCACTCTCACCCTCCGTATGCCATCCATCACAAAGTCCTACTGATTTTTCCTTCTAAATCACTCTCAAGTGTCCAATTAAAAGAGATGTAGGATTCAGCAACAAAATATTTTAAAAACAACCATCAAGCCTCAAAATCTAACTAGACAGCACTAAAGGTAGTTAGTGGAATGAGTGCCTTCTTTCTCTTTGCCTTGTTTCCCTACCATTTTGCCATCTATATTTTATTGCAGATTTTGTTTCATTGAATGAAACTTCCATTTCCTAGAAGATAAGAAAATCCAACAGCTGATATAAGAGACCTCCCATTACAATAAACAAAGGGGAGTTAGCTTTACCGGCCTCCCCCAAGGTTCACTGGCTTTGAATGTTTATATGTGTGTGCTAGTGACTTTTTCCTTGCTTTAAAAATATCTCATCTCATTAAACTGTATGGGACCTCTTTCTGGGCAGGAATGTGTATATCACTAATATTCATAGACTTAATGTTTAATAGGTAGTGGAGGTGTGAAGAATGAAAGATGGGGTTAAGTGCCATCTTTTCTCTCCGATATAAGAATGAATTTCAAAGACTTCTAAAATTCCCTTTTTCATTTCCTAGACAGTATAATCCACTTGTATTTATTACAAACTTGTACCTGGCCCTGAACAAAGAAGGCTCCATGTCATTTATTAATAATAATGTGTTGACAGGAATGGAACAGGGGAAAGATTTTCTACAATTAGCACCACCCTCAGCTGATATTCTACAGCACCCACTTGTTGACTTTGGGCAATTATGCATTGTTATTATAAATTCTGTTTTTTAAAAAGTAGAAATGAAGAGTTTCCAATAATAGGGATAATTATATAAATATATCAAATTCAGTATTCTACCATTAAAAATGGTAGCAACCTACCACTTTAGGAAAAAAAAACTAATTTACACAGCAGGAACTATATAAATTTTTTCACAAAGTAAAGCCAAATATATAGGGCAATGACACAGGAAGGTGTTGAGTTGAGAAATAATTTTACCTGATCATGAGTAACAGTGACTATAAAATTTCAGGGAAACTTAACTGACTACATTGGTGTTAATTCCATCACAACCTAAAGCAGAGATGGAAGGAAACCTGGAACTCTCCACTCATGCCCTAGTCTTCTTTTTAATCTGCTCTGAAACATTATTTGTCTTAGGCAGAAACCAGTAAAAAGCCAATGAACAGGAAAAAAAATCGACCCCAGGATAATTTTAAATGAGAAATAAAATCTGGAGGGAAACCATGCCAGAATTTATTGAAAAACAGATTTTTCTCCTTCAAAAATGTTATTAAAAAATACGAATGTTTTCGTGACTTATTGCCAAGTACATTTTATAAGCTCTCTGCTACTCAGATGTACCACACTGTACAATGTGATGGATGGGGGCTATTAATCATTTTTACTGAAGAACAGAACAGCCCATGCAACATACTGCTATTAAAAAAGGTGAGGGTATTCTGAGAGTACAAGTCACACTTCACATATCCCCTGGTTTTCAAATAGTTCCCTCCTACTGACTAGCAGCCTCTGCAGATCTTGAAAGATGGGCTGGCTTATGATATTGGGTTGTCACACTGCCCCAGGGCAGTCCCAATTCTCTCTCCAGCTTTCATCTGCAGTCATCCCTGTGTTTCATATAGTACAACACTATTTGCACTTCTGTCCGTTATCTACATTTTAAACTAAACACAGTTTTACATATTCTGTTGCTGGATTGTACTCAAAGGGATGGGAGAAGTATGAAGAACTTGTCTGCTCTCACCCCTAGGCAGCTGCCCAGGTAATATTATCACCCCAGGCAGAATCTAGCTTCAGTGAAATCAGTTGCCCATTGGTTCAAAGAAATTAACCACACTGATGAAGCAGAGGGAGGACCGATCTACAGAAAAGAGACCAGATAGACAAGTGATTTTCAACCAGTGTGCTGCAAGAATTTTCAAAACATGCAATACCTGACTAGTCAGGGGCAATAACCTCTTTTCCTTTAGGTTGTCAAATAAAAATATGACAACAGCCAACACGACAACAGCTGTCTGGTGTGAATGCCCTTTCTTGAACCATAAATATATAGGTCACATAATAGAGTTGCATTTTATTGGTCACATCGCATAATAAGATTGTGTCTGAATGGTTAACTCTTGGTACCAGAAATCCTTATATATGTATAGGAACCTAATTTTTTAAAATGTCACTTTGGAGCAAAAAGGGCAGGTAATTACTATTCAATTTTTTGTAAATCAAAATTATACCTATTTTTTTGTCAGATTAGCAAAAAATATATTTTTTGGTGTGCTGCAGAATTTTAGCAATTAGTTTGTGTGTGCCATGAGATGAAAAAGGTTGAAAATTGCTCAGATAGACTGTTTTAGGTAGGGCTTTTATTATTTTCACTGAGAAAACAATATAGTTCTTATACGTATTGGTATATCATAGATTGTCTTAAATAGAAAAACAATGAGAGCCGATTATAAATAAGTCTCCTTTCCAAAGAGATAGACATGATTTCAGTGTTATCATCTCCTCTTTTACCCTCTCTCTTCCATTCTCTCTTTCTTCTCCCCAGCACCCTCCTTCCTCTGTAATCCCTCCCCCAAGGCTAGTGCCTTCCTTCCTCTCCAGTACACTGGGGTTTGAGCTAATGTCCAGCTCCTGCTGATCCAGAGGTGAATGGGGCAGAGAGGATGGCAGAACTGGACATTTCCCTCTTCCTGTTAAGGCTTGCAGACCCCAGTCTATGGCTCCTGGTTGAAGCAGAGCTAAGAGCACACTGGATCCTGACCCTTCACAGAAAGGAAAGGTGACGGCTCTTGAAAGATCTGTCTCTGTCCACAGCAAAGGACATTCTACTACCCAGCTTCTTTTCCCACAGTTCTACATGGTCCACTCAATCCAAAATTTAAGCACACAAAATACATTTTGCCCTTCAAAAAGACAAAACATGAAACCTTCACTAACTCTGACTTTCTCTGAATAATTATCCTGAACTTGCTTTTCTGGCTAGTACTTGGGGATGCATGTGGTTCGCTGAGAAGGCCTCATCGCCTCCGGGGAGAGCTCACTGCTTGTCAGACTTGAAAGACTGAAGTGTAACGCGGGCTTCATGTGGCTTACTGTGGTAGAATTGCATGTGTCAGTGGCAGGCTGCGTTACACCCCCAGAAGGCCAGAACCTGGAGCAGACACCAACCTACTGCAATCTGGAAAGGTCCCTATGATAGTGATTGTGGTAGCAGAGTTTACCAGTTGATAAAAGAGAGAGAGACACCATTTGAGGGTGTCCTTAGTATTAAAAAACCCTACAGAAACTTAGATAACCAGCAGGATCCTAAAAGCAGAAATGGAAGAACGGGCTATGCTACATGGAACATGTAGGTACCTGGTTTAAAAAAAAAAAAAAAAAAAAGTCAAAGAGTCAGATTTCTCATTTGCGGCATAAGGTCCAAAACAGACAGACAGACGGTAAAGGTGACTTAGTTCCTAGTTTATTTAAATTAGGGTTACAGTGAGACCTAGTTACCAAATCAGAACACTGGACTCCTGCAAATCTCCTGGTCCTGGAGTTCAGGGTAGAGTGGAACCTTCTAACAGCGGGGGTGCACTGATTCTAGGTAAATGAATGGAACTAAGAGGGTCAGTTTATTGAGTATTTAAATTTTCCCAGACTAGATTTCCATCTTCCATCCAGCTCTCTTCTCTTATATCCTCCAACTCAGAAATTTACTTTAAAACTTTCTGACCTTTCTTCATATATATCAAACACTTAAAAAGCAAATGGAACTCCTTTATGGATATGTAGTCAAAGGGAAAAGATATAAACATTTTAAAAGGCAAGTTTCATATATCAAAGTTTCCATGAAATAATTCTGTGTTCTTGATTTTTATCATGATACCCAGAGACATATCACAAAAAAGAATGGAATGGTCACCCCCTACTTTTGTTGAGATACGTATGGGAAATATTATAAATCACTAAATTGCACTAGATAGAAAAATACAGAACGTGTGAAGTTAAAGCACGATCAGGAGAATTCTGCAGGAACAAGAGTATTCTCCAGACCACATTTTTTGAACCAGTGATTAAAAACTTTACTTCGCTGGCTTTAACATCAGAAGACTGGCATGCATTTGAAAACACAGGAGGTAGTACTAAAAAAAAAAATCGAGGAGGATTTGGTTAGTAACAAGCTTATTTCAGACCTCTTCAGATGAAGGTCAAGTAACATTCTCATTAGTTCCCAGTTTATTTAAATTAGGGTTACAGTGATTTAAAAGTCGTCTCCATCATCCTGGCTCCACAGAGCCCAAAAGAAAGGGTTCTTGAGGCTTTATAATTTTCAAAAGATACTTATAATTGTTAGAATATATGGCGGGGTTTTTTTGGTTAGGTTTTTGTTTTTCATCATTTTGGATTAATTCTTTGAAAAGGAGTTCTGTGGGGAAAAGCTTTACCAACTCCCAGCCATCCAAACCCAGAGGGCCTTCAATTAGCTCAGGAAACAGACTTGAGAGATGGTAGCACTTTGCCTTTTTGATTGTTAACTGCTTTTATTTTCCATTTTATTTAAGATACTTAATTTGTTTTTAGTGATTTACTCTTCTTGGTAATTAGATGTAGTGATTAGCGAGCATCTTTTCCTTGGCAATGCAGTTTTCCTTGAACAGAAATGCGCTTAAGTCAACATTACAGTTGCAGCAACTAAGTGTAAGGATTTGTGAAGGGAAACAGCCAGCTAGATCCCCTCTCTTCTGCTTAAGCGATGCAAATTAGAGGTAAGACAAAGAAACAAGTAATTAGTGGGAGACAGGCAATAAAATGGATATTTTGAATGCAGAATCCATTCATAACACAACACTTCTCAAGAGAGCTGTTCTAATAGATTACTTGCTGAAATGCATTATTTAAGCCTGTTGTTTAGAGCTAGAAGTAAATGCATCTCCTCTGCATTTGGTGCATAAAGCCACTGGAACAAATGCAGGTCAATATGAGGTTACTGATTTGTCTTTGCAAAATCAGATCTGATTATCAGTCCAAAGGCCAGATGACCTAAAAGGAGCTATTAATGCCTAAGAATGCGATGCGCGAGCATACTTCCATAATAATACAGAACAAAAATGGCAAAATGTTCAAACAACTTGGGAATACCAAGAAAATATCCTTGTTTTGCTTTTTATTTAAAAATAGTTTTACTCAACAAATCAGCTAAAATAAATGCATCCTGTTTCACTGGGGAATTTCACCAGCGCTGTCATCATCCGCTTCCTGATTCTAAGTGCTGGTCTCCTATTTTGTACGAATTTCATTTCGAAGTGTCTCCTGTCGTCGTGATGGATGCGGAAGCCCGGCTTCCCTGATTGAAGAGTGTCGCACTTCCGCCTCTGCCACTAAGTCTCCAAACAAAATTCCACCGCCGCCCCTTTCAAGTTGAAAGGCAAGAGGGCCTTTTCCCAAGCTGAGAGGCTGTTTCCAAGTGACAATTCCTTGTCACTGTGAAAATGTGAGCAAAAGACAGAGAAGTTCCCATGCCTCTGGTGAACCTCTGCTGCCCCGACCCTCTGCGGGTGACAGATTAAAACGTCCCCGGGCTTTAGCCGGGTTACAGGTAAAAACCATCACGAGTGAAAGGAGAGGATGAAGGGAACACCGGAGGGCTGAGACACGGACAACTCTGCGACAGTCCTCGGAGATTTCAGCCCCCACGACAGACCCCGGAGTCACGCAGCGGGCAAGCAGGCAGCTGGCTCCTGCCACGCAAAACCAGGGATTCTCATTTTAATTAGGTCACAGACTCTCTTAATAAGCCTGCGTGTATGAGTGCATTTGTGTGTGTGCGTGCACTGGTATTTTGCTAACAAGCCCAGGAAGAAACCCCATCGTGTCAATCCCCTGCGCAAAGTCTCATCGGGCAGTGTGTCGGAGCTGGTGCCGATCTTGGTGCAGAATTAGAAAGAAAAACAGCAAATGAACATAAATGCAATTAAAAAGGATGAATGCTTGATAAGAATAATAAATAACTTTCCAGATCAAAAGCACATCGAATCCAGTTATGACTCTACCAAAAATATCAAAATGTAATTATACTGTTTTCACACATCATTATTTGCCATTTCAGGAAATTAGAATGGACACATTAATTAATGTACAAATGATATTCAATTAAAACAACTGCCGTGTATCCTTCATGGTTTTGCACTAGAATTCTTGCCAATATCCCCTTACTCTAAGAGTTCATACCAAGAAGTCTCACATATGTTTATCTGGTGTTTAAGGTCTGCCAGGGACATACTCTTCCTTGGGAACATTCAGAAGCCAAATGACAGACATTCTGGCATGGACACATTGCAGGCAGTGTTTTCCCACAGTGCCTGAAACACTGCCTTTTTTACCTTGAAGAAGAAATCAACAAATGTATTTAACACAGAGGCATGGCTCTTGCTTTCCTTTTGCTTGTTTCCCTTTCCAGAGAAAATGTTTTCAGGAAAAGGCCGGTTGCTATGGAAGCTCTGCTGTCAACCACTTTAGTATTAGAAGGTTGGAAAACATTCAACCATTTCGAGTCACCTGATCTACTAAACATTCCCAAGTTCATTATAATAAGAATGAGGAAGAGAAGAGACTGACAAGGTGATTTCAAAAAACAAAGCAGCTCTTTGCCCATAAATGGAAGCGTAGCTCAGTAACTGGAACCTGGATAAAAGACAGCTGATTTTCACACACTTTTCTTCCAAAGCTACTCTTACAAATCATGGTATTTTAGAAAAATAAGACACATTCTCAGATTTCTAAAATAACGCACCGTTCTTGTCATTGTTATGTACTTAGTGTAAAGTTACTGCTCTCAATTCAATTCAGTCTCCAGCAAGTTAATTTGCCATAAAGACACGTTTTCATAAACATGAATGCAAATAAAGCACCGGAATCCATGAAACATAGTGTTCAAAACGGGCCTGGAAAATGGAATGGTTTCCAATCTACATGTCCAGTCTCTGAGAACTCACGTGGATTGTCATGTGGTCGATAGGATCTCATCCTAATGCCATTAGCAGAAATTAACTGTAACCAATTGTAAGTGGCTACTAATTGCCCATGACGATGACAGAAAAGACTGACTCAACCTCAGAAGAGTTAATTTAGTCTGAGTGGTAGAGATACAGTGTGAGGCTATCATAATTATATCGCAGGTTGACCTTATTAATTAGCCATCCTGGGGTTCTAGTTGTAAAACAGAGATCAAGAAATGAGTGATCACATTGACAGTCTGGGCCACGTTAACGGAAATGACTGGCTGATTCAGCTGGAAAAAAGGGCCTGGATGTGCATGTTAAAAAGTTGTTGTTCCCCGGTCAACACAAAATCGTTCAATTGTTTTATATATGTAGATTATTATTAGCATCACGTTTGTTTAAAAGTTTGCTTGACATTTGGAACAGTTCCACTGTGATGCCCAATTTGATGACATTAAGGTAGAGATTCCCTAAAATTACAAAGTTGAGATGCCCATTATGTCTGTTTATTTGATCTGTAACATCCTCATACTTGTCTTCCTTTCTCTTTGTCGTCCCCCACCCCCTCCCCTCCACACTGCTAGTTTGTGTGGCATATATTTACTTTCAATACTGATACAAGTTCAAACTGATTATAGTTCGAATTTCAAAGTACCCTTTGTGAGACCAGACATGCCGGAAGGTAAAAACAATGTGGCCTGTCTGAACTTTCAGGACTAAGCTCCAATAACCCTGGGCACGGTCAGTTGGAATCTGCACATTAACTAGCTCCCAAACACTAAAGTGTTCCCATAGGTAAGCCCCCTCTGAAGAAGAAACCGGCCAAGTGTCCCACAGAATGACTGACAGCAGCTTTAACTCCTTCTTCTGTCAAGAAAATCAACAGACCAACCCACACAAGAAAAGCTAGAGGAGACAATGACAAATGAGGTGACCACTTCGGTTTGCATCCATTGGCATGCTAATTCCCCGACAGAATAGGAAATTAAGACTGATGTCAATCAGGAGCACAGCCTCCTGTCACACACACTGGAAGGGAAAGGCTGCACTGGGCAGCATGGAAATGCCAGGCCACGCATCTCCTCTTTAATTGAGAAGCGCAAAGGGAAGGGAAGGTGCGGATTCAGAGATGCTACCAAATAAGAGGTCTGGGTCCCACATGCCGATGAATATTCATTCGCTCAGCTGTGAGGCTGAGCACTCGTCATTCCAAGATGCCTCGACCTGAAATTAGGGTGCCAAAGGGCAACGGGGTATCTGCAAGACCCTCTTGGAAGAGCCTGGCTTTGTTATGGTTACCGTTACCTTTCTCGTGAAGGAAATGCCACTTGTATTACATTTCTTAAAACTTTTGGAAAAGTTGAGGGGGAAAAAGTTGAAAGTTGTGTGGTGGTGATAAAAATGACTGAAAACTTACAAATAAGACATGGGGGGGGGGTAGGATGGTATGTCCTTATGTTGTCAAAGTGGGGCACTGTTTAACAGACCTGCCCAAGGATTATTTAATTCTCTAGAATGTATCTGTATCTGATTTTGTTACTTAGTATTTGATTAGAAGCTACAGGTTTTTAAAAAAGAAGGTACAGATTAATTTAGAGATTTATGCCCGGTTGAAAAGAATACCCCTAAAGGTTATGGTTTTATTACTCTCTAAGACATTCCTCAGTTTTATATATAACCAAGAAATTTTATTCTAATATTCATTTCTAAATGCCTATATTCAGGTTCTCAAACACTCTTTAAACCTGCGTTACCATTTTACAAGGTTTCCTCACTGATGAGCTCAATAAATCGTTGGCATATGTGCGTTCCACACTTCACTGAGGGTTACATTTTTAACTTTGAAAAGTTTTGAGAGCGGTAAGCTCACTTTTAGTTATCCAGGTTTTTTATTGCTTTTATCTATTTTTCCATGGGTTAAGTATTTCTACAGGCTAAATTTCATAAAATGAGTTCAGAAACTTCTAGGCTGGTGGGGAAAAAAATCTATTTTGGGGTTTTCCTCCATCTTTGATTTACCTTTTTTCCTTCTGCTCCCCAATCAGCAGACAACGTGCTCATCTGGCTGCAGAAACCTGTATTTTAATATTTCCTTGCAAGTGTAGTTTAGCTCTTTAAAAAAGCTAGGACAGGCATTAAAAAAAAAAAAAAAAAGGCAGAGGGGCTGTCTCACATGCCAACAGCCTCATTTCTTTTAGGTCCAGGCCAGGTGGGTCAGTACTCTCTCAAGGCCCAAAGAGGTTGACTAACTTCCATACAAGAGGCCCTGTTTCTCACAAAAGTCTTCATTCTTCTGCTAAAGAGTTCCCCGGGCACAGCTGCCTTACCCACCTCGAGAGAGAGAAATGATTTCACTTCATGCCCTCAAACGCACTGACTCAACAGCAGCTTGTTAAAATGATGAAACCTGAATTGGGGGGTGGGGGGGGCAGTTGTCCTAGAGTTAGTTACCTACACTTCTAAATGACAAATCAATCGTTCGGTGTTCTCTCAGGTGACTCTGTAAAAATGTCTGAATATTGTAATCTATAAGACATTTCTTCTTAAACTATTAAATACTAGAATAGAAATTCATTTTTTTATTGTTGACAGTACTGTAGATATCCCCTATTTTCCCCCTACCTGCCCCCCTCCACCCCAGCCCCTGCCCCACTCCAGGCCTTCACCACACTATTGTCTGTGGCCATGGGCTATGCATAGATACATATATATGTTCTTTGATTAATCTCTTCCTGTCCCCTCACCCCACCCCACCAGAGATTCCTCAGTCTGTTCCATGCTTCTATGACTCTGGACCTGCTTTGACAGTTTATTTTGTTCATTAGATTCCACATATAAGTAAGATCATGTGATACTTGTCTTTCTCCAACTGGCTTATTTCACTTTGCATGATACTCTCTAGGTCCCTCCATGCTGTCTCAAAGGGAAAGAGATCCTTCTTCTTTACAGCTGCATAGTGTTCCATGGTGGTGAATGTCCCACAGCTTTTTTATTCACTCATCTACTGATGGGCACTTGGGCTGTTTCCAGATCTTAGCTATTGTAAATAACACTGCTATGAACACTGAGGTGCGTATGTTCTTTCTGATTAGTTTTGGGTAAACAATCCAATCAAAAGGTGGGCAAAGGACCTGAGAAGACACTTCTCTAAAGAGGACATACATATATATGGCCAATAGACATGAAAAAATGTTCAATGTCACTAATCATCAAAGAGATGCAAATTAAAACTACAACGAGGTATCACTTCACTCCTGCCAGAATGGCTACGATCAACAAATCAACGAACGACAAGCGCTGGCGAGGGTGTGTACACTGCCGGTGGGAATGCAGACTGATGCAGCCACTATGGAAAACAGATAGTTTCCTCAAAAACTTAAAAGTGGAACTGCTGTTTGACCCCGCGATCCTAAGAAATTCATTTTTTGTTAATGGGGAGGGGGGAGAGAAATTTAAAAAGCAGCATGTCCAGAATGGGACATGATTTTACTTTGTCTTCTCCAAAGATCAGGAAGAATAATTCTTTCAATCTGGAAAGAGGGGCTACTTATTCTTTTAAATATATACATATATAAAAACCTTCTCTTTAAAATTGCCAAGGCTCTTCATCATAGTTGAAATGCTCCAGAGGCTACTTCTAATTGCTTCTACCCTTCCATTATCTCCTTACTCCTTAACCTTTGGCCATCTGGCTTCTGCCTCCACCAGCCACCAAAACTACTCCTTTTTACAGCTCCTCCTCCATTCAGCGTCCAGGACTATACTCCCCTAGGTCCACTGTCCCTGCCTGGGCTCATCAAGCCGTTTGCGCTGTAGGATGCCTGAAGGAGCCAAGCCTGTCCTTGCCACCTTCTCAGCACCACACCCTCTTCCTGGAAATTCTTCATTGTCTCTAGACTAGAGCATAATTCCTCCATTTTCAATTACTACGCCCTTTTCACCTCCAAAATTCTACGGGTACCTCAAACTCAGCCAGTATAAAAGTGAATTTGTCATTTTTGCTGCCGTTAACTGCCAACCTTCGCCGTGACAGACTGCCTTTTCCAAAGGTGGCTGCAATCATCGCCCCTGTCCCATCTGCTCCTCTGAAATGTGACCTGCCACCACCCCTCTGAGAATGGGAGCCCAGTTCTCTCGTCTGGATCTGGGCCAGGGTTAACCACTGCCTTGTAACTAGCAGAATGTGGCAGAAGGAGCACTGTGTGACTCTGGAGACTGGGTTAGAGGAGACTGCAGCTCTTGCCCAGTTGGTCCTACTGGAAAGCTCTCCTCTCCCTACAGAAGCTCTCTCTCTGGAAACCCAGAAGCCATGGTGCATGGAGAAGCCACACATGTCCTTTATTCACCAGGTCCAGCTGAGCCTGGCTTTTGAGTAATCCCATCCCAGGTGTAAGGTGACAAAGATTCTCTCCTGGAGCAAACTCTAGCCAGGTTCCTCTGAGCCCTTCCTTAGCCTATAAAGACTTTAACAAGCACTAACATTTTCTAACACCTCCATCCCTAGGATGGCCCTGGTCTCCCTGAAAATATCTCCTTGGGAAAACTCAAGGATACCAAAGAATTTACCTTTTAATCCAGGCAACACCTGAAGACAGGGTCTCTGTCTCCCAGCCTCTGTGGGAGGGTAGGGGGTCCAACTTCCATAAGAGCCAGTTAACAAACCCAGATGGGTTTCATGTGGACCAAACCCTCCTTCCTGCTTCTTTGTAATTTTCAACTTCCCCGACTCTGAGTGCCACTCACCCCTTCCCTGTTCCCTCACTCTCCCTTTAAAATGCCCAGTCACCTCTGTACAAAATGAAGTTGAGTTCAGTTCACACTGGGCTTCTCTCCCTGTTGCAATAGTATGTTACTGATTAAAATCGGTCCTGACCTCTTTAACTGGCATTATCTTTGATACAGACATGTGAATGAAGAAGCCTCTAGATGATTCCACTCCTCAGCCTTGAGTTGCCACCAGTCATTTGAATCTTTCCAGCAGAGGCCCCAGACCTCACGGAGCAGAGCTAAGCCCTCCTAGCTACACCCTATCCAAATTCTGACCCTGAGATTCCGTAACGATGTCGTTTTCTGCCAGGAAGTTTCAGATGACTTGTTATGCAGCAATAGGTAGCCGCTATACCCAACAAAACCACCGATTCTGCATGTTCCCTGCCATCCAAGGCATGTCTTCTATCCATTTACATAGCCGAGCTGAGGCAGGTAATCATTTTATGAGTGTAGGTGAGCACCAACTCACACACTGGCTCTGCTTCTATGCTCTCCCTCCTCTAATCCATTTTGTATGTTGCTGAATTAATCTTTTTAAACCACAGGTCTAACCACATCGTTCTACTAAAAATCCTTTAATAGATCTCCAACATCTATGAAGCAAGTCCTCTATAATTTGGCCTAAATTTACATTCTCTGCCTTATCTCCCATTTTCACTGCTTGATTCAGCCCAACTGGATTAGTCCCTCCTCTCCAGAGATGTCCAAAATGTTGCCGTGGCTTTGCCTCGCTCATGCTGTTCACTCTGCCTCGTGTCTTTTCCTCTCACGGTCGGGTGTGTCTGCCTCCTTCAGGGCACAGATCTGCTCACTGGAGTGTCCTCAGCGCATAATTACCTTTACTCTGGCGTGCCCCATCTTTCCTCTTGTACAAATATTTGTTTTTACATCCCCTCCACTACTGGACTGCCAAGTTCATTAAGAGCACAGATCATGTCTTGGACATCTATCTTTCCCCAGTGCCTAATACACTGCTGTGCCCATAAAAGGACATTCCGTTTTTCTGTCACTGCTGAGAACATACCAGAAACACCAACTTCATTAGCAGGGGAAAAAAGTGTAATCACCTGGTCTGGAAATTCTTCTGCCTTAACATTTAATAAATGTGAGTAATGTCGAAGGCCATGGGAATGACCACCCCCACTTCCTCCTCTGGAAGGTCTGAGAAAGAAGAATGCCTTCATTTTTGGTAAAAAGAGAAGTTTTGAGTGAGATTTTCACTGTAGGTGCCTGGAGAAGGGGTCTGTAAAAGAGCAATGTTTGCTAGCGCGATCTGGTAATGTAATTGGGTTTAAAAGACATGCGTTACCAGACCCTGTTTCTGTTGGTACTTGTTCTTATAGGTCAAATTATTCCTGCTAATAACATGGAGTCAAATCTCATCATAAATGCAGCGCATCTCATGCCAGGCCCTGCTGCAATTCACTGGCGTTTGTTAATAAAATAATGGAAAGGGAGGCTTACTGTCGTATGATACCAGAGCCCTTCCCTCCTCAATCCAGTGCCTCTAGAGAGCCAGACCGAGGGCAGGCAGCTGGCCGCTAATTTCCCTCACCTAAGCAACTTTAGTTAGCCCTCTTTCCAGCACTTAATTTCATACATGCTTTTGCCCCTTGCCAAAGAGGTGGGAGCTTTTAGGTTTAAGACAATCTAGTCTGTTCAAAAAAAAAAAATGCTATCACCCATACACTATCCAAATACGTAGCAAACACGTTCCTCATCCCCTTATAAGCCCTTCCGTGGTTGTGCATTCTGTTTGGTGGCTGGACTCTGAAGACCACTCCTACAGGAACCCATCTACCCTGTGGAGATAAAGGAATTCACCAAATTCAGAGAAACTTCTGAAATCCAAATGCCAACTTTATTGCTCCAGGATAGCCCTGACATCCCTGTATTTCTATTTGTTCTTGGGAGTTCTTCTTAAACTCCACCTGGAGACTAGAACTGCACAATTCTCTTGTCTCCTGTCACCCAGAGGCTCTAAAACCCCCTCACACTGACATAGTGATACAGAAAATCAAACACACCTAATTCCTTTTAAAAACCCAATCCCCAAGGATCAAATCATTTGGTGGTTGCTCCCCCATCTCCTCCAGCCCCTTTAAGAAGGCAGAAAACACCTTTCCCTGGAATTTTCAGAAATATATTTTTAACTGAAATTTTATTTTGGTCTCACTATGCAGGAAGCTATTATCCATCCACTATCTTTATGTGCGTGATTAGGAATAATAGCTGATTTGTGAAGTTATCTATTACAGGAAATAACCAAGATTAATGAGCCCTGTGGCACTTGCTGAATGCCTTGGGAGATTTATTGCTCAGCCTGTGCATTTCTCTCCTTGTGTTGTTGGTGCTGTCAGGAGTTTTTTTACAAATGCAAATGGAGATATGGATTAACTGTGGAAGAAGAAAAAAGCTCTTTCAATGTTATCAAACACTTTGGATCGCTCAGTCCCACCTCTCCCAATTATGCTGTTTCACTGCACATAAGGACACTGGAGTCTAGTCCCCATCTGGCTTCAGACCTGTTGGGGAGTGTCTGGCGCTCACCCTCCACAGCCCAGGGAGCAGAAACAAAAAATACTGTCCATGTAAGAATCCTCTCCCAAAGTTCAAGATTTAGTTTAGATGGAGAATAAAATGTGATTGCTATTGCTGCAAATGCCAAGGGAGTTTCAATCACTTGCTCAACCAGGGAGGTGCTGTTTTTTCCTCTGTGGAATTGTCCTGTAGCTATAGGGATGTTGTATGAGGCAAAATCACTGCCACCTTGTGGATTTACCTCCCTTCCGAATGGATTCAGGACAGCTCCGGGCCCTGTGCATCTCTGGAAATGGAAATGATCCAGGATGCGAATGAAACTTGAGCAGTATTGCCACTGTACTGTACCAACTATGCAGTTAATATGAAATTACAAAGCCAGCTTCTGAGACAAGGTGGATGGGAGGTAGTGACAAAAAGCTCCCAATGACTAGATCCCATTTGGGGGAAGCAGAATAAGGTGTGAGGCAAGGGCAAAGACCCTGAGCTCAAATGCCTATGTCCTAGCTGTGCAACACCCGCCCCCGCCCATCACCAGCCACATAGACCCTTTGCACCTCAATGGCCCATCTGTAAACTGTGGGAAGTAAGAGTACCAGTGTCACAAGGTCTTTGTGATGGATTAAATGAATTAAAACATGTACAAGTGCTTAGGTAAACTTCATAAATGTTAGCTATTGTTATCGTTTTTAAGTAACCATGTGTCAGTGGAGATTTACTTGCAATCTCCTGGACTCTTAATCCATGATGTTCTGATATATTAGTTCCAATCTGTAAATTGCCAGTGTTGTCAATGGACAGAATGAAGGTGTAATGGATGAACCCCCAAATAAGGAGTTAAAAGGTCTGGCTTCTTGACCCACCTCAGCCACTAACCAATAAGGTGCAATGTTGGTCAAGGCACTTTATATCTTTGGGTCTAGTTTTCCTATCCACAAAATACAGAATTGGAAAATGTTCTCAAATCCCTCAAAGATGGTATCACATTAAAGGTTACACTTGTCTTTCTGTTAATTTAGGGGGAGGAACAGTACCAAGAGAGAGCAAAATTAATGCAACATACCTGAAATTTTATAACTAAGAAAGAAAACCCTAACAAAGGTACATAAGAATATTCAGAAGATCACAGCGTTATCAACTAATAAAGACACAGGGTGTTTACTTGTAGAAATTATAAAAGTCAAAGCCTCTAAAAACATACTTTGCAAAATACAGGAACAGCAGAGTATCCCAACAGGATACTTTTAATGTGCTGGAGCCCACATTTCCATAATGATATTACGAGAATCATTGGGCTTATTTACAAGCGTATATACTGATGACCTTAGCACAGTTAGATGATAATGAACTTTTTGGTGAAGTGGTTTATACTCTCTAGACCATAATTTTCCCATTGTCTTGACAGAACTTAGTTTTTTTCCCCCCTTTATTCTTTTCCCAGAGACTTGTTAATTAATTATTATGTAGAGTCTGAGATTACTATACCAACAGAAAACTGGCTAGATTTTTTTAGCAATATATTTTCCATTTAAAAGCAGAAATTGTGGCTTGTGGATTACATCAGTTGTGAATTCAAGAGTATGATTTCTTCATTCCTCTCTCCCAACCCTACCCTCAAATCTGATCGTTAACATACTATCTATCTTTTTTAGGCCCAAGTAAAATTCCAAGTTGTCATCTTCAACTTTTGCAAATGACATTCATTTTCCCCTTCTCAGTGCCCCAAAGCCTTCTGCACCTCTAACGTAGCAGCCTGCACATCACACTCAATTATGTGTTGGTGCGCTCCTTCATCCAGCCCAATTAAGACCCTAGGCACAGAGACCATCTCTAATCCATATTTACTCAAAGATACAGCCAATTCCTCTATTTGTCCAACAAGATAAAAAAGACGACAACTATGTCTTAATTAATGTTTGCTTCCCCCCTTCCCCCCAGTTCCTGGAGTTTACCATCCATCCACAAAGCTGCTGTTCAATGTAAGTTATAGATTTAATTATTTCACTCCTTGGGGTTAAATCCAATTAGAGAACAAGAAAGTCGATTCTTCTGGAGTCTTCGCTCTTCTGGAAGGAAACAAATGATTCAAGTGACAGTTTCTTTTCTTTGCTCCAAAATTATTTGCTCAGACTGGATCCTCATGATGGGCTGGTAACTGCTCTGAACCCCGATCACAGGGTTCAGCCCACTGACTGAGAGAATGGTACATAAACTCTCAAACAGCCCATGTTGTGGGTGTTGAGACTGGCAATGGGAAGTATGGTGTGAAGCTGTGGTTACTACAGGACAGGGTCTGTTTCCAAGCCCTCTCCATCCATTCTGATTGAATCCTCCCTATTGCTAAATGAGAAAATCATTATTCACCCCCTTTTAAAGACAACGAAACTGAGGTACAGAGAGGTGAAGTGGCTTGCCCAGATAACTGATGGAACCAAGAGTCCATTCAAGCTGTCTGACTCCAGAGCCCTTGCTCTTAACCACTAAGCTTGGCTGCAGGGGTCAGGGGACAAATGCATTTCTCATCCACTGCAGGAAAAGGGGGATCGGGCGTATGGGAAGAACACGGGAAAAGTAAAGGGTTGAGAGAGGGCACATGACAGCATCTTTGTAAAAGCTTTCACGTAAAACTCAAGTTATTTTCCATCATTCATGGCTGGTTATTCGGCACTTTCTCACTCCTGTCGATGACAGAAAGCAATACACGTGACAGTCGTCAAACTACCCTTAGCACCAGTCTCCACTGGCCTCTCAACCTCTCTGCTATTTAAATTCAATTACACTGAAGTTCACAGGTTCCTGTAAGTCACTCACAAAGTGAGTCAAGATGCTGAAATACACATTTGTTTCCTATTATTAGGAATTTACCAGTTGGTACAGCCCCCAATCATGGGTATCTGTCAAAATGACAACAGTCCTTTTACCAGCTAGTTTTTATTTTCCCAATAGAGGTGTCATCTGTCAACAGATTCCGTGGTACAAATAGAAGGGTCATATGAACCTCTGACCTCACTGCCAGTCAGGACAGGATAAAAACCACAGCCAAAGGAAGTAATACATGTTGAGATAGGACCTGGTGCTGGGATCCATCCTCACAGGTGACTCTTCTGTGAGGGAGAACAAACATTTTTTCCTTGTATAAATGGAATTCTTTACCTGGTGTCTATTTGGAGACATTATATAAAGTGAGATCCTGTTCTAAATAATATTAAGGCAAGAGTGATTTCATAACAGCCAGTTATTCGATGCAAAGAGGCTGTTCAACACATACACTCTGAAGGATGCCCAAGCTTTGATGTGTTTGCTTGGAGGTTTGGCTTCCTTTGCAGTCTTCAATAAATGCCTTCCATGATGAGACAACCGAGCACAAACCATGCAACTCCTCATAGCCAGCCACATGCTCCTTGCCGAGAACAAAAAGAATTTTGTTTTCAGCTTAAATTTGCAAATGTGAAAAACTGGCTCTAGAGATTGGTAGTTAGAAAATCACAGCACTTTTAGAACTGGAAAGGATTTTGGAGCTCAGCAAAGTAATTCCTTCATTTTATAGATGAAAGAAGAGAGCCAGGCACGTGTGACATACACGCAGCTCCTCAGCTGTTCATAGCAAAGTGAAATCTAGAACCCAACTTTTCCGTCTCCTAGGCCACTGTGTCTTCCACTCTGCAGAGAAACCTAGTATACTGCCTTGACCACATCAGCTACCAAGACTCTGCTGGTGAATAAACAGCTAGATTTCCAGAAGACATGGAGGGAATAGAATTGAGAGAGACCTCAGCCAGGGCATAGGACTCATCTCTCCCACTGTTTCAACAAAAGACAGTTCACCATTGCCTGCAACTGGACAGATTTTCTTTAGGGTCCTTTGTTGGAAGGAGATAAAGGATGAGTATCATTTTGGGGGGAGTACTTGGTTTTGAACTCTGAGAAAGTGCCTGAGGGCAGACAGAACTGAAATCCAAAATTATACTCCCTTCTTTACTCCTCTCCTCCACAGAACGCTGGCTATGACCAGAAACAAGGAATCCAGAGCCCAGCCCCCAGCCCAATAGAATACTGACCGTTCTGTGATAAACTGGCCAAAATTACAAGGAATTTTGGAAGTCCCTCCAGAGAAAGCAAAGTAGGTCAGGGTGGTGTGCTACTGGCCCCAGAATAAAGCTTGTTCTGTTTTTCTTCTCTGTGAGTTAAAAAATGCATGAAAGAAAACACCGGCATAGAGGGAAATTAGAATCCAAGGAAATGCATCAGTAAATGCCCAACGTGCCCTGAAAGCCTTTCTTTCCTAAGAAAATGAGTAACAAGGATGCCCAGCTGGTGCACAATGCAAACCTTTTGGCAACACTTATTTACCAGAGGGGGCAAGAGGGTTGTCAGTACTTCAGAGAAAAAACAAACAAACAACAAACCTAAATACAGTTGTCCAAATTTTCACCGATTTCCAAATGAACCCTCCATGAGACCCCAATGTGTCAGTTTAATGAATTCTCATTTTTTCTATCTCAGTCCTCTCAGGTTCTGGCTGGTATTTGAAGTCCTAGTGCCAAAATAGTGAAATAGGGTCCTCATGTAGAATTTCCATCTTTCCTGGGAACAAATTCTATAGGGAATGTAAATGCTCTTGTCCCAACATCCTTTACCCAGTTCTTAAAACTCGAATTGTCCCAGGCATGACTTAGATTGATGTAAAATGTAAAGTCGTGAACTTGGATGCTAGTTGAACTTGAATTTTCAAGAGGTACTCTTTCAATTATGATACTGAGATTGAGACACCTGCCCTCAAGATTTCTTCCTCCTTTCCCCCTGTTGGTCTTTTTGCCCAACTAGTCAACAGGAAATAACTCAGTAAAAGGTGGTTTCTTCAAAGCATCTTACTTTCTAGCTGATGGTCTTAATATGAGACCATGCCCTGCTATATGAAAAATCTAATGTGTTTAAAAAAATATAAGTGAATCTTCTCTTTACTAAAGAATTTATTAAAAGGTTAAGGCTGCCCCGCCTCTAAAATAAGCACATTTTTATTTCAAGAATAATTTTATGTTTTGAAAGTTTAATTTCTATGAAATGGCTGCTGAAGCAACATTTCAGAAACTCAAGGAACACTCTTTTTTTTTTCCAAGTAAGTACTAAACTAGCTCATCTAACAGAGCCAACTTAGAAACTAAAAATGAAAGGCCACTGAAACAGGTGTAGTCCACCCAGCTCCAGGAACTGGCAGCAGCTAGACTTAACTCTAATGACAACAGACATGGATCAAAACACGGTTCATATAAGTTCCTTTTCGTTAAGTGAACATTAGGCCTTGATTCAAATTAAATACTGTCCCAGAGAAGGCCACCCACCACTCTCCTCCACCTCCAGAACTGTACTACTTCTTGTTACCTAAGTATCAAGTTAAGTGACCTTCCCTGGAACACATACTGCACAGGCCCTTTCATATCTGACTCAGGGCCATAAACAAAATCTTCTCCCAAAACGAGTGTTTTACATAGAGGAAGGCAGTTAATCCGAACGGAAACTTTCAAGTCTAATACTGGCTTTGCCTGCAATTTACCAAAAGTCTATACATTTCTAGATGCCCACAGAGGCAGCGAATCCATTCCTGGGTAATCTTGGGTAAACTGCAAACTCTGTGTTCCTTGTCTAATACAAGAAATAATAGCCACATCCCACTAAATATATGTAATCATCCACTTACTCAATCTATGAACATTTACTGAGAAATCAAGGTGGACTAGAAAGTGGCACTGACTAAGGACTAGTCCATTAATGATGGAAAAGTCTTGTAAATACACAGATTTACTAAACCAAGACAGAGAAAGCAAGGGAACATTAATGGGGCACCTACTTTGACCTTTTATGCATTACCCCACTTAATTCTCATAATAAGCCTATAGTGAGTGTCTCCATTTTTTTTAGATGAAGAAATTAAGGCTGTGAAAGGTTAAATGACTTGCTTAAGGTGACATTTAATAGCAAAGCCAGCATATGAACTAGTGTCTGCCAAGGGCAAAACCCTTCATTCTACCTTATTAGCTCTCATAAACGTGGCTAAGACATGTACAAACCAGGAAGCAACTGATGATGGTTTATAACCTTGACTATCAGCCAGACTTTTTCTTAGTGTTAGGAGTGGTACAAATAGTTAGCAACTAATAGATCCCAAAGTAATCTATTTTTTATTACTGAATGCTATTGCTCTTTGCACTGCATCATGGTAATTCTGATCACACACAATGACAACAGCCAGGGGATAGCTAAGTGCTGACCCTATAAAGAGGGCTGAGTGACAATTTCTCTTCCTACTTTGAAGAGCTAAATTCCATTGATCTGCATTTCCCCCATATTTTTATTATGACAGCTGTACATCAACCCATAAAGCTGGGTGTATGCTAAAACCAAGGTTCGCAGAAATTACGGAATAAGCGATCACTTAGGTGATAGGACCTTATTTCAAGTCCATCCTAAAAACTTACGAAATGTCTGTATTTTTTCAGATATCCTTCCCTCCCCTATCCCTCTGAACAAGTTTAAGGACATTTTCATTTTTACTTCTAGGCAAATAGATGCAAAGAGTATCCTTAAAACCACAGTGAGGGCAGGGAGGTGAAACAGCGGAGGGAAGGTGGTTTTTATACATTCAGTACATGACAGACACAGCACTACCACCTCTCCCCACTGTACACCAGGAATACAAATAACAGTTGAAAGGAGAAGGCGATCTGCTCTAGTGAATTAATCAATTGTAAAACAAATCTCTTTTGGTCCAACAGCGTTTGCTTCCTTAATTCTTTAATAATATCACATTTATAATGAAAACAGGAGCACTATGATTCTCTGAAAGAAATGGACATGCCCAAGAGCATCCTCACTCTCAGATCTTACCTACTGAACATCCAAAGGTTTACAAGTCTTTTCTGCCCAGGTCAAGAATACATAAGAGGCGAGAGAATAGAGAATGGCTGCTTTGGATTACTTTTCTATTTTCTATTGACAGTGCATGAAGAGACAGCACCACCCGCACTTTTGTGATCCGATAGAATTATCCATTCAACAAGCTTTTCATGGGTAGACAGCACCGAAGTGTCCCATTTCTGAGTCGTCGGTGTGCAGCGGGAACGGTAGATGGAGGGTCTGAAGATGATTTAAAATAAGTGATACAGGTGACCAGAAAATGGGTCAAGGACTAGAGGGAGGCCAGCGATGAACACACGGAGGGAACTTCCCTCTTCCAGTTGTATCTTGTTCAACTCTGGGAAAGCAGTGAGTTCATTCCCTTTGCGATCATTTTCTCTCAGCAATGCACACGTTTATGAAAGGGGAAATCTGTAGCCCCCAAGAGAGCAATGCTGTTGAACTCGGTTTCCCACTGCATACACTCCCCACCAGCTCCTTTCAGGAAGCTGGGAAGAGCGATTACGCAGAAACTGGGAGAGGAAATTAAAATAAAATTTAGGCTGAATGTCTTAAAGAAACTCCCAAATACCTCTACCTATTAAACTGTGAAACTGCCCTCCAAGGGAATGCATTCAACACTTAAATGGATGAAACATAAAGTATGTAAGAGGCAATGACCTTGAATTAGCAGAAAATGGTCTGCTCTAGTCTACCTAAGCAGGCTACTTCCCAACCACATAATTTGTAGTTTTCATTCCCTTTGGTATCTCTTCTCAAGAATTATGTGGGGCCCAGCCAGCGTGGCTCAGCGGCTGAGCATTGACCTAGGATCCAGGAGATCGGGTTCAATTCCCAGTCAGGGCACATGCCCGGGTTGTGGGCTCCATCCCCAGTAGGGGGCGTGCAGGAAGCAGCCAAACAATGACTCTCATCATTGATGTTTCTATCTCTCTCTCTCCCTCTCCCTTCCTCCCTCTGAAATCAATAAAGACATATTTCTAAAAAATAAACAAACTCACATTTCCTTAAAAAAAAAAAAAAAAGTATTACTATTTGGGGCTTTAATTGAAAAACTCCTAATATGCTTTCATAGTATTACTTATGTCTAAACCGTGATGTAACAGTTTGAAAATCAGACTCCTCCGATTTTTAATTCTACTCACATAATTTCTAGAGCTATGGGACTGAGTCCGTACAACTGAAATTAACTTTATGTTTATGTGTATGGTATGGTTAAGATTATGCATGAACTGTTCATGATTCATCTGTCAAGAGGCTTACCCTGTCTTTCAATGTATCAGAGCATGAGACTGTTTAACACGCTCAGCAATAAATAACTTTGAAACCAATGACTTTCTGGTTTCAACTTCAAATTTTACTAATAGAACTAATAATATATATTTTTATATGGCTCAGAGGACTTGCCTTATTTTCCAGGAGGCAGAAGAATACATTATTCACAAGTGTATACTTGGAAAATAGAAGTTTCTAATGCTGACCAGTTGCCCTAATTACTTTTGGTGTTTTGCTCACATTTACGGTGTCAAATCTCTAGTTATGAAAACCTTATCAGAACACCTTAAAAATGGGACTGATGAGAACTGACCTACTTGGGATTATTTAGGATTTTGTTTTATAGTGTGGTATGTCCTTACTTCAATTGAACTTGGGTTTAAGAAGAAAGAAGAAAATTGGTAGTAATTGGTCATTACAAAACCTTTAATCTAACAAAACAGTGAAAGAGAAGCCTTTGGGCTGTATTTGTGTTCTGGTGTCGGCCCATAGTCCTCCCATCTCTTCACACATTGTCCCTACAACCACCTTGTACACTGAAAATCTGGTATTTAGAATGATAACCCTGAGCATCTGTGAACTACATCACTAAGGAGACATTAACACGTCTCAGAGTTAACGGTTTTTAAAACTGCAAAGGACCTGGGAAATCACCATTTTATAGGTGAATAAATTGAGGCCCAGAAAAATAAAGTGACTTGCCTAAGGTTACTGAGCATTAAATGACAGAGCAAGAATTCAAAGCCAGATCATATCTGTATGTTCAATACTTCTTTCACAGCCTCTCTTGTTACTACAACCTTTTTTTCCCCTGTAAAACTACATGGTATCAGTAACCAAGTTAGATTTGCAAAGCAAGTTGTCCTCTGGTCAATCCCCTTTAAGCCTGAAATATTCTACTATTGACTACCAATGCCTTGATTTGTGGAGCTCAAACAAAGTAATTTAAATTTTCCTCAGGTTTAGGAAGCTGAAAACAGATAATGCCCACTATCTAAGCAACACTTCTTGTCCCATAAATTTCTGAATGAATCTACGTGTTTTTTTTTTTTGTACATATCAAAAGACAGGCTCAGTATACCATTTTATCTAGAGCCAGTGTTCCTGTGAGAGAGAATGCCAAGTACTGCATGTTACATAGCTAGCTCAAACTTTCCTTGTTATCAATCACTGCTTACTTAATTCTGGGTTGTAAAACATTCTCATAAGGCTCACCTAAGAAAACAGTCAAGCACTGGAAAGCAGCTGTGGATCTAGATCTGTTCGCAGATATTAAAGCAGGCAGCCCACAGTTAAAGCCCTCAGGCCATATTTATCTACTACTTGCTGTATAATACAGCCAGGCTACCTCCTTGTAATGCAAATGAACCCTCCCAGCATCTTCCTTTTCTTTTCACTGTGCAAAGGAAAAATTCTGTCCCTTTTTGCTTGATGCTAAATCTGGACTCCAGCACTTAGGATTCTAAGATAAAGGCCCCACAGAGCATTATCTTTATCTTCCAATATTCTTCCTCAACCAGGAGTCAAGTTTGCTTTAGTTAAGCTTGGTATCTGTCCTCCAGGCCAAGTGCCCTCTGTTTATGACAATAAATATGCCATCTACTTTTTTTTTTTTTAAACTTCTCTCTTTTTTTTTTATGTCTATCAGCAATCTAAATGGACTTTTTCTTTTTAACAAGGTCATGACTTTTCTTTCTAAATAATTCAGAAGAGGTTTTTGGTTTTTCAAAACAATCTACTATTCTGAAGTAATCAGTGTTTTCTCACACGAAGGATATGCTACTGCATCACTTTTTACATGCTTTTCACAAAAACAGGAAGAAAAACAATTTTCATTTTGCCATGTTAATGTGAACAGTAAATTAAAGATGCCAGCTAACTGAGATTTTGCTCTAATACTAGGTTTTTCTTGCCTAGGAAGTTTCCAGCCATAACTTCTTATTATCTGTTTGCCTGGATCCTTTATAATGTCATTCATTCCTAAGAATTCTTCCAACTGCTCACTCCCTATCTCGTCCTTGACCATGGATGCCACCTGCTTAAATGCAAATATTTTGTCCCCCAAAGGATGGGTCTCTGGTAAAAGCTAACCGAAATGGACACAAAGGAGAGAGAACGTATATTTATTTTTTGGACTCCGGACATGGAATCAATACTTATGTTCATAAACTCTTAATCCACTTCATTTACACATCAGCTATCTTTTAAGCTTCTTATAGGTCTTATTATAGATAAACTAAAACACCTCCTATAGGAAGGTGTTGAGGGTCAAATTACCATCTCTCACAAACTTTCCTAATTACCTCTTTCATTTATCTATACACTGGGACTCCACACTCTTAGTGTACTTTTAATCCTCAGTAAGGTGGTTAATAGAATACTACAATATGATCTTTTTATTGGGCAATTCTCACTCTAACCATTTATTTTCCAATTTAAAAAGTGTGCATGCGTATGTGCACACACAGTGAACTGGGGGGATGCTGAAAGCTCCAGGTGGAGTGTGCACTATGCTTTCTTCAACTATTTTGTAAAAGAAATATAAACATGTCTTCAGGTGACGTGAACATCCCTTACAAGTGTAGATCCACACAGTGGGGATCCTCTACGCCTCTGCCTCGAAAAGGAAGGGGCCGGTCATGTCATGCTTGGCAGAGGGAAAAGATCATTCACTTTTAGGGCCAAGGTATTACAAAAGAGGAACATTTTCCCATAGCAACAGCAGCAAACTAGAATATTATCAAAATCATCTTGCCATTCCCTCCTAAGTCAAAGAGGTTTTTTTAAATAGTCACATTGGGAACCTGTATGTAAAGCATTTCTAAGAGAAAATAAGTTTCAAAGTTCAAATATGTGACTTAAACTTTTGAGTAATTTGCCATTTAGAGACCAAACTGTTTTGTTTGAGATATCTGACCACAGAATGACCCACCGTTCCAATGGCTGGGGAAGGTCACCGTGAGTCTTGACTAAAGAAATGGGTGTTTTCCTAGGCAGAGGTTCAGACAGAGCTATGCCAATTGGCTTGTTCAGATCTGTAATGCATGAGTTATGCCTTTTGTGGCATTCAGAACCGCTACTGAACTGGATATATTTCTGTACCACATGCTTTGTCTCCAAGTACACAGTGTTGCCAATAACATCAACTCACAGAGTGACTGTGGGGAATGAGGGCTCTTTCAGCATGTTGCAAAGACTAGCAGGTAATTTATTTTACACTTAATATTAATTAGGGAAACCAAAGAACAGCAACCAGATACTGGCTGGAAATCTTTCCCTTTAATTCCAAGTTGCTTGTAAGGCAGTGCTAAGATATTTTGAGAACTGGGGTATTCACTTCAATGATGAAATTTTACTTAGAAAAAGCTGGTATACTTTCTAAGAATGGAGAACCAGGTTAGAAGCCAAAATCACTAAGTAGTTTCCAATCTTTGCCTATTTTTTAAAACCTCCCTTGAACAGTAATTCCCACCCTTTTTGAATATATTTAATTTTTTTTTTTACCCACCCTCCTTAGATGTGATAATAGTTGAACTTTTGGTATCAGATGACTGAGAAAATACAAAAGGATATAAAGCTACTTTGAAATTAGTATTGTGCTTCAAAATTAGTTTTTTATTTTACTAATTATCTTACTAATCAAAATAGCAACAAAATGGATTGGACAAATGTTATAACACACATATACTCACATATACTTCCACCTACAGAAAATGCCTGATGTGTTCAAGGATTTTAGAACTTCTGGTAATAACTCAGCAGGCCCCTCTGGGGCCTTGGGCTCAGAGGCTGGAAATAATTTCTCTAAAATAGACTTTCAAATCCCAAGTTTCTAACTCTATGCCACTTATGAAAATTAATCTCTCACTTATTTTACATTTGGTTACATTTTGAAAGTGTTTTCTTAATTATTTTAAATCTAATTCCCAAATAATGACTGTAAAGAAATTCTGAATTAAGTCATAGCTTTGCTTCACAAAACTATGTAAAACACAAAGTACATTTGTGGGTTTTCATGTCACTACTCTATCTGTCACCTTCTCTTACCTGCACAGGGGACAGCCCGCCTCTCCAGAAAGGTGGGTGTTATTACAATCAACAGTCTGAGAGGCTCAAGGCCATTTTAATGCCATGATAATCCCTAACCAGAAAACTACAGCAGAGTCAAATATAAAAATCTTTCCACTTGAAACCAAATAGTCTGCATATAAAGTGTGTAGGCACAGTGCCTGACACAGAGTAGGTAGCAAATTTGGCTGTTCTTATAATCATCACTAGTAACTCATTAAATTTGGGTATTGTTAAAAACAAGTTATAGCCTCAAAGTGGAGTTGCTTATGCTAAGCCCCACATCACCAAACCACGCCTTAATCACATTTTTGGCTTTCCTAGAAATGGAATCTTAAAACTGTCAGTCAGGAATTGCCTGGTCAGCACTAGGAAGGTAACTTGCTGGATAGACCCCTGTCATCTGTAAGAGAAGGTGACTCTGTAATAACCAACCCGCTTTTTCACCTCCTATGGCTTCCTTGCTCCTGCTGCCTTCTGCCTATAAACGTCTTTCGTTAGGTACAGCTCCTCACAGCTCTCTGGCTGCCAGACTAAAAGCTGTCTGTCTCATGAATCACTGAATTAAACCAATAAGATCTTTCAAATTTACTCAGCTGAATTTTGTTTTCTTTAGCAATATATACTAACCGCTAGAAAACCTTCCATACTGATATAAGTTGTAGAGATTCCCAGAAGTTCACTGGAATATTTCATTGCTTGCTGCTGCTTTCATCCCTCCATTTTAAAGAAATGCATCATTATTCCTAGTAAAAAAATTATCTGAAAAAACAAAATCATGATAACTGGGGGAGAAGAAGACCCATTTTTCCACCCCTCCTAAAAAAGCCTTTCTAGAGCCAAATGCTACAGTAATTTGAGAGCAAACGGTCACAACTTAAGGAATAGTTCCATCATCAGTGAGAGCAATTTGTGACACATACTGAAATCACACCGCTGGTGAGCATTACACTATATTCTAACTTCTGAGGTTTTTAAATGTTTTATGAGTACCATGGCTATAACTTGTATATTTATATTTTGATATAAATATATTAATATTAATATTTTTATAAAATGTGTAATTATATAATTTGTAATAGATAATTTATAATTTGTGTATTATATTTTGTTTGCTACACATGAGTATTATAATTTATATAATACATACTTTGTATAATGTAATATACACATTTAAAAATATTTTAATATAGTTCTTTTAAATGTTCTTTCCTTTCTATGTTTTAAAATGAATTTTATGTATTTCAGGGATAGCTACTCCCACTCCTAGTTAATGTACCTCTGATTTATAATGGGAAAACAAATTCACCTAGAAGGATATCACCCAAATGGATATTCAGTGTCATGATACATACTAGTGAAAGGTGTCTTTTAAACTTAACAGTTACCATATGTGAACTCCATGGGGGCAGAAAACTATAGTAGTTCCTCTTTATCCATAGTGTTACTTTCCACAGAGTTACTCATGGTCAACCATGGTTGGAAAATATTAAATGGAAAATTCCAGAAATAAACAATTCATAAGTTTTCAATTGCATGCTGCTCTGAGTAGCGTGATGAAATCTGTCACCATCCTGCTCTGTCCCACCTGGAACATAAATCATCACTTTGTCCGGAGTCTCCGCACTGCAGAAGCTCCCCACCCCTTAGTCACTGAGTAGCCACCTCGGTCATCAGATCGACTGCCTTGGGATTACAGTGCCTGTGTTCAAGTCACCCTTATTTTACTTAGTAATAGCTCCAAAACCCAAGAGTAGTGATGCTGGATTCAGATATGCCAAAGAGAAGCACAAAGTGCTTGTTACGTATTGTCAGAAGGCCCATAGTAGCTTCACACTACATCACCACGCCCTCACCGCTCACCTCACTTCTCATCACGTAGGCACTACATCACCTCACATCACCAAGGCTGTGAGCACAGTACAATATGATGTTTTGGGAGAGACACCATATTCACATAACTTTTACTAAAGTATAATGTTATAATGTCCTTTTTTATTATTAGTTATTGATCTCTTACTGTGCATTATTTATAAATTAAACTTTATAGTAAGTACGCATGTATAGAAAAATGCATAATATATATAGAGTTCAGTACTACCCGCTATTTCAGGCATCTGCTGCGGATCTTGGGACATATCCCCGAAGATAAGGGGATGATTGTACTCTTGTGCATCTGTGGCAGAGGCTGCCTCATTACAAATCTTTGTTTTAAAATTCAAAGGAAAGATCAGATTTAGGAAATAACATCAACATCATTTTGCCCCCAGGCCCCAGTCTGAAATACCACCAGGATGGGGGTGGTCGGTGCTCAGACCTGAGGGCTCAGATTGAGGCCTATAAAGAACAGAGGGTGTGGCTGCCGTGGCCCTGCAGAGGCCAGTGTCACGTTCCAGCCTCACAAAGTGAGGGCGGGCATTAGAAGTTTGCGCTGTGATCATGGTCTGGGCAGCCCGCAGAAAACAAATGCCTAAATCCTAACACCATTTATTGTGATTGTGACACCAGAAGTTTCCCCTCAAGGCAAAGAAACACCTTGACACATGCAATTAAAAGAGGTTCTGTGAGTTACCTTTGAGAGATGCAGAAAAAGAACAAAACTCTAGGAAAGAAAAAGGCACAAGTCTTTCAAAATAGTGCCTTCTATAGGCTGAAAATGGGTACTAAACAGGGACTTTGATCCTGAAGAAAAACACAGAAAAGAACAAAAGAACAGTATGGCTCTACCTCACCTGTCAACTCTTTCTTCTGTTTTACTTGGAAATGTGCAATCCAGCTATACTTGGTCAGCCTGGTCCTATTGTGAAATATAACGAGCGAGGCCATCTCTATGCCTATGGCTGCCTTCATAAACTCAACATTTCTATTTCAGTGCACTTTGATTAACATTTAAACAAAATTAGTCTTGATAAATAAAAATATGAACAAGATTAAAATAAGTTAAATTATCTGACCATTTAATATTATTGTCTTTTCTCTCTGTTCCCTTCACACAGCCAAATTTCTTAAAAGTTATCTAGGCTGTCTTTATTTCCTCACTTCCTATTCCATAGCTAATTCCATAGCTATTTCCATAGCTAATTCCATCTGGCCTGTTTGCTTTAGTGAAATATCTCTCGCTAAGGTTACCAAAAATCTCCACATTTCTAAATTCAAAACCAACTTTTTTAATAAAAGTTCTATCTCCCCCATTCCCACCCCAGAAGCAATCAATGCTATGGACCCCTTGATCACGTAACATTCACCTCCTCCATCTTCCTTCACACGACACTCTCCAGGTTTTCTTTTAGGTCACTGGTCCTCCCTCCTCTCTCTCCTCTACAAGCTCATCTGCTCTTCAGGGCCCAGAATAATTGGTCATCCCAGACATTGGGTCCTAGATCTTCTCTCACTTCATTCTCTCCCCTGGCTGATTTCATACTTGTCAAGATTTTAGAAACTAAAGATTTTCAATTGAACTAATTGTAGATGAGTCACACCTTAAAATGTCTAGCCCAGAAACCTCCTATGAGGTTCAGTCCCATATACATGCTGTCTACTTGATCTGTCATCTTGGATACTTCAAAAATCACCTCAAATGCAGTTTCATTTATTGAAATGCAAATGTGATAAGGCCAGTCCTCTGAAGACCCTTTGTTGGCTCCTTTGCTTTTAGGATCAAGACAAAAATGCTCAACAGTCCTACAAAGCGTACATCATGAGCTCTCACTCTCTTCTCCAGCCTCACCTCAGCCTCCTGCTCTCCTGCCCTCCTTGCATTCCAGCCACATGAGCTTTTGTTTAGTTCCTGAAATAGTTCTCTCCCCTACCTCAGAGCTTTGGCAGGCACTGTACCCTCAGCCTCAAATTCTCTTCCCTCACTTTTTTTTTTTTTGCTTGCTGAACCCTCTGTATTCCAAGAAAAATAATCATCACCATTTACCATCTCTGTTCAATGGGCCCTTTAAATTTTTAAAACTTTTTTGAATGAATTTAATGAATAATTTACAGAAAAATAAAGGGAGAGTAAAAACTTTATTAAAAATGTTAGTAAGAGATTAAATAGCAGACCCAAATTTGTATTCGATGTTTTCCTGGCTTTGAAGGTACCCAAAATGGGAAACATCCTTCGAATCCAAATGACTGGTTCATCAAATGTCTTGAATGGACCTGAAACATACCTGTCTTGCAAATGCTGATTCCAGATTTCCAATACATCTCTAATAAGTCCTAACATGTCATTACTTCTTGAAGTTACATCATCAAAACACAGTATCCTTTCCTGGTCGGGCGTGGGTCAGTGGTTGAGCATCGACCTAGGATCCAGGCTATCGGGGTTCGATTCCCGGTCAGGGCACATGCCCAGGCTGTGGGCCCGATCAATGACTCTCTCATCATTGATGTTTCTATCTCTCTCTCTCCCCCTCTCTTTTCCAATCTCTGAAATCAATAAAGATATATTTAAAAACAAAACAAAACAGTATCCTTAACATTCTGGTGGCACATTACCTTGCTGACAAGAGGACAGTCACATTCTTGGTTCAATAACTGCAGAACACTATCATTTTTTTACTTAGTTAACACCAATGAGAAGTCAATTCATTTTTTTTTTCATTTCCATATCATGTTTCTTTCAGCCACCTTTGTATATACATCAACATTTGTCCACTTATGAACCACATGAAGTAAATTTTTGGTGTATAATCATCTTAAAAGATGAAAGAAGACTGTCACATTTGCTTTCTGCAAAAGAGGATGTTCCAGGTTTTTGATGCACATGTATGATGAAGTACTTCCTACTGAACGACTAACTGGGAAAGACTACCATATTTCCTTTCTGTGCTTGGAGGTGTATTATGGACTCACTGACTTCCGAGTTGGGGGGAATTCACCTAGGATACCTTTTTATGAAGAATTCAGTCTGAGATGTCACTTATACAGTCAATTTCACCATCATCATTAGAGTCTAGAGTGCTTCTATATGTCTTTTTGCATTTATTTTCTGAATATGTAATACTCATGAGATGTCTTCCTATCTCCTTTCTTCTCTTTGCTATTATAGAAAATTCTAAATGCTCAACTATGTTCAATTAAAGATTTTTAAAAGTACAAATTCTCTAGACTTCTATATCTTCTTGAAAGATGAAGCAAAACTGAGTAATGCAGTAAGAAAACTCAAGGATAATGTAATAGTGAACATGTATTTCACTACTGCATCATCTTTACAGATGAGTCCATCATTCTTTGTTTTTCTTACTATTTTTATTTTTATTTTTTTAATTTAATTTAATTTTTTTTAGCATGGTTGGAAATAACCAATGAGTAAGGGTGAACTAATTCTCAGATGATGTAACAGCAAAATGCTAAGCTACAGGAAAGGTAAGATCACTAGGATCCCACCACATATCTTCGATTTACAAAAGTCCGATGGAACTATGTGTAATGGTTCGACAGAATGAGTTGTTTCTGCTTTAAAAGCAATAAGTAAATTTTCTTTGTTCCTTGGGAGACCTCTAGGAAAGATAAAATTTATGAAATAGCCATCTGTAAAAATAGTTACGACTGTTCAAACAAAAAATTCCAACCAAAATGTGGTCCAATGGACCCTGATAGGGTTAAAGGCAACGACTGACATTAAAGTAATCAGCACTGTTGCTATATTTTTCAGGGAAGGTTTTCTGGAACTCTCCCCAATTATGTCAAACATCCTTATTCATTTTTATAACATCATTTTCCTCTTTCATAGCACTAAGCATGATTACAATTTGACATTTATTGGTCTCATTAGTATGTAATCAATGTCTACTCTCTCACAAAACTGTACAGATCATAAGGGCAGAGGCTATCTATGATTCTGATCTCTACTGTATTCTCAGCACCTAGAATCAAGCATGGCACACAGTAGGTTCTCCAAGGGGATCTTAGGACATGGATCCAAACTCAGTTCTTTTATTTTTTCCAAACTATGAGAAATACCTATAATTGTCCATTATTGTTTCCTAATTTTCCTCCTTCAGATCATCATATATTTTCATTCCACTCCTCCCCCTACCACCAAGCACATGATCCTTGACAGCAGTGAAGGAAATATTTACTAAGTATCTACTAGGATCAGATGATTTACATGTATTGTTTTGTTTTTAAATTCTCAATATCTTGCAAGGTGAATATTATTTTCATGTCACAGATGAGAAACTGGGATTTAGAAGGTTAAATAACTTGCCCTAGGTCACAGCACCAATAAACAGAAAAAAGATTCAAATCCATGCCTGATCTGACTCTAACCTGTGCTCTCTCCCATTCCATCCACTCAAACACACACCAGGGAAGCATTTCTATTTCTTTTTTTTTTTTTTTTAAGATTTTTTAAGAGCGAGAAGAAGGGAGAGGGAGAGAAACATCAATTGGCTGCCTCCTTCATGCCCCCTACCTGGGATCGAGCCCACAACAGGGCATGTGCCCTCACTGGGGATCAAACCAGCGACCTTTCAGTGCATGGGATGATGCCCAGCCAACTGAGCCACACTGGCCAGGGTGGAGTCCCATTTCTTTTACAACCATCCAGAACACGACTTCCTTGCTTGGGAAACAATGGGTATGAACAATGGGTACTAGGTGGTGGTGTCTAAAGGGCTGATTCAACGTAAATCAATATTAAGATTTAATTTATCTGTGTGAGTTTCTTGTTTTTAATGTTCCTGCAAGCTTGTCCTCTCCTTGCCTTGCATGTAGAATCTTATTTAAAAGTGGAATCTATAGCACACAGGCACTAACCAGCATTTTCCTTTTCCTTGGAAAACAGGTCAGCTCTGATATATTAGTAACAATGTCCTACAGATGCCATACAACTGTGAGGAAGTTTTTCTTAGCAAATTCATAAAGTAAGTTCCCCAATGAGGGATTTGCCTTTTATCAGCACCTCAAAAATATATTTCCAGCCCGGCCAGGCATGGCTCAGTGGTTGAGTGTCGACCTAGGATCCAGGCTATCGGGGTTCAATTCCCGGTCAGGGCACATGCCCGGGTTGTGGGCTCGATCAATGACTCTCTCATCATTGATGTTTCTACCTCTCTCTCCTCTCCTTTCCTCTGAGATCAATAAAGATATATTATATATATATATATATATATATATATTTCCATTGGCTCGGTAATACCTGTTTCCACAAAATATGAAAGAAAGCCTGGTGTTTTTAAATCTGTCAAAAATGTACACATTTATGTCCTCTTGTAAGAGGTTATAATGGTTCCCTCCTTAGAACTCATTTCACCTCATACATTTCTATTAGATGCTTAGGTTCTTCCTTTCAAATGCAAAAGCAAATGCATGAGACAATACAGTTAACAGCTGTAAAAAGGTCAGAGTGACATTACCTGACTAATAACTGGATGTAGGAGGCAATTGAGAGTGAAGTGACAGTTGCAAATTCAACTCCCTCATTATAATTTTACCTGTAGGCAAGAGTACCAGTCGTGCCTGCACACCCAAGAGGGTCATCCCAAGTGTTCTGCTTACAATCCAGCAACATCTACACCAGTGGTCACAACGAAGAGGGACCTGGCATTACTATGCTTCTTTGTTCACTATACATACATGTATCTCTTTGTCTCCCCCTCCCCACTTTCTGGCACATAGAAAACTGTTATAATTGGGAGATTATAATTTGCTAAAATCCCACAGATGACTCTGACACAAGCAGCAACAGCTCCCCCTCCTAACCCCTGCCAGACACACACAGACTCATAGGATGCAACCCACAGGCACCCCTAGGTTGGCCTTAGGTGGTCCTCGGCCAACCAGGTCTGGGAGAGGAAGGGCTAGGGGGCCTGAGGCTAATGAATCAGTGAGCAGCTCAACAGTAGGTCTGGGGTTGACTTAGGGCAGGAGGGTAGGAGGGCAGGAGTGTTTTACCACTGTGGTTAAGCAACAGAAGCCTGGAGAAAACTGCTGAGGCTTGAATACAGACTCCTCCACTTATGCCGCCCAAGGTCCTTGGGTAAGTCATTTATGCTGAGTCTTAGTTTCCTTACCTATACAATGGAGATGATAACAACATTTGCTGCTTAAACTTGTTGTAAGGGTCACAGGGTTACAATCTATGTACAGTGATTGCAGCTTACCCAACACAGCAAATGTTAGCCACCATCATAATTTTTGGACAGATAAAAATGAAGGAAGGAGCATGTGGGTTCCACAAGTGGTATGAAATTTATGAATAAAAATTAATTACCAAAGATCTGGTGGGTACTCAAACACTTCCAAAGGCTTTCCATGTCACTCGGAGTGAATCCAATGTCTTTAGCAAAGCCCAACAAGCCCTAGTGGTCTGGACCTCCTTCACTTCTGTGACCTGATTTCCTACTCCCTCTACTCCCTCGAATCTTGCCACACTGGCCTCAGGCTCTTCCTCCAACCTGCCAGACACACTCTGGGCATTTCCACTGGCTGTACCTGCTGCCTGGATTGTTCATCCCACATGACAACCTGGCCTTACCTCCTACTTGTTTTGTTTCAATACCTCCTCCTTGATGAAACCCATTCTGGCATCTTATTTAAAACTGCAACCCTCCCCCCACCAAATCTGTCATTCTCAATTCCCCTACTCTGTTTTTAGTCCCCAATCCCCAATGGAACTGATCGCCTTCCAATGTAAATTATTTATTTTATTTAGTGTCTAGTTTCTATTTCTCCAAAAGGGCAGGGGAATTTGTCTGTCTTGTTCACTAATGCTCCATAAATACTTGTTGAGCAAACAAAGCCTGAGCTTAATACTTGAGATTTCCTTTAAGTTTTCCATACTGGTTCAAAGAAGAAACCTCATTCCTGCCCTTTTCCCGATTTGACATGGATATATCACAACGACGACTAAAGTCCCTTATGATTTAAATGATCTGGCAATCCTCTAACCATCACATCACACTGTTTTACCAGGTATCAAACTAACCTGTGTATTGAATTTATTCCTACCCATCTCTGTGGAGAAAAAAAAAAAGTGAGATAGTTCTAGTGGTAAGGAATTTCCCTTCAGCAATATATTGGAACAAACCTGAAGGAACAATATAATTTCATGTTTTTGTGAAAGGAATCATCGTGATTAAGAACGATATAATCGCATACACAATACGGCAATACAGTGTTGGTTTCTAGGACAGGCATAGATGCTCTGGCAATGACAAGGACTATCTAACTTGTGTCCACCCAAAATTCCCAATATACATCGGCCATCTCCAAATAGGAAACCCTCATTAACAGAAGGTGCGATTCCTAAGTTATAAATAGAAGACTAATCTTAAAATATATAAATAGCTTAATTGCTCAATTCCTTTGACACCAAGTCACTTTGTACTAATAAGGATGAGATTTAAAGGATTACCGCGGATAGTCCAGGTGACAAATAATATACACATCTTGAGAAAGAAGTATTCCTGGGATTGAGAAGAGGCCTGCAAGCTTTTGCAGTATTTTTCTGCCTGGTCTAATTTTAGATAATTCTCTGAGCACTGGAGAGTTTGCGCTACGCCAGATTTACCCCAGCTCAAGCAACAGATTTTCATCTCTATGACTGCAGGTCACATTATCTCATGAATGAACTGCTATTTAGGTCAGCTAAGAGTCTCTGCCTAATTGAATGTGCATTTTATCTCCGGTGTTCATGCTCTATATATCAAGATTTTAGGTAGTTATTGGGAGGGTGGGGAAGAGATAAAATATTAGTATCAGGATGCAGAAGGAACTGTAGTAAATATACTTGGTTTGAAGCAAAACAATTTAAAATATCAGAATAATTTAAAGTCTCTCATTCCTGAATGATGGGTTTACTTATACACTGAATCACTATTATTTAATTGATATTACTGGCTTAGCTACTACTTCTTCCATAGTGTTAAACATTTTTTTAAAACCAAGAACTGCTGTTTCATGTTAACTTTTAAGCTCAGGTTTCTGGAAAAATAAAAGCAATGTACTATTTGTTTCTTTATAAAGAAGCAAACAAAATGATCCCTTGGTTAAAGGACCACAGAACACTGAGGGGTGCACAGTACAGAGTGGCTTGCTGGAAATAGTGAACTCATCCAAATACTGAAGGTGGTTGAGAAGAAACGATACCCAAAAGTCAGCAGTGTCAAGGACGATGAAGTGATTCTGACACCCTAGCCCAGGCTTGAGAATGAGGTTAAATCTATCCATGGAACAAGATGATACTGTCAGTGCTACATTCAGACTTTGAAAAGACTCAATAAATGATCCTTTACCAAAACAAAAACATATGAACTCCAGGAGGAGGGGATCAAGTCTTTCCCAGCAGGTACTGGAATAGTGTCTGATACACAACTGACCCTTAACATATTTGTGGAACAGATTCACTAATAAAGGGTTCCCTGTAGTTCAATTGAGTGACTACAATGCCACTAGTCGAGCACTTTTCTTCAGGAGCAATTACCTATTTAGAATGCAAAAGGCACAAACTTCCCCCTCCCCCCAAAACCCCAAAAGTGTTCAGGCTCCACCTTCCAGATAGCTTGACTTAACTGGTCAAAGCAGGACCCAAGCATCAGTGCTTTTAAAGAATTACCCAGGTCATTCTAATATGTAGTCAAAAACGAAGACCACTGATCTATATAATACTAACCTTGTAAGTCTAAATCTTTTTATATAATGTTTTATCCATATTGACAAGAAAAAAAAGTACAGTACATATCCTTTTTTATTTAAAGACATCTGCCACACTCATATAACACTTAGAAAGAGTCTGAATATTTAAATTTAAAATCTATAAGTATGTTCTAAGATCATTTTATTTCATATTAAGTCAAGAAATAAACCTTGTATCCACGATGCTTACACTTAAAGTGTGATCCCAATGAAATAAAAATGCTATGCATACTGCCTGGCACACAATGGTGCTATCAAATAAAAATAAAATCCTCCAATTTGTATGTCGATGTTTACATGTTTCTGCCTAGATTGTATGGATAAATCACAAGTGTTGTAGTTGCCTGACCATATCAAATCTGCATTGCTCATTTAATGATTTCAAATCACTTCACAGATATCAAATGGGAGGCAAACATATAAAACGCAGCCCCTCCTTCACATGTAGGATTTTCCTAAATATTCTATCTCAAAATCCATCAAAGGATGGCCCTTGACAAAGGAGGAAGGCAGAGGCAGCGGGTCTGATGTTATGAAATGCAGAGACCATTATAACATTAAGAAACCCCACCACAGGAAATACTTCTAAATTGTAGTTTTCCTATACTTATTTGATTGCAAGGACCAAATCTGGTATGAGGGTTGCTCACTCCTTGGCAGGCGCACAATGCCTTTTGGATCATTAAGATAAGGTGGTGGGAAAGCGGGTTCCTGGGCTTCCCAATACTGGAAGAGCTGAGCGAGGTTCATTCAGTACCTATGGGCTGAATTCCATTACAAGGTGTACTCCGTGTTATCAGAGGCATTAGAGGAACGTTAAACCACTGCCGGCACCTCGGAGAGCACAGGGCCGGTCAGGGGCTTGAGACGAGGTGGAATCGAGCCTAACGCTGCTCTCGTTCACAGGCAGCCGGCAGCCCCCACTCCCCACCTTAACTAGATCATTCTTCCCTTTCCATTTTGAGCACGAGCCTAACTGCAAAGATGTGTGTTTCAGAAAAGCTTTTAAAGGAAGAGAAGCCAAGAAAAAGAACTATGGCCAAGTCAACTGTTTCTGAGTATCCACTCTGAGCCAAGCTTCAGCATCTGAAGACTGAAACCCAAACTTAATCAGATAACCACGAATAATTCCAACGCTCAGGTCTCACGCCCTCACTTAGGCACAGTTAGGCGATGGAAATGTTGCACGTTTGAGAAATTTCACGGATTCAACACAATGGGTTTGGGAGGCCTAGAGAGTTAAGTTTCCTTAAGTGAAAATCCCACTCTGATACTCCTACAGTGCCTGAGGAATTCTCGAACCTTCTCTCCTCCGTCCTGGCAGCTGTTAACCAGGAGAGTGTAGTTGCACAATCTTCCTTTGGACTCTATGCCTTCCTTTCGAGAGTCAAAATCCTGGACGCAGAAGAAATGAAGGCAGTCACATGGGATGAGTTTTCAGCATTTCACCTGAGTTCTCCTTGGAATAGACTCAGCCTTGAGAAGGACTCACTATGAAAACAAAACACCTTCTTTCCCTGGTTGTGAGGAAAGTGCCCCCTTTCCCAAGCGCCTATGTAGTAAGGGCTCTCACTAATTTGCTTTCCACTTAATGAAATGGCTCGAACCTTCCTGAATTCCTGTGAGGCAGGCGAAATCCTTGCGCCCTCTGTAAAGACAAACTCAAGCACAGGATCTCCAACCCAAAATAGACATTAGATTCACGTCAAGTCAAAAAGTCAGGGATTAAGGCTCAGAATGCAAATGACTTTGGCTGACTCAGAAAAACAGCAGCATCACGTGGCGAGGCCACAAGAAGGAAAAGTGGTGAATGAGGCTAAGACCCTGTACCCTAGAGGCCTCCTGTTCACTGGTGTCTGGCCCTGATGGCGTCTTCTCACCTACCTGGAGCTTCATTTTCTCACCTACAAAATGCAGTCAGCCTCACCTAATTGGCTCATATGGGTAGTTGAAAATAATGCTTTTTCCTTTAATACAAAACATTAAAACAGCACTCTTAAGCCAGAAGTGAAGTGGGAAGGAAACATAGTGTAGCTCACTGCAATGAGTCCTTTAAAACTTTTCATTGAAGAAACACACAGGAGAGCAGCCGCAGCTGAATACATTCCCCCTATAGGACAATTTGCAGACAGTATTTCACGTTATTTCATGACTGAGCTCAGGCGAACCTGGTCTCTGTTTTATTTATTCTCTTTTGCATTGTATTTAAACATTAAAATCTCGCCTGGGCATGTGAATTCTCTGGGATTCCAAGATGGGATTTTAACACTACATTTTTATTTTTTCCCCATCAGATAATATATTCCCATTTGGTTGGGAATAAAGTATTTCATTTTATGTAGTCTTTTTCTTTCCAGGCAATCTTAAGATCTAGACCAAAAAAAAAAACTCCATCTAAAATATGTCTTGCTAATAATAAAAAGCAGAATTAGTCTTGCTAAATATAATTGTTCTTTGTGGTAGACTGCAAAAAATGTCATAATCGTGTTGGGTGCAATACCTAAAAATGCATCTTTCTGATAGCATGGGGTTAGGGGGATGATGCTGGGGTTTGGGGTGTCAGGCTTACTCCCCATGTAATACCCTGACACTCATCATCCCTAGTTAGGTACTTACACTTAAAAGCCAGCTTCATGGACTTCATCAGAAACAAAAAAAGGAGTAACAATTCAATGCTTTGAGCATATAATTAGTGTTTGTATCCATAAAGGCCAACCATTCTTGGATTAACACTTATTCAAATGAACTCCCCCACAAGGCTCTGTCTGGGGCTTCTTTATAAGAACTCCACAGTGAGTAGTTGTTTATCATGCCATTAGGTTGTTTTCCCTTTTTCTCTTGTTCTCTCTGCACATTAACATTTAACAAAATGAAAATTTCCTCCAGGTAATTGCCTGGCTGTATTTCAAGGCATTCATAAAAATGACTGTTTCCTCTGGCGAGGGGTTCTGTTCACAGAGCACCAGGATCAGGGCAGTGGATTTGGGAGCGCTCTCTGCTCCCCTTCCTAGGGGGGGACCCTCTGCACCCTCTCTCATCCGGGCTCATTAGCTCCAGCTGCATCTCACTAAAGACAGGTCGGGGACCTCCTGTTTTTTCAGGGCTGAATAATCTGCCGCCTCTAGAGATGGTGTTTTCATCAGGGAAGACTGGTTCTCTGTTCTATGGATGGTTCCAGAGCCTACTGGCAGGGCTGCTTGCTAATTTTCCTAGCATAGCCTCCCCTTGGCCCATCCTTCAGGATTCAATTCAGAGCAGGTGACTGGACAGCTCACTCAGCTGGTTGGAAACCCTCTCCTCCTCCCTGACGGAGGCTCCCACCACAGTGTGTGGTTAGGAGCTTGGACTTGGGACTTAACTGTCCTCCTCCAGGCCTCACTCCTCACTGTATATAAAATTCTCCCAGTCCTGCAACTTCTGAGTTTCTTACTCTAAGTTACAGAGTCATTTCTAAAGTCTGTGCCCTTGCAGACCTCTAATGTTTTTCTTTAAAATGTCCTGATGGATCAAAATGATTCACTCTGGCACTGGCTCTTAGTGTCATCCTCCAATTCCTCTTCGATGTTTTGTGATGTTTCTATTGAGAAATACACCAGCACTTTCAGTAAACATTTCATCCTTACTCATAAACTGTATGCCTCGACTCCCTTCCTGTACAACTGAAATACTTTCCCTTCTTGCACAGCAGTTCCTCCAAGATCCAGATCCCCTCCCACCCTGTCTGTGTGTCTCGGTCTCTATCTCCCTCTCCCCCTTCCACCCTTCCACCTTCTCTCCTTCCCTCCCTCTCTTTTCCTCAATTTGCATCATGAGTGCATTTTATGAAATTTATGCTGATAACAGCATCTTTACACTTCTCTTTATCTTGTACAGAGACTGTCACGGTACTGAGAAACGTACAAGGGTAATAAACCATTATCACCTGATTGACTATAAACTATAAGGGATGCTATTAGCCACCTATTCATTTTAGAAAAGGCAGAAGATCTACCTATTCAGATCCTATAGGAACACCAAAGCCCCACTTACAGAATGACCCTAAAAATAACAGGGAGTGTAAAAGGGCATATTCTATATGCAGAATAAATTATTTGTATGATTATAAAATGCATTTTAATAGATTTATATGATTTTGGACTATAAGGTACCCTGGTGCACATACCCAGGGTGGGGCAAAAGTAGGTTTACAGTTGTGTGTACACAAAACAGAGTTTATTCTTGTATCATTATTTATTATTTTTCAATTTATTTTCCATATGAACTGTAAACCTACTTTTGCCAACACCTGTATTTCTATCTATAACAAAAATCTCCAGTTTCCTTCAGATTTTTGAAATCTGTACAGGAGCTCAGTATTCTCCATTTTCAATGGACAAACATGCTGAAACAAATTCTGTTTAAAACAAACAAAAACTCTTTCTAAATGCATTATTTGGATTTAGGCCACTGTCACAAAATCACTCCTCTTCTGTATGGCTCCCCTGGCTACTTTTAAAGCTTTGTTTTCAAACACAAAAGCAGATTTGAGCATTGCCTGTAGTGAGTGCTAGAGATGGGATTTAAATAATACAGCAGTTGGGACTGAAAAGGAAACTTTAGAAATGGCTAGTCAGGGGATCCTGCAGACGAGAGAGGGGGAAGGAAGCAAGAGCTTTCAAAGTAAGAGCTGGGTTTAGGAATGGGCCATGCTTTCTAAATGCCATCAAAAGTTTGAATAAGCAATTAGGATAGAAGCAAGGTCATGTTTTGAAGGAAAAAAAAAAATGTTTTTCTTCTTCAGAATCCATTCCACAGGATATCAGTGTTAGAACAGATCTTAAAAAACATCTAAGACCTGTACACCTACCCACTCATCCACTCGAGTGCGTGAAAATGAGGGCACATGGATGATAGAGAAAAAGTGCTGGTGTGAGCTTGCATTATTCGGACTTCTGTTAAAACTATTCCATATAAAATTTTACTTTGTCAGCCAAATTATCCCCTTTATTGTTCTTTCTTTAGTTATTCCAATTTAAGAATTCAGAAGAAAGAGAAATTTGTCCTATTTGTAAGGTACTGATTATAATGTAGTACTAAATATAGTAGAACTGGAATGAATATTAACTTAGATTTTTAAAGGCACTCTACAAATGTTGAGTCTACCTATTTGTTGTGTGTGAAAGTGTGTGTATCTGTCTTTACTACATTCACTCTGCACTAGTAAAGTACACAGGGAGAAAAGACAGGTGAACCATTAGTTAACACCTTTCTTGGTAACATTTTTCCCCAGTTATTTTGGTCAACTGGAAATTTGCCTAAATGACATATTAACCCATGAAGTAAGTTGTGACCATCACGATAATACCCACAGTTTAATTGATTTTCACCATCTACTATAGCTCATGGATTTATTTCTCATAGAATGAACCTATGAATAAATCTCTAGAAAAAGGAGTTTATAGTCTTCCCTCAACAGTATCTTAATTCCCTTCATTTGATCTTCATAGTTCACACCTATGCAGTGCCAGCCCACAGTTTCCTCGGTCCGTTGTGAAGTTAGATCAATACGAATAATGCAGAAGATTTTTCAAAAATGGAAATTACTTAAGTTAAAAAACAGTCCTACTAATACCCACTGAGACTGTCTCCTTTTAGAAGTTATGATGAAAGTTGATGGGTTTTTCTAAATGTCCTTCCTTGTCAAAATATAATCTTAGCACCTATGCATGTCCCTCTCAGTATAAGAACCACGGCCCTAAATATCAACTGCCTCTTGCTAATGACACCGCAGCAACGGTGGGATCATCAAATAAGACAAGGAAAGATGAATGTGAGAGGCTGGTGAAGGAAAGGCGTCACGGAAAGAAAGACGTTGCGCTGCTTAAATATGCACAGCTTTGTAGGATTCATCGGAGCACTTACTGCCTACTCCCCACGTGTCAAGCTCTGTATGAACTGTTCTATGGATATCACCTCATTAATTCTCACCATCTGAGGAGCCAAGTTATAGAATTTTGTTCCTTTCTAAAGACATTAGCCATTATACATCAAAATTAAGATTGTGGCTATGTTAGAACAGTATCAAAATGGGACATTTATGTTTCTTTCTTTTCCAAATTACCCAAATGTGGTTCCATTATTTATAATAATATCATTAACAGAAATTATAAATAAAACTGCCAAAGTATATTCAAGATGAGCTAATAAAGACAGAAATCAGAGTATGGGTATGAATGCTCAAATTAATTGGTTTAGTCTTTTAAAAAAAATTTTTTAATCCGTACCCGAGGATATGTTTTTATTGATTTTATAGAGAGAAGGGAGAGAAACATAAATTTGAGGGAGAAACATCAATTGGTTGCCTCCCGTATGTGCCCTGGGACCAAACCCACACCTTAGGTGTGTACCCTGACCGGGAAATCAAACCCACAGCCTTCTGATGTACAGGGTGATGCTTCAGCCAACTCAGCCACCCAGCCATGGCTGGTTCAGTCTTTTTTAAGCCTGTTTCTTAGAACAAAAAAGATGGAAATTTGCTGATGTAAAAGAAAAAAATTCTTTTAGCCTACAAAAGGGAGAGAAAAAAGAAAAAGAGAACAACATGAGATATTTCCTCCTAATCCAGTCACAAGACATAGCTGAAATTGATTTTGAGTGTTTTTGAATACACTTTATTTCCCTGGATGTCTAAGGTGAAAAAAAGGACCAAGGGTGATTTTAGGACAGGATCCACGCACTAGAAAATCCTGAACAAGACCAGAGCATGCATCTACTTAACTGGAGAGATGGTCTATTGAAGAAAAACTTACATTTGATCCAAGGAAAAAAGGAATGGTCTTGTGTGATCTTTCGTTGGGAAAGTGACTATAATAATAACAATAATACTTAATGTCCAGAGAATGTGTCACATAATTATAGTGTTTATGGTTGATAATTTAAAGGCATAGAAGAAGTGGATTCTTCTAAAAGACTGCTCCAACCTGTGAATACAACTTACTTTATTGTGACCTTGGTTTTCCATAAAAGAAAAATATTTGAAATAACAAACCCAATTGCACAAGATTATAATGAAGAAGACATTAAAGAACACACACACAAAACACCCAGGCTCCAGTCAGGAGAAAAATTAAATAAAATAACAAGGAATTTCACTCTAAGGACAGTAACAAGCTCTGAAGAGTTAGGTAGAGAAGCTGTGTGATACTGTGGGAAAAATACTAGTTTGGAAATGAGAAGACCTCTGCCACATGACTTACTAGCTGGAGCACCTAAATCCATTTGCTCAATCTTCCTGGGCTCCACTTTCATCCTGTAAATCCCAGTGTAATAACAGGACTGTCTAATTCACAGAGTTGCTCCTTGGATCAAACAAAACGCTGGTGTGAGAGAGTCTTATTCGTAAAGAATCTCTCTTTGTTAAGGGTAACGTCCAATACTGTAATTGTCAGAGAAACACAAGCATCCAGAGACGTGCCAACTAACAAAGCCAGTCAATTATGTAAAGTGAATCGTATTTCACATATCTGCAGTTTGTTTTTCATTTTAAGACATGGCACTGCTTGGTTCTGATCAGGATAAAGGCCCCATCTGATAAATCCACAGGGCAGCACCCGAGGCCCTTGCAACAATATCCATCTCCTCAGAAAGTGTGCATGTGCATTAGCACTTTCCAGTCTGGTGGCTCCTAGAACCAAAGAACCACCTAGAATTTGGTCATAGTATTAAAAAAGTCTATCTTAGGTGCCTGGATCAAGCGAAGTTGGATCATAGTAACTAAAAATTTAAGTTATTTGAGCTAAATTTTGCAATGTCTTTGAAAAAAGGGAATGGACTCTACTGATTAAGTCTTCTCAGGTTTCCCCCAAATGGTTTACAGGCCCAATTAAGCAAAGCAGAAAGTATTAACAACAAATACATATATGTGTACACACAACACACATGAGATCAGAAATCTTAAGTCTAGAAAGCAGTTAGGGTCATTACATTGTATGGCAATCCTATATTGTTGGCAACATAGAGCTCTTTTATATGAAGCTTAAACACTTCATCCCCTTGACCAGCTCCTCCCCCAATTAAATCAAATCCCTTGTTTATACATCTTAAACTAGTCTGTATTTGTGTGATTATTTAATATCGGGCTTCCTCTTAAGTGTAAGCTCCATAAAAGCAGTCACCATATCTGTTCTGAAACCCTACCACACATTGTGGTGCCTGTCACTGAATAGGTGTGCAATATACACGGAAGGGGACACGTCAGGTTAAGTTTCATAAACATGCACCACTTAGGTTATTATTATATTTCATCTAAGTCAGCTGAGTTGGAGAGGCAAATGCAAAAGAATATATAGCTAGAGCCCTGCTGGACTTAAGTATTTTCCATAAGTAAGTGGATATTAGAAAAAGAACTGTGTATGTTTTAGTTGTTTTCAATATTCAAAGTGTAAGTAAGCATTTCATGTGAAATGTAGTAGAGAGGATGTTTTCCACAGAGCATCCACATCATGTACAGCTCCCATTCAACCCAATGCAGGTCTTCCTTCACAAAGGCTGACTTTTTCTAGAAGAGTCTTTTGAAGAAAAACTAGAAACCAAAGACAGAGATTTAGCTCAGAATCCTTACCTCTCCCCACCCTTCCCTTCCTGCATTTAAGAACTGTGCATGCTTCACGGAAGACAACACCAGTCAATCCCAGTGTCCTCAGTCAGCTGGCTCCTGAAAGGGGACACAGTCCTGGGAAACAGGTGAGGTTCTATCACAGTGTGTGGTTTTGTTCAACTCTCCTTCCCTCACAGACTGGAGCTTTACCCAGGAGTCAGGACTGGGGCTGGGAGGCAAGTAAGACATGTTCACTGGGTTAGTGGGTAAGAGGTGGCGGATAAGACAGATAGTAGTTTGCAGAGCTCTGAGTGCTAGAGGTCAGGGCAACCAATGGTGTTCTGAGAAGAGACATGGCCCCACCAGAAGGCCTTTAGAGGAGTGATCTGGCCATACTGTGTGGAAGGGACTGGAGATGGGCACAACCGTCCAGGAGACAGAGTGGTGGTGTTGGAACAGGGAGGTGAGGAATGGTAAGACATAGCCTAGGGAACCAAGTGCTCAACCCACTAGTAAAGAAAACACAAAGGTTGGAATAGGAATGCACGAAAGTATTTGCACACAGCTGTGAGTCAGTGAGAACTGGCCCCACAGTAGCTGACCTGGTCCACAAGAACCAAAGTGGATCTAACACTGGGCTCAAGCAAGGCCAAGTGCCCACAATACAACTGTCTCCTACACGCCCGTTTCTGCCTCTCTGTACGGTCCAGCACCTTGTGCATGACCCAGAAGTACCTAAAACCCAAGACCAACAATGCTCAAACAATGTGCTATAATGGTTTTCTTTTACCATTCAAAAGAGATCAACACAAGCAGGATGGTTTTAAGCTTGTTACCTTGGGATTGCTCTGCAAAATGCAAGGACAGAGTTTGAGATACAGACTAGATTCTGTTCTCAGAGAGCCACATTTTCTGTGGCTCATTAACTCCCCTTGTCATGTGGTTCCCTGCCCTTGTCAGGACACCCTGAGAGAGGGACAGAGAGAGCTGTGGTGGCCAGCTGAGCTGCAGATCCTGATGAAGCCATTGAAGAGCTGCCTGCTCTGCAGACTCTTCCAGTTCCTGACCCACAGGTGGCATCTGGGAGGGGCCAGCAAACATTTTTTACACAACCACAGAGATCCACGAGGACATCAGCAGTCCATGGGATTGGTCACATTCTAGAGAGGTTCCCTTTATGATATTCTACTCTCCTCCCAACTGTGCAGAGATATTCTGTGATGGTTGTCACATTCAGCATTTTTCTCCCCATAGTTCCTGGAGTGTAATACAATATTCAAAGAAAAAAAACACACCACCACTGGAAGGAGTCAGGCAAGGCATTTGGATGAAGAGTGTCTCCATGGGCCTTTCTAGTCTGAGTAAGTAATGGAAGCATAGGACGGTGCAGAAAAGGAGAGTTACAGAAAGAAAATGATAAAGTAAGTTTTATCATTTTGGAAAGGAAAAAGAATGAAAAGATCAGAACTAAAGCAAAGTAGAGGAAGAACCAAAAATGTCAACTTGGAAGAAAAAAGGAAATGAAAAGCACCAAATAAAGGCAGTTTATCAAGTGATTCAGGCTCAGGAAAATCAAGGTCCAGGCTTGCCGTGTTTTCACAGACCATGTCCTTAACCTCTCCCCATCCATTCTTGCCATAAAATGATTAGTTACAAGCAGGGCATAATCTTCCAAATAATTAAAATATTGTTAAAAGTCAAGTTGCTGTGACTTTCAATCCAGGCTCATGTCCTGGATCAGGAATCTGACACTTGGGAAATTGTTGGGGTAAAAGTCTATGGAGGGATGCAGTTAAAAAAAATAAAAATGAAAATGTCACACCAACCAGTACAGTTATCACAAACAAGGCTGAAGTTTGATTTTTTTTTCCAGCAAGGGAAAAGTAGAGACTTTTTTTTAACAGAACAGTATGTCCACAGTTACGTAATGCACAAAAAACAAGAAGTGATTTCCTTCTTGCCAATTTTTCAGGGTAACAGGTTACACTCAAGATCTCACTCAATTCTGTACATATTTTGGCGGCTCCTCCAGCTTCTAATACACAAAGGCAGCATGCAGACACACAGAAAGGGCTGTAAAACACCTAATTTCTGTTTTCCTGACAATTTCAATAATGTTGTGCTCCCTGTCATTCATTTAAATTAGGTATTCTGTACTCAGAATATTCACATGCAACACATTTATGTGTGTGTTGTAGTTTTTAAGAATTCATATACTTACACGTGTAATTACAGTCAGTGAATAAGAACCAGATTGGCTGAAACAGAAAATGACAGTGCTCTGTAACACATCACGTTTTAAAAAGTTTGGATTGCCCCTGGAGAAGAGAGGCAGGAGACGGTGTTCTTAAGTTCTACCTTCAATGTTTTATGGATGTGTTTTCACAGTTCAGTGGCTCTTAACAAGCGTAATACTGCTGTCAAATGGGGGTGACGTAACTCCTTCCAGATGCCAGTATTCCTCTGGAGGCGGGGATAAAGGGAAAACAAGGGTTGGTGGCACTGAAGCATGCACTGTCACAAGTAACCACCCTGAAATGAAAAGTTCGACTGTGCAAAGTAACTGAGAATGCTCTATGTTTAGAAAGCCAACGATCTCTTTGTAAAGTGTAGGTTTGGCTTTGTCTCTCACCACCTCTATGTGCACTACTGAAACAGCTACAAATGCATATTCTGTTCGTTGCCAATTTAAAAAAAGAAACAACAGCTGAAATGCAAAAAGGAAAAAAAAAGTCGACTTTTCTATTATCAGTAGTGTTAATGACCTACAGCTATAATTCCCCTTTCCTTTGACAGTGTCTGGAGAGTAATAGCCTCCACCACTCAAGCTACACTTCCCTGACATTTTCTGAGCAACAGGATACACAGAGTAGTGCTAACTGGAATACAACCTTAGGGATCTTAAGGGGAGATGTATGGGGAAAACAATGAATGAACTTGAAATAATACGAACATAAAAGCAGCAATTCTTACATTCGGATACATGGCTTCATAGACTTGTTTAAATTATGAATGACTGCCCAGCCAGTGTGGCTCAGTGGTTGAGCACTGACCTAGGATCCAGTAGGGGGCGTGCATGAGGCAGCCGATCAATGACACATCATTGATGTTTCTACCTCTCTCTCCCTTCCTCTCTCTGAAATCAATAAAGATATATATTTTTAAAAATTTTTAATAAATAATGAATCACTGAGTTTCAAATTAATATTAGGTTGAATTTTCCGTAATTTTATAAGCTGACACCTGGGAGAACAAACAAACAAACAAACCCATGACCCTTCTCCACTACTGCACCATGAAATACGTTTGGCAATAGAATGCTGGGTGAACTGGGCAGTGAAATTTTGCCTAAATATAAAAAATATAGAACACAAATGTCTATCTTCCAGGAAAATTTAACCAGAAATCAGCAATCGGTAGACGCATGGAGCACTTAAGGTGTGACAAAATTATTGACAAAAGAAATTGCTTTAGTACTTTAAATTTCCTTAAAAAATAATTTTTTTTTCTGCTTCAAAAAGGAACCACAATGATGTCCATCATATCTGGCTGCAGAGAAAACAGGAGCTAGAATATGTCTGGGGCTTCTTCAGGAATCAAAGATGATACTAGGCTAGCATCACATGGTTGTCACACAGTGCTTCCCAAGTCTGTGCGCTGAAGGTACAAGAATCTCTGCCACAGCTCCCCGGCCAGAGCTTACGAGCACCCTTGCTTCTACCCACAACGCTGACAGTCCTGAATTAAAGAATTCAAGACCCTTGTTTAACTCTGTCTAAACCCGTGTTTGTAAGCTTTCTTCACTTTTGCCACAGGATCCCTTTCATTCACTTAACATCCTCCTTGCATTCCACGAACCTTCTTTGGAAAATGCTAATCTAAAAACTGAATGCATATGTTGGCTGAGAGCAAAGAGTGAAAGTTATACTTGGAAACAGTGGAAAAGATATTTATTTAAAGGCCTTTAATATCTTTGCATAAAAAGGCTCCCTGTAAATAATAATGGGTCAGTAAAAACAAACTTACAGAGACTTTTTTCTTCTATTTTAATGAAGGAAAACATCACTTTCCTCTAAAACTTGTTGATGCTCAAATAGGAAACATTTAAAGCATGTGCAAAACAACACCCCCACCCCTGTCCATTCCACCAAATTCTTTTCTGGTGAAGGAATATCCACGTGCTCACACTAAAAAAAAAATGTAAGTGAAATAAACAGTGAATTTGGCTGTATAATAATCCCAAACATCCCTTCCTCTACAAGTCCAATCTGCTTTGTATCGCTTCTCTATAAATCTTTCTCTTCTCCCCAGTGACTCAGTCAAATGTTAGCTTAGTGAAGGCAACTGCAATCACATTTAAAATTTTAGAAAATAAAGCAAGAAGCCCAGGGTTTCAGCTCTATTTTAACAGGGTGGGGAGACAGGGAGACATAGAGAAATGAGATTAATGATGAGGGACTTCTACAAACTCTCTGGGAGACATAAGGATTCTCATTCATGTATTAGTCCTGAGGGTTCTGTTCAGTCTAAAATGAGTCCAGAAAGGAAAGGGTCAATAAGGAGAAACGTAGTGTAGATGAAACCGATAGCACATCAGGGACACAGACACCATGAAAATTAGCACTGAGCCCACATGCCCAGGACATAAAAGAAATCAGGGCAGTCTTAATAAGAATCAGGCAGTATGCCTAATGAGAACCTTAATATACTTTATCTTCCCTTTATATTTCATCTCGGTGTCATAAGATGCAGTGAACCAACACGTATTTACTGAGTGCATATTCTGTGCCCAGCTCTGGGCCCAGGGCTCTGGGGACATCTCAAGTTGCAAGCGGCATGCTTTGCAAGATCTGATTTCCCGACCAGCAGCAGCAGAATCACCTGGGAACTCATACGGAACGCAAATTCTCTGCCCTGAACATCTGGGGGTGGACCCCACATGCAGGCCTTACAACAAGCCCTGTAGTGATCTAGGGTGCGGTCATGTCTGGGCACCACTGGCTTCCAGTCTAGTCGAGAAGGCATGAAATCATTAAACGGCGGCAGATAACACACAGCCCCAGAGAGTTTAGAGTGCTGTCAGTCTCACCAAACATGCAAACGCCTTCTGATCAGGCGCTTCCTTTCAAAGAAACCCAAGGCATTTTACATTCTATTTTGTTTCTCTCACCTCCACCCCCGGAGGCTTCCATAAGACGACGAAGGAACGTGAACTTCCATTATAACAACTAAACCAGGAAGCTAATGAGTATTCTGAGCGTCTCAGCCAAGATTCAGTGCTACAGAAAAATCCATTTTTGTTCTTTAAATAGGCTATAAACATATATGGTACCTTAAGGGGGTCTCTGTGTGTGTTACATTTGTTATTTCCAACCGGCCGAATGACATACAGTTCTGGGGAGAAAAAGCAATGGGAATACACTTGCATTTTATTGCCCTATTTAAAGCCCTGTTACTACTCTTTACCTGAGAGTCATTCTAGCATCGCTTTGCTTAAGAATATTTCTTCACACATAGTGTACAAATGTTTTAAGATATTAATAGTAATAATAATTGCAGTTAACATTGGTTGAACATTTTATTAAGTGCTAGGTACTTGATATAAACAATCTCATTTAATTGTCATGCAACCTTACGAGGTAGCTACTGTTCTTCAGCCCATTTTGCAGATGAGAAAAATTGAAGGTAAAAGACTTAGGAGTACACCTCACTGATACAGTGCTTAACTGAGTTAGACTCCAGCTTAGGTAAACCTGACCGGAGAGCAAGGACTCACTCACTGCGTCATATTCTCCTGAATTATTTAGTCTACTGGAAGGCACTAGGACATTACCTTCGCCAAAGTTAATATTAGCCTCACTTATTTTTGGCAATTTCATGAAATGGAATAAACAGAGAAGAGGAAGGCTGGAAGGCATTTGAACAATCTAGGGTTTTAGGTAACAATGTGCATCATCGTCTGAGGAAGGAATAAAACTATGACCGTACAACTTCAATGTATGGACATATTTTGTTGCTATCCCTGTGTTGTTTTGTGGTTTACACAAGATTTTCAAGAGCAGATTCTTACCCCTGGATATTTATTATGAAACTACCAGAGCTCTATGTGTATATAAGTGAGATTCTTATTAGAACCACAGTAATGACATTATTACATTACAATATTGTATCCTAGGGTATTATAATATAAGGCTATTATCACGTTCTTGGCTAATAGGGTCCATATTGTTATAATGTATTAAACCCAGATTGAGTAATAAAAGTGACAATAATATAATCATAATCTTCAGTACTTGGGGGGAAAACATTTTTCAGATGAGGCCTCAAAGCACCTGCCTAGCATTATTGCAAATTTATATATGAAGAAAATGTGCTGCAGGAAAGGCTTCCACGCATGTATACATAAATATATAAAAGTCTTTGGCAAAATGTAGGAAAGATTTAAAGCTTACCCAACATAAGTGACAGCAAAAAGATCCTGAACGATGCCAGAAAGAGTAAGATAACCTGCTCATTCGACAGTAATTACTGAGTGCCCAGCATGTGCTAAGTAAGTGGCCATGCCAGGCTACAAGGATGTGGCGGTAAACCAAATTCGCAGAGGCTCTGCCACCTCAGAGCTTCCTACCCAGTCAATAAGAAAATAAACAAATAAGCAAGTAAACATATTGCTTTTGTTATCAAATAGTGAGACATGTCATGCAGGGTGAAAAGCTAGAAAGGGATGGGGCTGCTTTTTAAAAATGGAGGTCAGGGGCATTCTGATGAAGTGACACTTATCGGAAGGAAGGGTGCAAGCCAATGCAGAGCATCTCCGGGGAGGGGTCAGGACAGAGAGGGCAGCAAGCGCCACGTGCCCCACAGAAGAACATGCTGGCATCTTCAGAGAGCGAAGCAGCCACGGTGGCGAGAGTGAAGCAAGCAGGAAACGGCGGATGGAGAGCAGCGGGGCAGTCAGGGGCTTAGGACAGTGCAAGGATGTCGCATTCTTTCTAGATCTGAAAGGAAGCCACTGAGGGTGGGGGTTTGAGCAGGGCTTGCTCTAAAGTCCAGGTGAGATGGCTGTGATTTGGTCAGGGCGGCAAGAAAGAAACGGCCCGAGCAGGAGTGACTATGGGGATGAGCACAGAACCCACAAGACTTGCTGATGGGCTGGGCGTGGAGAATGAGGGAGAGAGAAGGGAAAAATCATCGTAAGTTCTTGTGTGGAGCAGGTGGGTATCATTTAGTGGGGTGGAAACAGGAGATCTGGAGTTTGGACTGGGCAAGTCCAGTCTGAGATGCCTTATATATACATTCAAGTGGAGGAAGCGGCAGGCTACTCCAGTCTGGTGTTGAGAGAAAAGGCTGAGGTCAGAGACACATCACTGCCTCTATTTTTATGCTGAGGAAATAAAAATAGATAATTCCAGAAATTTTTTTTTTTTTTTTGTCATCCAGTTTTCCTGAAAATATGTGGCAGAAAGAATGATGGGTATGACCAGAAGACACCAACTCCATCCCTGGCTTGGCCCGTGACACTCTGGGTTTACCTTCCCTATCCTACCCTTCTCACCTACAAAATAAACAAAACTAAGAATGATACTGCAACAGATATTAACAAGTGTTGTCAAAGATGTGCAGGAATCAGAACCATAACCATACTGCTGGTAACAAGGTAAAGGGTGCATTCACACTTTGGAAAACAGTTTGGCAATTTCTCAAAAAGTTAAACACAGAATTACCGTATGACCCAGCTATTCCACTCCTAAGCGTACATCCAAGAACTAAAAACATATGTTCACACAAACTCTTGTACATGAATGTTCATAGCAACATTATTCGTAACAGCCAAAATAACCTAAATGTCCATCAACTTATGAACAAATAAGCTGTGGTATATACATACAATGTAATAATGTTCAGCCACATAAGGAATGAAATACTGATACACGCTATATTACATGGAGAACCTTGAAAACATGCTAAGTGGAAGAAGCCCACCATTAGGGTCCACATACTGTATGATCACATTTATGTGAAATGTACAGAACAGGCAAATCCATAGACACAGAAATAGATGAGTGGCTGCCCAGGGGCTAGCTGAGTGGGAGTGGGCTCTGAGAAGTGACAACTAAGTAGGGGTGTATGGGGCTTCTTTTGGGGTTCATGAAAGTGTTCTGAAAATAGTGATGATTGTTGCACACTGTGAATATGCTAAAAAACAATGAATTGTACACTTTAGAAGGGTGACTATGATGGTATGTAAATTATATCTTTGTAAAATAAAAAACCAACCAGACAAACAAGAATGATACTGGGGGGGGGAGAGACAGACAGTCACAGTTCCTTAGATAAATAGAAAAGAAACCCAGGCTGAAATCTGTTGTTAGGAGAAACATCAATGTGACTTTTCCAAGTCAAGAAGGCCTATGAAATCATTTGTATGCTGGGATGGCGACAATGCCTGCCAATCGTGTTCTCATTTCCAGCTTGACTATGACCCTTGCTTCCAGAAAACTTGAACCTTTGAGTGCCCAGTTTAAAGTCATTCAACTTAAAGCAATGGTAGCAGGCTTTATAAAGCTATGAATTAAATATAGTATACACTATGGAATAAAAACAAATATGAAAAGGAAGCACATAAAATATAATTTCCTTTGCTAAGCCAAATAATATTGAATGCAAACTGTAATTGAAAAATAAAATTTAAATTCAAAAGCATAGCCTTGGCCAGTGTGGTCCAGTGGTTAGAGAGTCGGCCCATGCCCGGAAGGTATATACCAACCATACGAAAATCCAAATAATCCTGACAGAATTATATAGATATACTCATATATATTAACAAGATTGTGAACATACAAATATATCAGCTTATTCACTGATATATTTATCAGTAAACTCTTCAGGATGCATTCCGTTCCAAAGGGATTACTGGTATGTTCTAATGAAACAGTTGCAGAGATCCTACCAGATAAACGTCATGGGAAAAGGCCCAGAGAAATCTCTTTACAGCTCAGCCGGGTGAGGCTCAGCGGTTAAGCGTCGACCTAGGATCCAGGCGATCAGGGTTCGGTTCCCAGTCAGGGTCACATGCCCGGGTTGCGGGCTGCAGCCGATCAATGACTCTCTCATCACTGATGTTTCTCTCTCTCTCTCCCCCTCTCCTTTCCTCTCTCTGAAATCAATAAAGATATATTTAAAAAAAAAGAAAAAAAGAAATCTCTTTACAGAAGGAACTTTTCTCAAGACAATGGTCTTAAAAACCAAATGAGAAAAGTGTATGGAATTTGACTGACCAGAAGTTTAAAATGTGTTGAGAGAACTAAGAAATATTAGTCATATTTTTAATATAAAGTCTTACAATGGTGATACCACCTATATCTGCAAGTTTAGATATTTTCTCAGCCTCATAAAACATGAGAGTTTGGAAATTTTCCCTGGTGTGGCTTTCTGCATGCTCCTGCTCCAAGTCTGAAAGGGAAACCCCAGAGATTGTGTGTTTAGAGTAAAACACTATTCATAGCTGGTGGGTCTTGATGTTATAGTACCACTGTCCTAACTCCATTCCACTTAGGAGTGTAAACTGTGGTTCTTCCATCTCTCTCTTGGGGTTTGTTTCTGTGTCTTGGTAGTATCATTCATTATTCATCATGGGAAGAATGTTAGTGTTCCCCTCAAATTCATGTGTTGAAGCCCTAACCCCCCAAGGGATGGTTTTTGGAGGTGGGGTCTTAGAGAGGTGATTATGGTTAGATGAGGTCGTGAGGGTGGGGCTCCCATGATTGAATTGGTGCCTTTTTAAGAAGAGGAAGAGAGACCAAAGTGTCTTCTCTCTGCCATGTGAGGATAGAGCAAAAAAGCGTCTGTGTGCAAGCCAGGAGGAAGCCCCCACCAAGAACCAAATCTGCAGGCACCTTGATCATGAGCTTCCCGGGCTCCAGAACTGGGTGAAATAAATGCCTGTTATGCAAGCCTCTCACTCTGGTATTTTGTTTTAGCAGCCCAAATAGATTAAGACACTGTTAGTGACAGGAGGCATAAGGTGAAATGTTTGGAAAAGGCAAACACACAAAATAGGAGGGAAGTACAGGTTTATCTTTTTTATGAACAGGGATAAAACTTTGAGGATGCAGGGCCAGCACATAGGCAGGCATTTAATAAATATTTGCTGAACCAAGAAATAACAACTAAAATTATTACATTGGAAAAAGGAAGAGCCCAACTAGACCAGAACAATAAATAACTACAACAAAATAAGTTACTACCCAGGAAATACAGCACACAATATAGGCTTTTCCTGGTGGCTCAGAGTTCTGTTGCTCCATAATTAAAATTCCATACAAATTATACCTTTAAAGTTTCTGTAACCTATTGTTTCTTTTACTATATGATGCAAATGATCAGAAGTGAAAATGTTATTATAGAAAATTCAGATCTTATCAAGCACTAAACATAAGTCGGTGTGTTTATATAACCAAGAACCTAGTTTATTTCTCCGCCAACACTCTGTGTCTAAGTCTTGTTCATGCTTGTTTTGAATTATCTCCATTTGCTGGAGACAAATCTCACGGAGAACATGGTGACGACACATTAGATACATGAATACCAGCCTTCCTTCTGTCTTAACTGGCATGGAAATTCTTTCACTTTCTCCTGTCCCCGTTCCCCGTAGAATCACACAGTCCCATTGTCAATAGCATGAAAATTATAAAATTTTTAAAAATTTACCATTTCCGTACAAGATACCAAACTCCCAAGAAGTGAAAACTCTTCAATTAAAAATCAGTTGGTAATAATAGTCTGAATACAGACTGTCGATACATTTTGTTCTCGATTCCTAGGATGTTTCTGAAATCCTTTCTGTAGAAGTGACATAATATTAATTAGCTTGATGAAAGCATAATAGAGACCCTAACACTACTGTCCTCCCAACCCCAATCCCCAACATATACTACATTCCAAATTTAAAAATATGTATCTCTGCATATTTGAACGGCTCGGGCCTATGGTCTCCTCCAGGAGCACAGGCATAAAAGTGTAAAATGTGATAAATACATCTTTTATTCCTTATTTTGTTATAAAACTAGCCCCCCCTAAATCCTGATATGTAAGTTCCTACTTCAGTGACCGAAGTTAAGTAACACAGTTAACATTTATTTTCCATTGAGTGGCTTTAAATAACGCTTTAAAAATACGCTTGTGACTCAAATTTTTTCTTCAATAATGTGCATTTAGAATCTTATAAAGTTTACACAAGGAATAGAATGTGTATGTGGACAAATATGGAACAAGCAGAGTAGAGTCTCTTTAGGCAAACGATTAAGCACTGAAGTCCTGTGTTGGGCACTCAGTTCATCCTGTGACTAACATTCCCCGCCCTCAGAGCTGGAATTCGAGGATTTCAGTAAGTACTAATGCCAGCTTCAATGAAACATTTTTTGTCTTTATGTCCTACATCCTGGCATATGGTCCATGCTCCATGAAAATCTGCTCAGTTCATTTTAATACTAGCAATGTTAGTTCTGGACTTTTCTTCCTCCTGCACCTACTCTGGGCCATGAGGAATGCTAGGTGCTGTGGTCATAAGGCCCAGTGAATCTTGGTTTCTGCTCTCAGGGCCTTACAGTGTAATGGGAGAGACTGAACATGGTCAATGCCATTAAAGAGCGGTATGGTTTACATGTGTGTGCACCCACACATACAGGACACAGTGGGAGCACAGGGGCACTCGGCTTAGGGTGGTGGGTGGGGAGATGGAAAGACAAGACAAGGCAGTTGGCTTCCTACAGAAGGTCCTACCTGTCTCCATTTTAAAGAATTTGTAAAGCTTTCTGTTTTTAATTCCAAAATCATGTTTAATAAGGGAATCATTGCTGCTGGAAATGTTTTAATAAAAATGAACTCAACCTGTATAATTTAGAATAATTATCATGATTTCAAGCCTACATACAGGGTTCCAAATATTAAAATAGTTTTATGTGGGATATTTATACAAAGGTTACATACAGCACATTTTAAAACGATAATCCTTGAGAGTATCTTCTCCCACTTCCGTTTGTAATTTCTGTATGACATGTAAATTTACATGGGTAATATGTATGAAATTGTGCTGCAATGGGATATTCTGTTTCACTCCAGAACTCGTTTTTAGAGCTGTGTACTGCATAATGTTTGGTTCATCACAGAAATCCTGTCAGAATTCCTACTACCCCAGCACCGAAACTACTACTCTTCTAAGGCATCCTGGTAGAAGAGTAATCACTTTCTAATAGGATTATCTTCCCACCTTGCCTGAGCCCACAGCCATCCATCAATAACTGAATAAGCACTACAGTCTGAAAGACCGCTCAATCTCACATACCGCACACCTCCGCCAGCACAACCTGGCCAGGTGGGACGGTGCACACCCCCTCAGACCAGGTCCTTCTAGGAGAGAAGCACCTTTATCTTAGGGAGACAGGCCAGAGGCTAAGCAAGAGGACTCCACAAAGAGGAGCCTGGATCCAGGTGGGGAGGAGGGAAGTCATTTCTTACATGAGGCTGAAATGTCCCTCCTGGAATGGTGCCCTGTGCTCATCCATCCTTGCTAGGGAGGGTTGGTCATCTCAGAGGCAACCACTTTCAGGAACAGAGGGACACACAGCACTGCCACGCAGGCTTTGGCTCCTCTGCCCAATACTACTATCATCAGAGATGGTAGGCTTATAATTTAACATGGCTACTGACCTGAAGTTCTAGGCGCTGTAGAACATTTTTACAAAACCCAATAAAAACCACGAACTCAACAAACCCAGATCACTTTGATTTTGCCTCAAACCTCAACTTCCCAGTAGCAAGAGGTCTACAGCTTTTCACTTGGCAACTGTTCATTAATTCAACCTATATCCCGATTCTTGCTCTTTACACCTTTATGATTTTTTAAAAATTAAATTAAAAGTTTTAGCACTATGGACCAGGAGTACATCACATCACAAAAGCCAAGTATCAGCAAATACATTTCAAAGCAATGATTAAAATGTCAGGAAGAAAATTAAATAGCCCAAGCTGGGCTGTGAAGTAAGTTCACCTTGTGAAACACTGAGTCTAATAAATAAGTGAAGAAACAACTCTTACTGTTCTTTCTGTAAATTACAAAACCCTTCATGGGACTCATAATGCTCTTAATAAATTGTTGAAATGGGACCATGGCCAACCAGAGACACTGGGAAAGTAGCCATCACTGAGGGGACAGGCTCCATCCACCACCTCCCATGACTGACTCTGAGCCCAGGCTACTGAGGCAGAAACACATCCAGGCAGAAAAAACATTCAAGTGTTGAGACATAGCTTCCCCTGCCCCCACCCCTCTCAGCCCAGATAGGGTAGTTGGGGACATAAGCTTTCTAGAAAGGGAAGGCTGAGAAGGACAAGCTGAGAGCCAAAGAGTAATGTAATGGAAGGCGACCATGGTTGGGAGGCAGGAACTACATGTGGGGATTTGAGGGAGTGAGAGGTAAGAAGAAACACAAAAGGACTAAGAATCAGCTGAGGCCAAGAGGGGAATTTTAAGGAGACAGTCAAACCTGCCAAACATCTAGCAGATGTGCAATGAATACTTAAAGGCATAAAAAGCACCAGGTCATGATGCTCCCATCAGCCACCAGTGAGGATGGGGCTAATTTTAAATCCCCAGAGAGGTTGTGGGTAGAACTAGCAAAGCAACAGACCCAGGGATACCATCTTCCCATGAGAAAGTGGTCTAAGGAGGTTAAGAGAGATCCAGACACCACCAGATGGCGACACAGAGCCAAATATGATCCCCATTTAGTCTCAAGGATCTTTGACAACATTGGATCACAGGAATGGCCAATATATCACTGGAATGTCTACTTTTATGTTTAATAAAAGATAAGACTAGAGAAATACAAATCTGTCCCCAAAGAAAGGTAAATATTGAGACCTAAAAAGCCTCTTGTCATTGTACAGAAGGGACCCTCAATTAGTAACTGTACCTTTGCTGTGTAAATGGCAGGGGAAAGTAATTAGCAATTAATAGACCTGCCCTCAATTTAAAGCCTCGAAGGGAAGTAATTAAATTTTGTAGAAGCTGTAGCCTCTAAACAAAGACACATCACACCAATACAAAAGGAAACACAGATATGAATAATAAATGCAAATTAGAAACAAGGTTTGAGTGCAGACTGAAGAAAAATGATCCCAAAGTTATTTTTCCTTAGAAATGCTCTGTTCAAGAGACTAGTTTATGAACCTATTTTAATCTAGGCCAAGGTTTTATATGAATCCTGGCTGATGTTTCTTGAGTACAGGCTTGCTGTATGCATGTAGATCAGACAGCTTCCTGTGGTTTGAATTAGCTGTATGAGTGCCTTTCACAACAGTGCAGATATACTTGATATATACAATGTCAACATTACTACCAGGGAAAGAGATCACAAACATTGCTCTGCTTGTTGGTCATGAAATACAATTGCCAAGCAGAATTTGTGTAGCTCCAGAGGGTAAATTAATGCAGGCAATGCAGTTATCGGCAGTCTCTAGCCTGCCTCTCTAAGCTTCTAACGGAAACATTTAGGAGCAGCAGCATTACATCTGGCTACAGCTGCACATTACATGGTCCGCTGAGACTCAGATGCTGATGGCTGCGCTGAATAACAAACAGCTGGGTATAAATGTGAAATCAGGAAATCGATTTTAGACACACACACTTCACCAATCCTCTGAAATTCCAGCACTGGATGAGAAACAGCAATGAGCACTGGAGAGTGTAAAAGTAGCCCGAGATTAAAATTCAAAAATCTACCTGGGCACCCTGGAGTCATAAATACTGGGCTCTTCAATTACTATTTTACAAAGGGCAGTGTGAGAACAAACAAACGCTGAATCGTCAGATCATTTTCTGGCTCTGGTCACACTGCAGGTGAAAGTTAACAGAGGTAACGGAGCTTCCTATGTGAGCTTTCCAGAATGGAATGGTTATTTTATGAATGTAACCGAACTGAGTAGACAGGCTGCCCCGGAAGTCTCCTCCCAGGATCCTCCAGCACTGAACCCATGGATGGGGAATGCTTAGACAAAGCTGTGGACAAATTTCCAGCACAAGAGATTTAGGTCGAAAAGAAAGTTAATTAGCACATCCCAAAGTGCCCAGCAGGGTGCCAACACATTAGAAACTCCAAATCATCTTCTGTTAAATTTTGAGTAACTTTTCTATTTACAAAGATTTAGGTAAGGGAATGGGTCAGAGAAAGAGAGGCTAGAAACTGCTCTTCCTGAAGTTTTATAAGCATAGAGAACTAACCATGTTTGTGGAAAGGCTTTTTAGTCCCATGGATCGTCTTTTAAAAGCTGGCAAACACATTTACACAGGATGGGACAAAAGTAGGTTTACAGTTGAGCGTACGTGAGACAGAGTTTATTCTTATGTTATCATTTATTAATTGTTATTTTCCATATGAACAGCCTGAAACCTACTTTTGCTCCCCTCCCCCCCCATATGTAAGAAGGCTAGTGATACTGGGTCAGCAGAAGAAGGGGACCACATCATTTATCATCCACTTTTTAGAGTGAACGGGGGGGACACTATTGATGATGATGCTAGGACAATAGGTATTAGAAAGTATTCCAGCAAACTAGGACACATATTCACTGTATCTTGAGTACCAAGAGCTTGAAAAAGAGCTTGGGGCCATATCTGCAGTGCCAATCAAGAGGCTGCTGCCTACCGGCTTCCTTTCACCCTCCGTGCCTACTTGTTCTCAAGAGTCTAGATCTAGTATAAATTAAAGAACTCACCTAAAGAAAGTTCAGGGAGCAAAAGGGTAGACTAGATAAAATCCAGATTTCTTTGCTTGCAAAATTAAGTCTGTGGGTCATACCAGCTCCAGTCTGACCTATGAAAGTAGGTAGGACACTACTCCTTTTGTAGCTTTTTAGGTGGGAAAGAACTGTAATATTACCCATTTTGATCAATGTTGACTTCTCTCCCATCCCTCAAGCTACCTGGATTCTAAAATCTAAACAGTCAAGACTGTAAAAGTGTTAATGTATACACACATTTCCACCGAGAGACTACAGTTTCCTCCACTGTGTTCTGAGTCAGAAAGAACACATGAAATGTTATTGTAAGGAATCTAGGAAGGATCTAGATATCTCGAAAAAAAGTACATGAGGCAATGTTGTAATATTCACCTCATCCAATGTAGAGGATGAAACATGAAGGTCTTTAAAAAGATGAACAGTTACATTCTTGTTTCAAGAACAAGAAAATCCTTTCTTAATCCCACGTAGCCCAAAACAACACAACAGGGCAGATCCTTCATGTTAAACCCGTGTTTCCCCAAAGGAGAAATAGTCAACAGTGGAAGACTAAAGCTCAGAGTAACAAACGTCTGACTTAAAGTAAGAAGTATTCTGTTAACACTTTATAAAATTTTGTGACACCTACCACAGGCAGCGACCTGTACATGATACTTTAAATATTTGTGTTGAGAATGAAGCTTAATATAAATTGCAACTCTTGCTCACTGACTGGCAAGCTCTTTAGAGTGAATAAAAGGTGCACGGATTTCAGTACAGAAAATGTCTAGGTGGTTTCCACATGACGACAGAAGAATGAATCGATTCAGCCAAATAACAGGTCAGTTGTGACTCATAAATTCTGAACTCCTCAGCTGTCCGACTTAATTTTAACTGCTGAATCTGTGTTTCAAACTGTACAACCGCCATGTGCTTTCGAACTTGAGTTGTGTTTACTACACCACAGCGGAATCAATTTGCTATTGGAGAGGCAAACAAGAAACCCCGGGAATTAGATAACCTTAAACACTAATTTACTTTGGTTCTCGGCTAATTACATTTCTTTAAGTGAGTTGCTGATTGGTTAAGAATCCAAGCTATCAAAAGCCCAGGCACTTAGAAACATAAACACATAACCTGTCAAAAACAGTACCCTGAACATAAGAGAGAGTATTGGTAATTCACAGAGGGAATTCATGAAACACACAAATTGAGTTGCCCTCGTTTATTTATACCTCACAATTGGGCAATTATATTATGGAGACTGGCTATGTCTCAGAATTTTCACTGGGGAGGCCTTGTTTCAAAAGCGCCAACAGTCCATTTACATTTTAAAAAATGAAAAAATCCCACAATCCTTGTTGATGTGTTGTATTACATCGAACCCGTTTTACTCGGACCCCAAAGTTATCTAGTTTTATCTATGAATGTTATAAATACTGAGTGCGGTTGGTAACTTTCACAGTACAGTATAAAGTGGTCTGTCAAAAACATACTACATATATGTTAGAAAAAGTAATTAAAAAGTAACTAGGTGACACCTAAATGGATTTCAACTGTTCATGATTTAATTAGTATCAACACTTCTTTGTTTGCTAACATGTCTGTCCTACCTGTCAGGACAGGACTCAGTAGAATCTGAGATGGTTTGTGGGTTTTCTGAGCAACCTCAGTCAAGTAAGGTTCTGCTTCTATTTTAATTTAAACCTTCACAAGATTTTTCTTTAGTTTTTCAGAGTTGAACTCTAGTAGGTCCTGGTAAATGAGCTGTAACATTGTGAACCTTCATGTGTGCCAAATTTAATGCCTTAGAAACAGAATAACACTAACAATGTCACCATCACTTCTTCCCATTTGCTTTCCATCCAAAGCCAAGGAGCATTTTCTATTGCATGGGTTCCCTGGATATTAAAATGCTAATCAATGAGGAGCAACACACTAAGGTATATAACATGTAAAGTTCTCTCTCTTTTTTTTTTTTTTTTTTAAACTCCAAGTGGTTTAAGCTCTCACTAAATTAGAAATAGGATCTGATCTAGTGTCTAAAAGAGCAAAATTGGCCAGGATATTTTTCTTGTCCCACAGCCAGAATTTTGGACCAAGGGAAGAGTCCACATCACAGTAGGTTCCCACAGGAGCAATCTTTTTCTTTTTCTTTTTCTTAAATCCCACCCTAGGTGGGAGAAAGGGATCATAAAGACAACGTGGTGTCACAGGGGTACAATGGCAGGTGCCTAGGATGGCAACAGTGTCTGGATCTCAACCGACTCTTTCAGCTTGGCCCATCATGCTTAGATCTCAATCAAACTATAGTTTCCTGTTTTACATCCTGAAAATGGAGGATTTGTGAGAGGAGGTACAACTGTAACTGAGTTGACAATGGAGCAAATGAAGTGCTGAAAGAGTAATAGCATCTTCCTCCAATTATATGATCATCACTGAGGACTCAGGACTTCGACAAAGTGTTCAAACATCCGAGAATGGAGTTGGTATCATGTAGTTGAGAGACATGGTATTGGGCCTTATCACTTGATTTCTGAAAGCCTTATAATGAGGGTGGAGTGGATATACATTCCATTCTTTGGCTGTATTTTTGTTCAACAAAGCCTGCAATTTTCAGTCACTTGAAAATGTAATTATAGATAATGTTTGCATCAGTAGCAAGAATACAATAAGCACACAGGGCATGAAAACTCCACTCAAATCACATCCTCTTAGGTTACGACGCTTGTCTCCTGCCAAGAGTAAAGGCATTGCGACAAGCTAATATTGAGTACGGAAGGGTTTGTGGGTGAGGCCAATCCATGTCTGAATTCTACTCTAACTTTTCTAGTGTCCCTTCCCTTGCACTGGGTGTCTACACATGAAACAAGTATCTACAATTTGCTGAAAACCCAAAATCCTATCAAATGTTTATGAACTTGAGCAAAAAGCTATGGAGAGGTCGAACGAGTACTGACACTTAAAATGGGCTGGGTACCATAACTGAGTTGGTCACAACTGCTGATCATCTAAAGTCCCTCTGTCATCTTGCTCAGGAACTCAGTTATGCTCCTGCCCATTTATTTTGGCCCACTCATGAAGAAGGGGGGAGAAGTGCATGTAACTCTAGAAAGGATAAAGTCACCAACTGAGGGGGACACTGGGGACCTATCATCATCCGAAAGCCTTTTTCTAATTCTCAGAAGAAGGCTGTGGGGCTAGAGGGTCCCTGAGAAAGGCCAAGTGTTCACCTAAATCAGATGCAAAAATTAAGACCCGGAAAGTAAATGGGAGGAAATGCCAGGTTTTTAATGAAATCCTCAAAAGAAACCTCTTCATGAAATATACAGTTATCTTAAATGAAAAATGGGGATTCACCTTAACATTCCACGCTAATTACTTCCTTATCTCTGCGGTAAGTGAGAATCTGCCTCAGGCATCAGGAGAGCTTGACAAAGCTGCTCTGTGGTGCCCCATTCTATTGACATCTCTTACAACACTCTTGCCTTCTAGACTCAGAAACTGGTCTGGTTATGAAATAAAATCAAGAACAAGCATTTGATGTGAAAGAGCACAGAAAAAGCAGATTATTAGAACACAGCTAAGAAACTGTATTTCACACTCAAACCCACATATTCAGCTGCCAATTTGTGAACATAGCTACAAGTTCAACCTGTTTATGGTCTTAAAAGGATCTCAGAATCCCTCAAAAGATGCACGAGCACCCCTCCTGGGCCAAACTGTGATCTTAGGCTTTGCAAACGGACAGATAGAGAGACAGGCTTGAACTTCCAGTAATACCGCCTCCTAGAACTCAATTTCCCCACTTGTGAAATGCTTCTGAAAGTTACTAATAATTTATATAAATCCCTTAGTGTAACGGCTGTCCCACAATATGCTCTAAATCAAGAACAAGTGATATTATAAACTATTTCAGCCCATGGACCCACAGGCAGGCAGAGTGTTAGCAATCAGAATTAGGAGAAACATACCCACCAAAAAACATTTGGTTGTCATCAAATTAGTTTTGTTGATGCTAGGAAACATTTGCTGGCTTCTGCGCCTACATCGTTGTATTGAACAGACAACTAGAAATCAATGTGGATCAAAAGTATCACGTTCTGAATAAGCCTGACTGTGAGACACAGAGGCAGGGTGAAGGCTTCGCGTGGCCTCTGGGGCTGACAACAGTCCCATTCTAGTCACTTTTTATATTAGCTGAACATGAAATCTTGGCCCAACTGAAAGGCTGCCTATAGTGTCTGACTTGACGCTGAGAAGATAAACTGTGCAGACTACAAAGTACCAATTAATTTGTACAGAAACAGTTGTAGTATCTGTGTGGCAGACCCCCTTCTCTAAAGATTTTGCCAACTTTGCTAGATTTTGCTACTTTTCCTTTCCCAATGATCTCAGAAACAGCCCTAATCTTCTGATATTAAGTCCCCATTGCCTTCAATGAAGGGCCCTGGTACTCCCAACACAAAGTGGTCTGTTACTCAGGTAAGGGGTCCTTACGTTTGGAGGTCACATTCATGGCCTGGGGAGTTTCTCAGAGCCAAGATCACTCTCGGAGCCAGAGTAGATGCCCAGAGTAGATGCTGAGTGTTCCCCTGGCCAGGCAGGGATGGAAGTTCCTCAACAATGGGCTCAGATTAGGCCTTGAGCTTCCCAAGTGAATCCAATCATGTCTGATCTAACAAACCAAGGGACTTACAAGGTGAGAAGCAAATCTTCACACTAGCCATGGTGGCTCTGGTCTCTTAGATTTCAAGGACCCTAACAGCTATGTCAGCAGAAATAAATGCCTGCTTGTTAAAGCACAAGAACAGAATAACTTCCATGCATCCCGCAGCTGGGCACCACCTGGATACACACCCTATACCCCCCACGCCACCTGTTAAGGGAAAAATTACTGATTCTTTCTCCAAATGATTTTCTCTTTTAGAGACCCTCCTCTCCTCCTCCTCTGTTCCCCAGGCACTTTGTGAGCTGAGGTCCCAATGAGGCCATTAGGTGGCAGGATCTACGAAGTTGCCCCTAAAGATTCATACTGTCAAAATGGTTTCCCCGAATGGCCTAATTTCTGCAGGGTAGGAGTCCCGTTCTGTGAGAACCAGCCTTCATATTGTGTGGCTAATTCTCATCCCATAAAAAAATCAAAATCTGTTTCAGCTGGGCAGAGATGGGCTTTTTCAGAACACACATATGGGGATAATGGATGGAGATACTGCCTTCTGCTTCACCCCATTCCAGAAGGGGAGGTCTGACCGCAAGTTCACAGTTGTTGGCCCATGAACTGCATTTTATTTCTCAATCATGTAGACAGAGAAGAGAATGGAAAATCTGTCTTCTTAATGCTATCCTGGGGACAAAGCATTTTCTGGAACTTTATATGGGAGCAATACTGCTTTATGGGTCTTCGGCTGAGACTTTATAAAGCATGAATGTTCCGCGGGAGGAAACATTAGCCGGCCAGTCGTAATGAAGTTCCATTGTATTTGATTCTCCGAGGCAATGCAGATGAACTTGTGGTCACTTTTAAGTACCGTGAAGCTATAAAATATTTAGGTTGTCATTCCTCTCGCAGTATTAGCTTCACAATAACACTGTGGGACAGGTAAGAAGCGCATCTTATTACCCTTATTTTCTAGATGAAGAATCTTGACAAGTTACTTGAGACCTGAAGGGGGCATGGAACAGGTCAGAAGACAAGCCAGGAGAATACAGGAGGTTGCTGCTTAGTGAAGGGTGCTTAGCCTTGAAGAACTGCCTCCTGACCCTTTGCTGGAGAGACCCGAGCGCAGTAGTGATTCCTAGTCATTCCACTCTGTTGCGCACAAGCAAGCAGATCCTGAGGCAGGGTGACTGTCCCCAACAAACAGAAACAATCCAAGAGGAAGTGATTTCTAACTAAACATTAAAACCCACTCAACAGCCCAATGACTTAAAATGATTTTTGTATGAAGAAGAAAAAAAAGTTTCCTAAATTCTTCCTGAGACAAGGAGGAAAGAGTCAGGAGAATTGGGCCTTTTTGAGAAAAGAAAAATGAATCCTGACAGAGAGCGATATGATGTAAACTAAAGATGACTTCATATTAAGAAATGGCTTTGAGATGGAGCTGCCATAGTGTTAGCCAGCATTCAGGCTTTTCAAAGGACTTGTGTGTTGCCTTTAAATCCTGACGAGGGGGAAAGATGGCTGGGTGGACAACGGGAGTCACAAGGAAAGATGTTACCAGCATGACTGAAGGGAATAATTGCAGTTGGAGGCCTCCTGGTGACAATTTTGAGAAAGCAAACACAGCTGCAGCAGAGCCAAATATAGCTGGCCACGACAATGACATCCATAAAGTTAATCATTCTGAAATATGCTACCCTTATGCTCAACCAGAAAACTCAACACCCCTTCCATAACGCAGGGAGAAGTCAAAATACAGTTTTATGCACAGAAGCACGCAGCTGCTCCAGTGGGATTTACTACCAGTGACGACTGAGCTGTTCTGATACCACCCTCCTCTCGAGATTCCAATTCTCAGGACTGTGCTGTGGGCACATGTGGCCCCTTCTCTTGAAATTTAGAAAACTGCTCGGGAACGGATAATAAAATGGGCTCAGAGAAGCCCATTTAATCTCAGAGAAGAGTAAAAGGACTGAGAAGATACAAGTCAGGAAACTATTTTAAAAAGGCAGAAAGAAAGCATCAAAAATAGCTATACTGTTCATGACCTACAGGAATCTAGGCTGGAGTCCAGAGAACCGAGAGAGAAGAAAAGGCACCCTAACAAAACAGACATACATCTTTTATACCAAAAGCTTTCCTTCTTTATGCTTTTTCACAGCATCTTTCCCTTTTACTATTCTTCTAAGGGTTTTCGAGGAGAAAATGACATGTCAGATTTCAACCTGTATTCACTTGCGTGACACCCAATGTCTTACTCTGGAGATGCAAAGAGAAAACAATTGGGTGTGTGAGCTAATGTGCCTGTTTAAGTTGTTTTACATCAATCCCCTCCCTGTAACTTTAGCCTTTTAAGATGTCCAGTTTATGTGCTGGTGCCCATTAGGCACAATCACAAATTCAAGGATTCCTTTCAATAGCGACAGGAAGCCACAGGATAATATATAGGGATCACATAAAATGTGGCAGCAGCCAGGAATTTGGTCTGGCCAGGACCAGCTGTGTCTACCCAAGAAAATAATGATTTAGGGTCCACAGTCCAGATTTTCCTATGCAGAGTCTTTCTTTCTTCCTACTCTAACCCTAAAAGATCCTGACAGTCGCAACATCGCAATTGTAACCGAGAAATAGAGGGGCCCCCAGGTGCAGGGAGTTTGCAGCAAGGACAGAAAGGGCTGCTAAATTGGGGTCTCAGCTTGTCACCCTGTCAGGAGTGACAGGATCACCGGAGTGAACTTGTCACACCTTTAAGAGAAGCCACTCTGGGGATCTGGGCCAAAGAGTTAAAACACAGTCCCGAGACCAGTTTCTGCTCTATCACTAATTTGAAGTACATCTTTGGTCAAGATGTTAAACCTTTCTGAATCTTTTTCAGTTATGAAGGTAATGATATGTAAACAGGCGTTATGTTGTGCAACAATTTCATAACTTTTAGAGCCAAAGACGATTAAATGTAAGCGATGTCAAGAAAGTGAATTATGCCTAATAAGATAGTTTTTCATACATTTTTTCCACATATATATATATATATATATATATATATATATATGTATAAGTGTGTGTGGATACACACATGCATTATGCCTACTGATCACAGCCATATGAGTAACAAAATATTTCGCTCTTTTAGCCTACAGGACCAACTGATTTTGTGTCAGATAAATGTGGTACAACTTTCCTGCTACAGGGGGCAACTAAGAAATAAAGACATCATTCATGGAAAAGGGTATAAAATACCACCTTAAAATTTAATGAGTCTAAGTCAAGCTATGAACTTTCTTTAGAAAAAACCTTGGAAAGTAAGCCTTTCAGTATAACATCATAGAAATTTAGATCCTACTATGGAAATTGAAGAACTATTCACTCCTGTGGTACAAAAAAAAAATGTTTTAAGCTGTCCAAAAGTTACGTCAAAATGTTGAATCAGCTGAAATTAACTGCATTCTCTCTGAGTGGACACCATCACATGTGAAAGGAGGAAATCGCCAGTCCTATTTGAGCCTATAAATGTCAGACAAAGCAGCTGGTGGGTTCTGGGAGCTTATTTCTGTGGTCATGACAGAAAGAGCCACACAGTTTCACTGAAGAGAAAAACCTCTTGGACTTCTTTCATTATTAAGGCTTAAAATCAAAACATTCTATGTACCCCACTTTTAAAGCACAATTAGTCAAAGAAATCCTGTGTCACCTATCTGTATGACTCTTACAGAAAGGGAGCACAGATCCTTTAAACCGAGATCTCTTCAGAACAGATTTATTTAAAAATCTGACCTTACGTAAAAGGCCCCAATGAGCCTGGTAGAAAAGTCCAGAATAATAAACCAAAATGATATTTTAGTCTAAATGCAGCCTAAACTTAATTTACATACATCTTCAGGAGGGAAAAAAATGGGTCTAATAATTTGCTGGCAAGTTGGCTCTGAGGCATTCATTCCAAGAAGTAATTAAAATTTAACCAAAAACTGAATTTGTACTCATCTGTCATTCTGAGAGCCATATGATTACATATTTATTAGCATTCCATTTTACATCATCAGCTGATTTGAAAGCATCGCTCTCAGCATTGGAACATAATATACAACCTGCACTTCATAAAAGAGACCGTTCATAAGGCTCTGGGTGTCGCAGAGTGACAGTGGAAATCTCAGACATGCTCCCTGGCATTTCAACCGCATAACTGGAATTGCATTTCCATAAAGCTGGTTGGAGTAATCACTTTCTGTTGTGATTTAGGACAAATGGAAAGAGGGAAGTGGCTCAAAATCTCCCTCAACGTCTCCCCCTTTCTTTTAAAAGTCCTTCAGGAGGAGTCTAAGGCTCTGAGTAAATGAAAAAAAAAAATCCCAGGAGGGGAGCAAGGTTTCCATCCCTTCACATCCACATTCAGAGCCGGAGAATATTGGATGACACAATTAAACAGTGATGACGCTGAAGGGGAATAATTATTTGACAATTACCTGAGAGCGTCACATTTACTGTGCTAATTGGTTTTTGTTTCCCTCAAAGGTTTTTCCAGGAGTGCACAGCTCCATTTCTCTTAGATTGAGCAAGAGCTTCTTCTTAAGGAAAAATAAAAATACATTTTCTGCACTGCTACACAAGTAGCACACGGCTGATGCTGCTTCATTAGGTTACCGGTTCCTCCTCAGCAGTGGGCACAGACACGAGGGCATGAGCACGTGCAGGTGACAAGCTGGACATCCTTAGAACCTCCCCAGCACTCCCTTCTGCAGTTTCCTAGAACAAATGTGACGCTGAGAAACAGCTGCCTCCTTTGTCCTCTCCTGATCTTCAGACAAAAAGCAAAATGGGACCCTCCCCTGGAAAAACTGAACCCTCTGGAATCAACACTCCAAACTGGAAATACAGACTAAGTCTGGGTGCAGTTCAGCCCAGGAAATGCAACATACGAATGACTTATTAAATCAGCTCCTCACCACACGCTGAATACACCAGGTTTCCACTGAAATGCAGATATGATGAGGGATGTTTACAGTACTGTTTAGCAGTTGTGAAGACTGTTTCTCATTCACGATGGTGAGATCAGACCCCTGTTGATATCTGGTCTCTCGAGTCTACATACAAGCCTCCACAAGGAACTCCACCCAAATTCTGACATAATACCTAGATCATGCGTGCGCTGGTTCTCCGACAGTTTATCAGGTTATTTTGTATGGCAAAACATTACCTCCCTTTAGATAAGAAGTGAGTGTTTAACTTGTAAGATACAAACCACAAGTAAGAAATAGAGAGAAAGAAAAGCTTGGAGATTTGTGTTAAAAAAAAAAAAGGCGGGAGAGGGGAGAATGCAGGCTTTTATCAGAGGCCAAATATACTGTTATTATTGCTGTTGGGTAGGAAAAATACTGAGGTGAAACACATTCCAAATGATCCCATGAAATCTTAATTACTAGGTTCAGGTCTGAAAATCCTATCTCCTTTTTATCTTGTTTTGCAAGGTTCTTATTCCCCCCAGTTCACTGCATCTCCTCAACAGATGCCAAAGTAACCTCAATCCAGCAAATTACAATTAAATAGCAAGACTTAACAAGTAAAATAATACCTCTAACCCAGATCAAAGATAACACTGCTGTTCTAAATGCCAGTGTGGTTTGAGTTTTGGGTCTCAGGAAGCAGCTGATACTAAAATATGCAGTGTTAACTGAGAAATCCCATCTGAAAAGTATTTTTAAAATATCTTTAAAGAACTATATTGCATAGCCCTTTCCTTTAGAGTCTCACCATTTTAATTTTCTCTTATGACCATCATGGAATCAGGTGATAAATCTCAGTTCTCTCTCTATTTTATTACTTCCAATGACACATTTTCCAAAGACACTTTAAATGCCATCTAAAAAAACAAGGACCCATTGCTTCTGACTTTGTTTGCTGGTATCTGGAAACCAAAAAAAATATTTTTTTAATTAAAATATATTCTCTTTAGTTAAATGAAATATGGAATAACAGTAAATTTGGATCAAATCAGAGAGTAATCGACTCAATTTAAATCAAATTAGAGAGTCAAGTCTGAAAAGGTGCTATGTATTTCCTATAATGCTCAATCATTAATATGTGGCATCATTTTGCTTTTCTGGCCAAAAAAAAAATCTGTATCATACTTAGTTCACAGATCTCTCTTCTCTCCCGTTAACATATGAACATGCATTTATAGAACACACACACACGCGAACCACCGCTTTCCTGTTCCTGCCTATGTAGCACACGCAAGCATGGGCCCTCTTTAAGGATCACCTGTAAAATGAGGATAACCACCACCCTGCAGGTCTACTGTGAAGCTTAGAGACTGTAAATAAAGTGTCCTGAGACAAAGCAGGCATTCTATCAATGACTCATGCTTTTGGAATATTGGGGGAGAAAGGGAGAAGGCAGTAATTACGCTGCCTTCTTGGACTGCCACACGGCCCCTCTACTAATTTCTTCATCTATAAAACAAAGTCTGCTGCGATGGTCTCTAACTCCCCTTTCAACTTTAACGACGACATCCCTAGAACCAATTTTCAGTTCAATGAGGCACTGACAGATATTTCTAGTTATCCTAACCTGAGAGGATCTAATGAACAGAAGAGGAATTCACCAAGTTGATGAATTTACATGCAGGAGGACTTTTCTCATTTTCAATAAGGTTACTTACCGGTTATGAGGGAAAACAGTAAGATTTTAAATTTATTGGTATCTTCTTCTCAGCACCTTATTTTAACATCACAAATCTGAACTAACACTTGTGCAGTTGCATTTATAGATTTTTTTCCCTCCTGTAATTTCTCATTTCCAAGATATTATTTCTTATATTTTTGTTTAAAATTTTTTTAAAACTCTAAATGCATATCTGATCATTAAAGAAGTGAGACAAAGGACAAAACACAACCCCCAACACCAATCCAAAACCAGCTACCCCAGTTTAAAAGAGATCTTTTAAAAAAATCAGTTTCTAATTTATTTTCATACATTGTTGCAAATGATATTCTATAGTACCATAAAGACTACAAAACTTTAATAGTTAAAATGATTTAAAAGGTCCATTTCAACTTACAGTTTTATTAATGAATATTTAAAATACCACTATAGAGCCTTCAGTGACCTGGACTTTTTAAACACTGGATGGCTTGTGGGTCCACGAAGCATAATAATTCATCTCCAAAGCTATTTGTTCATCTGCCTCGAGGACTCAAACATATTACATCTTACAAACGTATCTAATATATTCTCATGGGAAAATGCCATTGAAAATACATCCTACTTCTTTTAAAAAAATAAAGCCTCTACGCTTTATTTAAGTTCCTTTTAGGAACAGGCCAATATTCTAGCTGACTGAAATTTAATGCAAAGGGCTATATACTGTATATGATAACCAGTCTGGAAAACATTAATTCCACACCGCTATCTTCTCAACTGTATGTATATGGCAATAGGATATGCTGCTAGGCGGGTTTCACATATTTTCAATTGCTTATATGCCCTCCACATGCCTCTCTATTCCCCAAAGTTAGTCTCTAATGTGAGTTAATTGCAAACTCTTTTGGAAAACATGCCACAGCATGCTCAGGGCTAAGGAGACAAATAATATCATTTACAAATCCTCTACTTTTCCTCTTTTTTTTTTTTTTTTTTTTAAAAAGGGCAATTAAGCAATAGTTGACAGATACTGAAAACAATTTAAGTTTGATTCCAAAGGACGTCATTTGGAAATAACTAACATCTGGAAGAGAAGTGGGGTAGAAGTGACATTAGGGTTTGTATGGTTAACCCGTGGCTAAAATACAAAGGCTCTATTAAGAGCAAATAGTTTGAACAAGCACCTTCATCCACCTAATGAAAAGGACAAATAAGACTTTCATAATTTAACTGACAAGAGACAGCACCTTTCGAAGGCCACTAACACTTTAAATTCAGAGCATTCATTAGCTAGATATACTATGGTCACTGACATAGTGGGTGACCATAAATTCAAAATCATGACCAAGCCAATCCTTCGGTTCAGCCAACATTCCTCCAGAGGAGAACACACACAAAACTTTCAATAGCTAATGTGCAAACATGTATTAAATATCTCTACAGATATACACACACATATATATTTAAGGAGGACAGGACAGAGACCTTTTAAAAGAGATATTATGGGAATGTAACTAACCAAGATTAATTTCTCTGAGAAAACTGCCAAAAGGAAATTCAATAGTTTAATTGATGTTATCGGATTATCTTAGTTGAGATAAAGAACCTGGTTGCGTGTACAAGCAAGTTAACATTCTTAATATCGAGTGGAAGACAATCTGAATTTAACAGATTCTATCATCCCCCTCCCCCATTTTCAAAAAAAATTCCTAGGGGCTCAAATAATTGGCCACTGCAGTTTCTCAAGAATCTCTCAACCCATAACATTTAACATACAAGAAAAAGAATCTAGCACCGTAGGGGAAAGTTAGTTGCCAGGGAAATGGATCATAAAGCTCGGAATGGCATGGAAATTGCTAAGAGTACAGTAATGTGCCAGAAAGAATATGGATGTTAAGTCTTAACAGTGTGCAGAATAGGAAACACTTTATGTGGACTCTTACCAAGGATAGCAGTCCTTTCCCCCTCGATTAATTTTAGCCTAGATTCACTATCAAAATTCTTGCTTGATAATTGACAATTTCACATATTCCGTTTCTAAAAAGGAAACAGTCCTTTCAGACCCTCTGCTGGCAATCTCTGTTCTCCCTCCCCAGGTCCTCCTTCCACAACACGCCTGACATACAGACAGATCCTACTGAGGTGACAGAAAGTTTCTCTTACCAGCTCAGGCACTATCAAGACTAACCAGCCAGATTAAAATGAGGCATACTTTCCCTTCCTCAGGAATCCGAGCTCTCTACTTCTCCCAATAAACTCTCTACCCTAGTTTGACGACATGTACAACAACCAGAAGCACATTAATTATTAAATTAGAGGCTGCATACCAGACAAAACCACCACGATTCCGTAAAAATTACCACTAATTTCTGCCATAGAGCACACCTGGCTATTGTAATGCCTTCTAATTACCACCCCCTCCCTTTTTCCTTTCTTTCTTCTTCTCTCCCTCCACTCTTCCCCGGGAAATAAATCTTTGAAAATGGCAAGTCTGAATAGCGGATAATTTGGTAAGAAGGGATCTTTAAATGAGCCACCAGAGCTCCAAGAACCCCGTGTTTCCAAAGACAGGAGCGTGCACGCGCGCACTCCGCCCCGGGACGCCGCGCCCCGCTGGCCATCCCCAAACCCAGACCCCCGGGCACCGCGCCCCGCTGGCCGGTCCCCGCTCCCGTCCCGCTGGCCTGGCTCGCCGGTCCCCACACCCGATTCCGGACCCTTGTCCCCGCGCCGCTCGGCAGGTCAGGGCACTATCCCTGCTCCCCAAGCCCAGCGGCGGCTCGGGAGCCCAGGGGAGGCGACTGATCCCGAGTCGCCGCCCGCGTTGCCGGGGCGGAGGAGCCGCCGAGCTTGCCTCGCCCTCCTCGGGGCTCCAGGCAGGAGACTTGACAGCGGCCGCCCGGCCGGGGGGGGGGGGGGGAGCACGGGGAGAACGCCCGCGCGGCCACACGTCCCCCCTGGGACCCCACTCACATTCGGTCGGGAACTAGCAGGCGGCCCTCGACCATAATGTCCGGGAGGAAATCCAGCTTGAAGGCAGAAGTCATGGTCGCGGCGCACGCGGCGCTCGGAGGGCGGGCGGGGGGCGGCGGTGCGCGCGTCCGAGCGGCCGCGGGCGGCGAGACGGGCAGGGACAGGTGCGCGCGGCCTCCCCGCGGCGGCCGCCCGAGCCGGCACTTGTCACATTCTCTCCCCTCCCGCGCTCCGCCAATCCCCTCCGAAAGCCAGCGCCCGGCCGCGGGCTGCGGGGCGCCAGGTGCGGCGAGCGGAGGCGGAGCTCCGCGCCCGCGCGCCGCCGCTTAACCCCTGAGGGCCCGCCCGGGGGAGGGACCTGCCCGCGGCGGGCGGCCGGCCCGGCGGAGCTCGCTGGCCTTAGCGACAGCCCGGCTCTGCCCAGGGTCCGGAGCTTGGAGAAACGCTCACCGAATCGGGTCTGCCCTGCCCCGCTCAATTCTCCATGTCCAGGGCCCCTGGCGCGAGGCCCGGAACCGCTGCTAGCGTTCCTGCCGCTGTGTGGCCAAAGCCTAGTGCGCCTGCCGATCAAAACCCAACTCTGGAGCCGCCGCAGACCCAGTCCTCCCAGGCGTGTGTTCAAACGCTCTCGGTGGGATCTGCTGGCCAGTGTGTGAACTAACCGTAACAACAGATAGGATTCGTGGTTTAGCCAAAGTAAATATCTCGTAAATGGCCCAAGTGACGTTTAGGGACTTATCTCAGGGCTTTAAGGAGAAAGATGAATCAATCTCTGCCCAGTTATGTTTCCTTTTGAATCATCTTGAAAACACTAAGAAGTATAAGGGGCTGAAAATTAAAAACAATAAATCACGTTTTCTCTTAAAAAGGTAAATCACGTACTTGCCGGTTCCTAGCATTTAATACGACGACTAAAAACCCACAGTGACTTCATGAGTGTTAGGTCTATAATAGTCACTAAGCTTGAATGCCCATCTAAGATTTGTGACTGGTTTAGCGATAGGAATTGAGAAAAATGACAAAACTCTTATAGATAGAAGCAGGTGAATTTGATTTTCCCAGGTGATTTGCTCAAATTCTTGAAAGACGGCTGATTTATATGGTGGCATTCTAATTCAGCATTCTCATTATTGTTTTATTGTTGGGTTATTTGGATGAAACGGAACTTTTCACAATGTCACAAGTATGTAAAACTACTTCATGGGCTATTTCACATTCTAAAGCAACATCATAAATCGCAGAGCAGACATGAATAGTTTGCCTCTTGGTAATCTCGGTAGCCAGGGGGTTAAACAACTCAGTCAGGCGTAGTTGAATATATCACGTGTAGTTAAATGTATCAGACACCATAATATGGAGAGAGAAAAAAATCTTTATCTTTTTTCTCTCACCAATTTCTTGTGTGATAATGAGAACTGACCATTTTTAAAGGTTATGAAGAAAAATAGATATTTATATACCAATTTTAAATTCACATACCAATTTTAAATCCAGGCTTGCAGCACTGAGTAATGGAGGAACAGGCCTGGAGTATTCTAAGGCCAAACATACACAATATACTTGATTTCCTTCTTCAGCTGAACAATATATCTGGCTTTTGACCAAGATAATTCTAATTCTAAGGCAGTTAGATGCAGGGCTAGGACTAACCTTCATTCGAAAACACTGCCTTTCTGAGGAACCAGGTCTAGGGTCACAAGGAATTGAAAGGCAGATGCAATAAAATGAATCTTACATCCAAAATGCCTGAAATTTCCTAATAATACTAGGTTACCTTTATTCCTTACCCCAGCTACTGCAGGCTATCTTTGAAATTGTAAGAACTTCATTGGTCTTTCAATAATTTTAATAATTAGCTGGATAAATGAGACAAACCTTGAGAGTTCTTGGTTTTCCACACATTATTTACATAAATCCCAAATGTATGTAATGAATTGACTATATAACAAATTTATTTTAAAATGAACAAACAGAACCCACCCCAACCATAGAAGAGGAGCACAACTGCATTAATCAAAAGGGAAAAATACTTTCAAATCAGCTATGGAATAAAGCTCCATCTATGTCTGTATTCTAAAAGGTAGAAGCAGCTTCATTAACATGTACACTTCTGAAATATTTATTTTCCCTTTAATTGCATGTGAATTAGTTGGGAGAAGCTGTAGGGAAGCCCTCTTACTGACTTAAGCCTTCTCAGCAGTTTGTTAAATTCTTGCCTCCAATCCCTGGAGGTGATCGTGGATTCAAAGCAGCTTTTAATCATACTATGAGGAGGGTAAAGTAGTGTGTAAGTAGGTCATGGAGAAAGAATTACAAGTGCATAGGTTATTGCCTTATTCAACAACTAGAGTGTACCAGAGTTTTCAAAGCACATTTGCTTTACCATTTAAAGTAAGACGCAAAATGGGTCAAATATAAAAGATCACTCTTACATGGGATACAGTGACAACATTGAGCCAAGGAACGCTTATGGGAATATGGTTGAGTTTAAATAGTTTGGCAGCCAAATGCATAAGTAATGTAGTGACTACATACGCACTTGATGTAGGTGCCAGAGAGAAAAAAATACACACACACACCCCCCATAGGGTTTTGTTTCCATGATATCAGCACATGTACACAAATTTCAAAGGCTCTTGAGCTTAAAAACGAAAACAAAACAAAAACACCCAACCAAATATCATCTGATGAAAAGCTTAAGTTTCTCATTTCACTGCTTTGACAGAAGGCAAAAAATAAATAAATCTGAAAAGAACTCAATGGGGCCCCTTTTTTAATTTTCATGCAGTAATGAGCCATCAGGTATCATGTTTTGGCAGTTAGAGTTCTTTGGCAGACAGCTCCACTGGGCCGCTGTTGAACACTCGGGTTTAGTGAAACTATTTTATAGCCAAGGATCTTACTAACAGCAGTGAAAGAAGACGGGGCCATCAGCAGGCTCCTCTTGTGGTCGGTGACACCACAAAGGGCTGCGCTGTTGGGAACCATGACATTTCCTCATCGTTATAGTTTCATTGTAGGAAAACCTTAAGCTCTTCCCTAGGCCCATCCCCCTACCTTCCCTAATTGTCTCTCTCTCTCTTTTTTTAATCAACTTGCTATTCATTTCCCAAACAAAAGGCAATTCAAGAATTGGAAGCACTTCAAGGGAAAGTTTCTGAATGACCTCATTTTTATATGAGGCCTTCCAAGGCAATGAGGTGCACTGTGCTGTTTCAGCAAACCCCTTTCCCTCTCATGCCTCATCTCAAATTGAGTTTTGTCCAATGGTCATTGTTTGAGCACTGAATTATCACTGGCATTTAAAAAAAAACAACAAAAAAAAAACACAGGAAAAAAACAAACCCTCAATAGAAACAGTGCTAATAAATGCCTTTGTACATAGAGTACACACTGCTTGAAATCAAACAATCCTATTCCTGTCACCCCACTCAATCAATGAACCAGAATGTAGTCCCTCAACTACAGACCTTTCAACATCTTTGCACAAAGCGTATACTCTAACTTAGAGACTGGTGACTGATATATAGTGATTGATGATTATAACCAAACGATTTTCTTCTCCTGCAGACAACCCTATATATTTTATGAAAAATCTCCATTTTTAAAAAAGTATTTGTTTGCATCGTAACCTCTTTAAAAGCAAACTATCAACTATGCAACTATAAATGAACCAGCACTGTTCTGTACTCAAAAAGTCACCTTCACAAAAGGGTTTTCCCCCTCACTTCTGGCTCCTCATTACAAACTAGCATCCACAATATCTTTCCCCATTCCATTTTCAAATTCAAATTTTATTAACATAGCTGTTTGGTTTAAAAAAAAAAAAAAAAAAGGCCAGTGTGCTCACAACCATTTGGAGCAGTAGATCAGGCCCTATAATGGGGATTTCCCATCATTTCCAGCCAATAAACTTCAAATCCGCATGAATTTTAAGTACCTAAGAGAGTATCTGACTTTGTGGCCATGTGTTTGTTCTCGGCTTACCCAGTTTTATTAGCAACTTGCAAACAAACAAACAGATCCTTAAGTGATACACTGTAAATATATCTTAGCGCCATAAAAGAATCACCTAAAAAATAAATTCTTACATCACCAATCATACGTTTAAAATGATCGCCTTATTATTCCACCCACCCACCCACCCACTTTTGAAAGCTTCTGGAATGGAGATTTTATCACAGTCTTAAAACAACTTAAGTGAAATTAAATGCCAATAAAGATGAAATCGTTATTAAACTCATATTTTACACTTTTACAGGAATTTAAATAGCCACTCTCTCGAGAACAGCTGCTACTGGCTTTTTGCAATCTTGTATTTTTCTGAATCTGTTTTTAATAGAGCAAAAATACATAATAGTGAGTTTATCTCCCTTCTGAAGAGGCCCTCAAACTGAAGATCGCTCTTTGTGTACATACCTTCGTGCTCGGAAAGGAGGTGCCCTTCTAGAGTTTTCAGAAGCTTCCATTCCAAGGGGATGAAAGGTTAACACTGTGGATCTGGCAGGCCCAGAGCCCAACCAGCTCATCACTTCCCTCTCTAACTTGCCTTTCCTTTTTCTTTCTTTCTCCATTACACCGCTGCTGCCTTCTTTGCCGCCCCCCCCCCCCCCCCCGGCTTTCTCCCTCTCTCTCAGATGGAATCCAGACAATGCCAGAAGCTTCCCTCTACAGCTGGTGTCTGAAGAGGCAGGTGACTTACAAAAGTGAGGTGAGTTGTTGGTTGCTTATCTGCCAGAAAAGACAAGTTTGCCTTAGCCTTGACCAAGGCTGATTTCTGACCTAGGAACAGCTGTCTCTGGAGTTGGGCTTCTTTCCAGACACTAGCAGGGGGTGGGAGGGGGAGACTGTAAAACTGTGTCCCACAAAGTGAGTTAAATTGGAAGTGAAAATTGGGAAGGAGAATGGAGAAAGGATGGTGAGATGAACAAGGCTTGTCTGTCCAGCATGGTGATTTGTACACAAAGGCACCCAGGGGAAAAAAACCTCTGAAGGAATGTTTCAGTGGCTTCTTGAAGATGCCGAGATTTGTCAAACTATACCAGGTACCCTTATCTGGTGCCAGCCTGGCGGCAGGAACAAAATTTATACCTATCAGAATGAGGGTTTTAGTTCTTGGCAATCTGCCCTTCAACACTCCCACCCCCACAAAACGTTTTCCCCAACTGGCCCGAAGTTCTCATCTTACTGTCACGTGTTGTTAGATTAAAAAAGGAGAGACGACTGCTTGACAAATGACAACAGCTGAGTGGCAACAGCTGGGTGGATACAGTAGCAGGCATAACACTAGGTCCAGAGAGAAAGCAGCAACAGGTGGGGGTGAAAGAAAAAGAAATGGAAATTTTCGCCTGAGGGTGAGGGTTGCCCGAGACAGAACTTGCCAAGAATCAAAATCTCAGCTCGAGAGGAAATCTCTGCAGGCATGGCAGCCCCATTTGCTTGCATGTCTCTCCTTTCCCTGAACAAATGAATTAGAGTGAGGATTAAGAGAGCAAAAGCCTGGGGTTCTGTGAAACAAAATACACGAATGTACTTCACCCACACTGATGACAGAGCCCCATCAAAGAGCTTTTGGTGATGAGGATCAGAAGTCATCTGATATGGTGCGTGCAGACCAGATGCGCTAAGGCAAATGCTACTTCCAAACTGAGTGAAGAAGATTATGAGACTGAAGAGCCACACCTGTTGGATTCTGCATGTGATTCTGCCTCAGAGTTGATGGACACCGGGAACACATCCTTTAATTTTCTGATTCATCCCTAGACCTTTGTCATATGTGTGGACATCATTTCCTCGTAGGGATGAGTGGCTGAAAAATCAAAACCTACCACGATCCTCAGATAAGAAGTACAATGTGTTAGCCTAATTATTCCTACAGCAATTATATAACCAAGCTATTAAAGTGACATGGAGGTTGAAAATACATTAAGGTTTTGAGCACAGGAAATTTATTTTTTCTCTATAATATGGTTCAAATCTCTAGCCATTTTTAGCTTATGAGAGAGGTTTTCAAAAAATCCCAAATGACTTTTTATTTAAATTTGCTTTTCATGCTAATTCCCATGAAGTCTATTAGGAAAAAAAAAAAGGTTTTTTTGTCACTTTCTCTTAAAAAACCCACCTAAAAATCTTCATGGAAAAGTGGTGTGGCTACCTACCCAAGCTAAGTGGAATGTGTTTTCTCTTGTCTGGTCTACTGCTGAGTGTAAACCTTTGTGTTACCCAATCGCTTAGTTTCCCCACACTCTCTGGAGGCTGACAGCCACATTTGCCCCATTTTATAGGAATGTGGCAAGGTTAGCGAGGAGGAGAGATGTGAATGACCTTGAGGATCTGAAAAAGAAAGACGGTGAGTCTGAGGATTTCATTTTACTTTTTTTGAATAGAAAGATAAGCCCACGGTGTCCCAACAACATCTTTTCTCTCCTCATTCATCCATACTTCAAGGCCAGTTCAACGCCCCCCTCCTCTGTATTACACCACTTATACCTTCCTACCCAGTGTTCTTTCTGCTTCATGGCTGCTGTGAGCTTCCTGAGGGCCGAGAGCCTGTCCTATATCGGGCACAATATATCTTTGTTGCTAGATTGGTTATGATCACAGTAGGATATATTGTGGCCCCTCATGCAGATAAAAAGTCACGTTTCAATTCCATAAAGCTTTAAAATACTCCATTATTCTTTCCAACATCTGCTTCCATTATGCAGATTAAAGCCTGAGAAAAGTGAGGCTTAGGAGGCATTCATTCAAAGACCTCATGAACAAGTAGGGACACAGAGGGGAGTTGTGGTTAGAACTCAGAAGCAAAAGACTACTGAGATTTTTTCCTTTCTTTTTCCTTTCTTACTGTAAAGCTTACTTCGGTGGGAAAACTAGGAGGTGTGTACAAATCAAAGTCCATGGTGGAAATGCAGCCCCAGAGGAAGATCTGACTTTAAAGTGTCAAATATCCAACCGTTATAGTTTCAAGTTGGCCAAGGACGGAGTTGGTTGAGTCCTGAGTTAGAGTCCCTTCCACTATGAGCTGTCTGTCTCTAGGCCAATTACTTTAACTTTCTTGGTCTCGGTTTTCTCATCTGTAATATGGGGATAACAGAACTCCACTAACTCTTGGATATCGGTGAGAATTACATAAGATACAAGAAATCACCTAGTGTAGTGCCAGGCATAGAGTTGATTGTTAATAAATGCTGATGTCACTCCTTACCTCAATCATAACACTCCTACCCCCCAATCTTTATTTAAACCTGGAACTGGCAGGTGGGAAGGAAAAGAGAAAGCCAGTCTTAATGTTATCATTCTAGAGCATTAGAGTTTCCACTGACACTCCTACGTCTCAGGCAGCAACCTAAGCCAGAGGAGAGAGGAAGATTCTGGTTTATGGAGAGCAGGGGCTTGGAGTAAGGTCTCCATCCCTTTTTATCAAGTCAGTTTCCAAAGAGAAGGTCAAAGTGAATCCTAACTCCTGCCACCAGGAACTCATGCCACCCACCCCCAACTCAGCACACTCCCATTTACAGAGGTGCTTCTTAAATCACATCTCAATGGACAGTGAGCCCTCTCACAGAGCCCAAAAGAGAACTGGGGTCCCACACCAAGATATTAATTAACAAAGGAATGCCCTGACAAAGACGACCACACTGCAGGGCCCTTGGATTGCTGAGATGCACAGCTTCACGGGAGGGGTGGGAAGCATCTGACCCATGTCTGCATCAGGCACAGCTGTGCCCATTCCAGTCCTTTCACACGCCAGCTAGAAGCCAGCAACGCCGTCCTAGGTTTCCGCAGAGTTTTACTGACTGCAGCTGCCACCTTTCTCAAGACGGGCATTTAAAAAGCCCCAGATACCGTAGGTGTATCAGCCTTATAACTTCAAACCTCAAGCTCTTCGTGGCCAAGACAACAAAGCTGGTTGAAGGGAATGATTTTACAGGAAAATGCTAGTGTTGCTTTTGCTCTGAGGGCATGCTGGCAAGTCCTGCTTCATAAACTCCAGTGATTCATCACAATCCCAAGCAGCCAATCATGGGCGGGTCAACTCAGAATGGGCTGAGGTGGCAGCTCGAGCTGTCCTGGTAATACCTGTCACTCTGGGCCACTGTCATCCTCTCCCCACAGATGCCACTTCCCGTTAACTCTGACGGTGTTGACATACAAGAAAATGTGCTTGGATCAGTCACACAGTGATGAGAATGCTATGAGAAGACAAACATGCCTGTCCACAATAATCCTTAAAGACATCATGTGAAGCAGAAGACCATGCTTGTGTACCTCATCCCAAATCAGGGTTAAACACACACACACACACACACACACACACACACACACACACACACACACACACACATTCTCACATACACTTACATATAGGTCTGGCTTCTATCAGAGTCCGATCTCTGTAGATTGGTACCATGTGATCGGAAAGGTGCTACAGCTCCAGGACACTTCATTTCGAGTCTTAATGGGCTACAACATTAAAACCTCACATACGCTTTCCTTCCTCTGACACCCTCTTCCCAGTGTCAGTTAAGGAAAGTGCCACAGATTTCAATCCTCTCCGAACCACTGCTGCCTCGTCTTTCCTACAGAATAAAAGTCACTGTGAGTTCAGAAAAACTCCCAAAGCCAATAAACATGAGAGAAGCAATCAATAGTTTTATGAACGGGGAAATCTCCTAGGAATTACCAAAATGTAGAAAGAAATTCACGAAGGCTAATGAGGATGATCGAAGGCATTCTTGCAACTGAATAAACTGTACTTGTTACTGTTCGAAGAGGTGAAGAAAGATGCTGTGGAGCTGGGTGAGATGCCATTAAGCAAACGGCAGTTTCAATGACTTTTACAGAAATCTCCACACCCGGACCTAAACTGGAGATTTCTAATTTCCTCTCTACCACGATTACACAAAATCAAGACATGCTTCTCATCTACAAACCCTGACCCCTGAAATCCAGCAATCATTCCCACACAGCACTCTTCCTTTTGCATTTTACCTTTCTTTTCATCAACCTTGGTGTTTCCAGGGCTCTGAGCAATGAACTTTCCATCAGCCACATTCTCACCTAATTAACCCCCCTGATTACAATAATTAGTATTGATTCACTCTTGGAATGACTTCCTACCTATTCAAGCACAATCTGTACTTGCTATAAAGTTCCAGATATGAATATTAATCAAATGCTCTTCTTTGTTTTTCAGCCCCAGAGAATCTTTTGCAATTGTATACACCAATATTTAAAAAAGAAAAGAAAAACTGTGAGGTTTTACTTTAACAAACCGAGGAATACTGATACGTTGAGGTTACAGATCTCAGCCTGCGGTCAGCTGAGCGCATCTACGTCGGTATTCCGGAGGCTGGTGTGTGGAAGGGCTTAGGGTGCACTCGTTACTCTATTGAAAGAAGCCATTTTCCCAGTTTGAATCTTCTGCTATTCCTTTTCTGCAAGTCTGGGCTTAGAATTAAAATTTACTTTGACATTTGTTTAGGTCACTATCGAGGGGGATCACCACACATAGAGGCTGATGGCAGGATGCAGGTTACATATCTTGTTACTGTTGTGAAAATAGACGTAGACAAGTTTGCCAACTTCAGGCAGTCTCATACCCTCCCCATCAGGCTAATGGAAAAGATCATATGTATGTGGAATGCTGGAAATGGGGTCTCTGAATTCCGGATGGTAATGGATCAAACCACAGGAGAAGCAAACAAAAAGTAAGAAGGGATTTCCCTCCTTCTTGGACCTAAGACCACCTAGAAATCCAAGTGAATAGATCTCAGGGAAATAATTATAATTTAGTAAAAAATTCAACACGGAGGTTCCCAAGTTATATCTTTATTTCAGTGTGCTACTCACAGGCAGCTAGGGAGCACAGGAGACTACTTTTCTTCCAAACCACAAAAAATTGCTTTGCAACCTTTGTTTTGGAATAAAAATTTCCCATGAAAGCAGAATCTAGGTGTGCTGGCAACGGTGGGCCAGCTTCAGTTATAAAGCTTCACCAATTACCTTTTATGAGCTCATCCTAAAAGCAATTATTGGCATACCCGATGGAGTGAGCAGTTCAGATCCCATTGGAAGTAAGGGAACATAATAAGTATGCATTTAAAATCTATTCTATTCACAATGGATAACTTTTAAAATATCATTATACTGCAAATACATTTTGGGTCCACCCAGGCTCTGAAAATATTGTCCTTAGAAAAATCTATACTTGAGAAGGCAATTTATTTAGCCTGTAACATTAATTTAAATTATTCTAAATTAAGTATTTCATAATATTTCAACTTAAGTTTAAAAAATTGATATGTCAAAACTCTAAAAAATAGTTACTATTTCATAACTGTGTTTTCATAAGGAATGCATCTTGTTCCTTATTTACCGGGAATACCACTAATTTAAACCACAATATAATCTAAGAGGAAATATTTGTAACTAAATATTTTAAAATTTTTCCCTTTAAAATGATTCCCCTTCTGTTTTTAAAAATTAGGTCCTTGATATCTCTCCATAAATTTACTAATATTTTTCAAAATATTGCTCTGGCAAAAGTAGCTAATTAAAGCAAAACATGAAAATGTTAGGTAAAAATTATTCTTTACAGAAACCAACCTCGGTGAGATGATTCTCATGTAAATCAATTACTGTTTAATATTACAGGGTCTGTTCTTTTATATCTAGTATGAGAATAAAAGTGGTTTCAATATTACGAAAAGTTAGGAACAGATTTTCCCATTTTCTCTTTTTGAAGTCTCCCTGTTTTCACCTTAGAAACCGATGTTTATGTTATAAAAAGAAAAAATTTTGAGGATGTGAGAAATGCTTGCCCTGCATGGAAATGCGTCTTATGAGCACATAACCATATATCAGAAATCAATACATTCCATAGAGACTTTTAACTTAACAACTTAAAAGGCTATATAATAATAGTTTGTGACCAAAATTATAAGGGCAAAAGTTCTCACTTGTCTTTGAATTTCTAAACTGTTTCTCTATCTGGATGCTGAAGGAGGAAATAGAGACTGAAAATTATAATTTACTTAAACACAGCAATATTCCTTTTAACTTCTCTTTCTTGCTACATTCCGTAAGTTCACCAAATAGGCAAATTTTAAATCCCCAAGCATAAATACTGTAGAGGCATGTCTGATAACAAGGTATTTGCCAGAATGATAATGGTATTACAAGCAGTCTCAATCAATACATTTCTTTCTGTAGTTAACAGAGAGGTAAGCAATAAATCTTTAACTTAATCCAGCCAACATAGCTGCAAAATGCAAAGCTCTATGAACGGCAGATATTAAATTTTTTAAAAGCACGGAACCACAAACAAGCAGTACTAAAAGCTATTCATTCTGTATAGTCTATACAAACAAGATTATAGCAGATAAAAAGGGTGTTGAGAAAGAAAAAAAAAAAAAGGCCCAGACATGCATTAAGCTAGTTTGACAGCTCCATTGTTCAACCGGTCCCATTGTCAGACCCAAAGATGTATTCAGTGCTACAATGTCTGCTAGCAAATAAACAAAAGACTACATTTTTCAAAGCAGGATGCCCATTCTCTCGTAATTCTTTCTCTGCTTCCCAAAAGGTCAGTGGTGGCTCATTCTTGGTATGCGATAGAACCCCAACACAGATGCAGGAAACAAATATTTGTTTTCAATACATAGGGACCCAGGACGCCATGCATGAAGGGAGGTCTTTAAACAGGTACACATTTTGGCAAACAGGATAAAGTGATCCAAACCTGGTAACACAGAAGGACTATCTAGGTAGGCTAAGTCCAGATTAGAGCGGAATTTGGAACGCAAGTCTAATATGGGGTCTCCTTAGCTCCTTTTTCTGTGATTATTCCATGCAGAGTGCATCATAATGAAACAGGCTTAGACGTTGCAAAGGAAAAGACAAACCGAGAGCCAGATTCGGAGCCTTTAAAATGAGCCACTGGCCACTCACAAATCGCAGCGAGCAAAAACATGATATGCTTTCAAAAGGCAACTCGGGCAGAGAGAACTCGCACACAGCAGTCCTTGCCTTTTTTCTCGCTTGCTCTCTCTTTCTCCCAATCTCTTGGTCTCGATCTTGTTTCCCTCCCTCTCTCTAGATTCTTTTTTTTTTTTTTCTCTTCTAAGATAAGGAAGCTACTTGCTTCAGAGCATGATTATTGTTTCAGCCAGCTCTGGAAACGAGAAAAGCATACATTAAAACAAAGGCCACCACAACATACCTTAAAAGCAGCTCCTCATTTCTCATAGTAACAGCGGATTTGGGACAGCGCATGCTTTCTGCACTGAGACACTGATAGTCTCAACAAAGCCAGTTCAGAAGTGCGCTCAAACATCAATGCCACAGTAGCTGTTCACTAATGCGCGCTCTCTCTCTCCCTCCCTCCCTCTCTCTCTCTCTCTGGCCCCACTCTCTTCTCTAGTCAAATTCTGAATGGTGGAGCAAAGGGGCTCCTGCAGACTCACTAAGTAGAAATAATCCTCTCTGACAAGTTATGTTGTCTAGCCATATTTTTACATTAATACACTGTGCTGCCTATAGGGGTCTTGTTTGCATTCACTCAAGCCTGCCTGGTGTTAGTTCTCCTAATTACCATCTTAAAAATTTGGAAAGAAAAATAAGGGACAGGTTTACCTTTCTCTTATACATTTAATAGCAAAGCCAATTTCACATTTTCTTTTTGCTATCAGCTATCAGCAAGCATCACAGATGACTAAGAGAAGATGTGGATTCATTGGTGTGCTGGAAAGGATTTTTGCTTTTTTCTGGGACACCGAATTCATAGTTGGATTCATCAGTTCCTCTGCTCTTGTCCTCAGCAAGAGTGACAGGGTCAAGACCCTTAGCCCTGAATCATGGATGCAGGGGACAGAGATTAGGGAATTTGGAAATATTTTAACTCCGTGGGCACCAGAGTTTCTGCAGATCAGAGCCATAATCAACCTGAAGCAGGGCATGTAAAGGAGGCAGGCGATGCAAAGATTGTTTGGTCACATTAAAATCCTAACTGGCACTGGAGCATCTTCCTCAAAACACCAATTAGGTGCTCCTTTCCCAAATAAGAAAAACCTGCTTCCCTACTTCATTATACTCACTGGGCTTAGCATATAGTTGTCCAGGGAAATACACATTGCACTTCTGTTTATTGGAATTAGAAGAATTCCATGCAGATTAGCCAAGTAAAATAGCAAGTTAAACATGCACAGAAAAGACGAGATGCTACAGACAGAATAGGCAGCCGTCCAAAAGTGCAAACTAAGGCACTGCTCCAGGAGGTGTGAGCTGACAGGAAGCCAAGAATGCTCTCAGCTTGGATGGAACAAGGCAGAACACAGCGCGGAACAGATCTGGATCACTGAATACTGGTTTCCTCACTCCCAGGCTCTAAGTGCTTCACCCGTCCTCCGTCAACACAACCATGCTCCTCAGCAACAACCTTGGGTTAAATCTTCTGTGGGAATAATAGTAGAGTGGGGGGGGGGGAGGGGGCAGTGTCCTCCATTTCTTTCCTATTTGAAGACCTGAAATACACCCCAATGCCTTGCTAGATCTCTGACCTCTGAACTTAGTCTTGACCCACAGCTAGGGAAATGGAGACCTTCTGAAGGGGGATGAAGGTTCGTTACTCTCCACTGCACAGGCATCTTGCTCAGATTATCAACTGGCCTATAAGCCAAGGTGACTGATAGCAGTCACTGTCACTATTTCTGGAAGAAAGATAACATGATGAATAGCTTGACAAAGGTTAAATAATGAAAACAACCGTATGTTTACATCTCCTCCCTTCACTATAGCATAAAAATGAATGACCTTGCCCAGGAAAGACAGTATCTAAACTCTAAGATATTCTTTTGGAGCCACATAAACATCATGTAAATGAGCTTAGAACCAGAGACACCTTGGAGATAAAGAGTCTGAACTGCTCCCTGAGGTGGGTCCCGAGGCAGCAGTCCCTTCTCACTGTAGCTCTCTTTGCCCCAGCAGTTAAACATAAACGGTCAATTGACATATTTTGTATGTTATACCTATTATGTACTGTATCCTTACAATAAAGTAGGCTAGAGAAAAGGAATTTTATTAAGAAAATCATAAGGAAGAGAAAATGCATTTACATTGCTGTATTTATTGGAAAAATTCTGTGTATAAGTGGACCTATGCAGTTCAAACCCTTGTTATTCAAGGGTCAATTGTAACCCTCTCTCCAAAGTTTCAATAGTTAAAAATAAATTCACTTATTTATTTAACTAATATTTATTAAGCACCAGCTAAGGGAAAGTTATTTGAATCGGTGGATTAAGAAGTACAAAGATTAATCGAATGTGGATTGGGAATCAAAGACTTACAATATGTAAACGTTAGAAGTGAAGTACCTTGTTTCTATTCACCCATCTTTATAACCACAAGTTCAGCACATAACACTGGTGGATGTAAGACCTTCAATCTGTCAATAATGGAGTTTGAACAGGTACTACATGTAGACAGACATGAGCAGAGCAAGGATGATGCTCCAGGTACAGAAACTCACCAGCGAAGAAAGTCCCCAATTCCTAGCAAGGGTTAAAGCTGGGAAACAAGAACCTTGTTCCCAGGGTAACCTGTCCTCCCCTAGCATATAGCTGGTCATGCGGTTTAGACCCCGTGAGCGGTTCCTCCCTAAAGATAACACCTAGGCCTCAGCTGTATTTCAGCTACAGGCCCAGATAAGCAGCAAAACCAGGCAGGTGGTGCTGTGGCTGCCTCAGGACCAGCTGCATTGACTAAGAACCCCCTGGGCTGGCACCGACGAATCAGTGGGGACCATGACCCTGAAAGAGCACACCTGGAAAGCTGATGAATTTTCTAGGGAGACTCTCCCCTGAGACCTCCCCTAAGATTTCTTACTGCAAGAAAGAGATAAATATGCTCAGGACAAAGGACGCAGGGCGCTCACTGCCCCCCCCATCTCCTCCCCCTTCTTCCCTCCAAGGGGACCCCACAAGACTTGCAACCAGGGGAGCCATGGGCAGTAGCAGCTTGTCCTGGGCCTACCCCCTGAACCTGTCTCCAAGGCCCCTTCTCTCTCTGACTTCTCAGTGAGCAACAGCAGCCCAGCCTCCTGTTGCTATTTCTATGCTCCTCCTTGTTTCGCTGTCCCAAGTATATTTTTGCTGCCATCATGGACCCACTACCTTTTGACTCAGTGCTATGCAGCCCTTCCCTTTGGATATCCCCATCCCCCATCCCCTTCCTTAAATAAATTCAATTTTTCTTTATTCACCATCTGAGATCGCTATTTAGCCAGCCTGCCTGCGCATCACCGACTTTAACCTTTCACTACACTCTTACCTCTACAGTTTTGTCATTATTTAGGTACCTAGACTATAAAGGAAGTGGAGAGAAAATAACATATTTAATGGTTTGACTCAATTTCAGTCCTCACTATGGACTCCTAATTCATTTCAGCATAGGAATAGCCCCATATCCTGCAGCACTGGCTTCCAGTGCTAAGACTACGGATAAGCAGAGCGTTATCGTTATATGTTAGGACTTGCCTCGTAGTTGGGGCCACACTAGAAATTGGATGGAAGCATTAAGAAAAGCGATTTCTATCTGAGCAGAGTATTTTTACCTTTCTGTCACAGACAAAACCCTGGCCAATGGCAGTTCACTTGTTCGGCGTTTTATTAATATTGGCAGTGACAGAACACACCCAGTTTCATTAATGGCTCTTCAGCTGCTTCCAAACATAATGGCTTTTTAATCAAATAACTTTCCCTTAGCTGGCTTAATAAATATTAGTTAAATAAATAAGTGAATTTATTTTTAACTATTGAAACTTTGGAGAGAGGGTTAAAATTGGCCCTTGAATAACAAGGGTTTGAACTGCATTGGTCCACTTATACACAGAATTTTTCCAATAAATACAGTAATGTAAATGCATTTTCTCTTCCTTATGATTTCCTTAATAAAATTTCTTTTCTCTAGCCTACTTTATTGTAAGGATACAGTACATAATAGGTATAACATACAAAATATGTCAATTGACTATGTTATCAGTAAGGCTCCTGGTCAACAGTAGGCTATTAGCAATTAAGTTTGGGGGAGTCCAAAGTTCTAGGTGGACTTTTTGACTATGTCCTTAACCCCCAAATTCTTCAAAGGTCCACTGTATTTTATTTTCAAAATTCTTTTATGTAGTTTCCTCAAGTATGCATGACAAAACACACTTTTTATTCTAATTCAGGCATTGGGTTGGCACTGAGAATGCCTTACCTGCCATTATGTTTTAAATTTCAATACCCTTTCGCATTTATCAGCTCATTTAATCCCGTAACAACACTGTGGGGTGGGCAGGGCTGGTGCTGCTACTTCTCAGCTGAAAAAGTTCAAGTGCAGAAAGATGGAGCCACTTGCCCACAGAAGGTGCACTAACGACCCAGCTTGAGAACTCCGCCTACAGCCTCCTCGGCCTGTGTTCCTTCTGCTGCACCACGACGGGGCTCATGCCGGCGCCACTGTTCTGTTCTGGGGTTCACAGACACACCCAAGCAAGGCCCAGGGTTTTTTTTTGTGTTTTTTTTTAAATAATGCCACTTTAAAATAATTTTTATTTTTTAAATAATTTTTAAAATTAAGTTTAAGGAGAAAGGTAGGGAGATGGGGGGGATAGAGAGAGAAACATCAATGTGAGAGAGAAACATGAATCAGTTGCCCCCTGCAGGCACCCCGACCAGGATGTGCCCAGATTGGGAATAGAACCTGCAATCCAGGTACCTGCCCTTGACTGGGAGTCGAACCCGCAACCCTTCAGTGTGCGGGGCCCATACTCTAACCACTGAAACACTGACCAGGGCTTCCTAAAACATTTTTAAAGGTATATTATATGTGCATTCATATATTATAGGTAATTTCTACAATAAAAAGCTAAATTTCCAAACGCAACATTAATAACGCCAACCTTTGTCTGCTTGGTATGCCTGTCTTGTCTTTGCATTTGGACACTTACATTGCCAAGGTAGTAGAAAGTACCATTTCAATGGAAGTGTATAACATGAGGTGTGCTGGAGACGTGGGGTCGAGAAGCACAGATTAGTTCTTTGATGAAGGATGGGACACTACAATAATCTAGCACGCCTCTCAGATTCCCATCCGCAAAGACCACTCTTGGAATGTAGAGGTACTAAGGACATTACATCTATTTAGTTAGTCTCAGATGCTGTCTTAGTCCATTCTGGCTGCTATAACAAAATACCACAGACTAGATTGCTTATAAACAACAAACATTTATTTTTCACAGTTCTGGAGGCTGGAAGTCCAAGATCAAGGTGCCAGCTGGCACCTTCTTGCTGTGTCCTCAGATGGCAGAAGAGGCTAAGGAGCACTGTGGATCTCCTTTACAACAGCACTAATCCCATTAGTAAGGGCTCCACCCTCATGATCTAATTACCCCCGATATCACTGCATAAGACATTAGGATTTCAACATACGAATTTTGAGGGGACACCAACATTCAGACCATTGCAGATGTCAAGAATTGCCAAGTTTAATTAAGAAACATGCCATTTTCTTATGAAAATTGGAGAGTACACATAGAGAATTCATGAAATAAGTATGAAGCAATGAAGGAGATCTACAATAAATGGATTTCCAGCATACTCAGTGTGTGACACACAGGAGGTGCTCCGTAAAGTTGATAAGTCTGCATGTGAGTGGATGAATTCCCATCCAGAGCTGGGATCAAGCGGAAGACACAAAGTTCCTCTGATCATCTTTACCAGCCCCAGAGGAAGGGTCTCAAAGCGCAAACTTAGGCAAGACGGTGGTGTGTGAGCACAGAGGCACGCCCAGAACTTCACTGGACAGGAGCTCGAATGAATGGAATACAAAGAAATCCCGTTCTTCCAGACACCAGTGCTCCCCCTTGCCTCCAGGGGAAAACCCTCCAAAGCCAAAAGGACACAGGTATCACAAATCACAACTTGAAACATAAAACTGACAGGTGGCTTAAACCTCAGCAGCATTAGTAAAAAGAACGGGTTTGGTGGTAGTCTGAGGATGTATGCAACATGAGTTCCTTGCACTTGAGCACTCAAAATACTACCTCCAAGTCACATTTTAGAAGCAGGAGGTCACTATCTTAGTAACAAATCCACAGGCCCTAAGTTCCAAATAGACATTCCTTCCATAAGCTGTGGGACTACTTACTCATCTTCAGAATGGCAGTGTTTTCTAGAATAAGTGGGGCATGGGGATGAGTAATTAGCAAGAATAATTATAAAGCCCCTTAAAATTATAAAGTGTCATCTTTATCAATAAGTAGGTGTAAATAATAAACCATAAAGTACTTAGAGCTCCAAGAAGCTACTTGAAAATAGGCACTAGATAAATTTAAGAGGTATTATTATAAAGAATAATAATGACTGCTTGCTATAAAGGAAAGGAGTTATGAAAATAGAAGCCATGAAGTGGGTGTGGAGAACTCTGTGTAGGTAAGGAAAGACTTATTGAAGACAGAATAAAGAAAGTAAAGGATTTCCCATGAAAATAGAACACCATAGCCTAGTTGATAAAATGACTAAATTTGGTCTGTGAACTCTTACAACTTAGCAAATAACATGTTCACAATTGAGCGATTATTTTTGGCATAATGTTTTGCCAAAGGCTACCCTCAGGCAGATGTGAAATGTCGAGAAGGGTTCAGGTGACTATACATTAAGTTAGGCATTAACATTTGCATGGGGGACAGGCGAAGTTTATTATTGCTATTTTTAAGACAGACACAGGTACACACAGCCACATTTTTGCCTGCTCAATATGCCATGTCAGAGAGATCCTGTAACTGGACTATTATCCACGAGTCTTCAATGGACATGGAGAGTTTGGAGCACTTGGGGATCCCTCTTTCCCAGTGGTTTTAATCTTTGGGAATCGTAGGAAGTCAAGAGCACAAGTCTAATGAAGGCCATGGGTGGAGCAGATGAGTTTTCCTTGCAAGAAGGTGAGACCAAGATTAGAATTAATGCAATTATATGACAGATGAAAGAGAAGCCCAGATGGTCTGGGAAAAATGCTTTCAAAACAACCATAACACATTCACAGCTCTCATAGAATGTGCAGGTGTTTTAAATGTTATATTTCTGTATGTATCACTCTCTGAAATGACATTATCTACTTATATACTTGTTTATAATCTCTTTCCTGCATCTGTAGCTACATTGCATAAAAATAGGAACTTACTCCATTTTATTACCACTTTAGGATAACGTATCACAAATGGTAGACACTTAATAAACATTCGCTCAATGGCTGGATTTCTCTGCAAAGTGTTCTTTTTGGTAAGTGACCTAATCTCAGTGGCTTACAGCTATATAACTCAATTGGTGAAAAACTTTCCATGCTCAACTATGAGCAGTCATTAGGCTAGAACGTCTAAGGCATGGAAAGATCAGGAAGCTCCTGTTCCTGACTTCAAGGACTTTATACATTTGTTGAGATGGAATGATAAGCTTGTTGCTTTACTTTTTTTGAACTTTAAACACCACTTATATGGGCACACAGAAAATGAAGTAATAAATGGATATAGTTCCCTCACTACTTTCCATAATGCTGAAGTTTGGGAGCTGAGGAACTGCAGTCAGGTGGGACAGGGCACTGAAGATGAGATCAGTAGACAAAGCTTTCAGAGTTAAGGGTGATGTGAGTTGGGGGGTGATTTTTGTGATGTCTTGGAAAAAGCCCTTTTCCTTATGGGCAAGGAACAGGAATCAGAATTCAGTCTCATTTTTGCTTTGTTCATTTTCAGGAGTAGATCTAGTCCATGTGTGTGACTCATTAGTTAACAGTGCAATAGCTTCAAAAGTTAGTGAGCCTCCCCCTTTCTCCTAGGGAAGTCCTGCATACTCCTCTCTCACCTCACTGGGGTCCCCAGGGACCTACAGCAAGTTATCTTATTAGTTCCATCCTCTGCCTGCTACTCAAAACAAAACACTAAATGCTATGAAACACCACACTTATTGCCTTAAGTCAGTTCCTAATGAGATGTGTCCTCACTTTTAAAAGTGCATTAATTTTAGTTTGTTTTACATTACAGGGCCAGACATTAAACATTACTTTGACTTCTCTATTCCTGTTTATATGTATATTGTTATAGGTGGTATAGATGGAAAACGTTTTAAGAACATGACTAAGTCATGATCTTCAAAGGGAAGTTCCTAGAGGCCAAGTGGTGATGGAAATGAAGCTGAAAGTAGCCTGGAGCTGAGGGAGAAAGGCCATGGCAATCCACACTAAACGCGGGCAATAGGGGCCATAAAAGATTTAAAGCAGCTCTAGAAAGTAACTCTGATTTCTGTATGAAGCATGAATGGAGAAGAGAAAAGGTCTGGAGTCAGGGAGGCAGTGGGGAAGCCACTGCACATGTAAGAGATGACTAGGCTGCGAGGTCGGTTCTTCTATTCATGGACCACTGCCTACTTGTTGGCCTCATTTGAGATACCCCATATAAGATTAAATCACCCAATTATCAGAACAATCCAGTAAATCAGCATTATTGTCCACATTACATGAGTGAGGACATCAGGGGCCTGGGAGATGAAGAAAGGGCAAGCTGGCTTATAATAAGTGGCAGAGATGGTCGTCAGGCTCGGCTCTCTTCACTGTGCCTCAAAGGGAAGGGGTAAATAGTAGAATCATTATATGGACAACTGAATAGGTGAAATGGAGAAGATGGAAGAGTCAAAGATAATTCTGATGTTTCTAACATGGACAATTTGGCAAATGATGACACTGCTAACTGAGATGGAAACAAACAAAAAGGCAAAATAGGGTAGATGGGGAAGATAACTGCTTCCACTGGGGACAAACTGAGCTTGAGATGCCGCAGGCAGGTCTTCCGAGTAGAGGAGGCAGCTAGAACTACTGACTGTATGGACGAGATCAGCCAGGAGGAGTGCTGAGGGTGAAAAATGAGAAATAAACCAAGACTAGAACCCCAGGGCAAATCAAAAATTGAAGGGGAGGCAAAGAAAGATGCTCCAGTGAAAGAGAGGTCCGAACACATCACTAAAGTGCTGAAACTCAAGAGGGAGAGAAAACATGTGCACAGCAAGTTTTGAGCTACCTTGCTGTAGAAGATCTCATGAATTATTGGTTTGGATGCTAAATGAAAAAGCAGTGCAGTACAAATGAGAGGTGGGTTATAAAAGTTTCAGGAATCAATCGGGAACTGGGGCAATAACTCTATAAGGCAGCCCAGTTTGAAAAGGAAGCAGGCTCCTGCCACACCGGCATCCTCGCTGCCAGCTTGCAGAACAGGAAGGCAACAGTGCAGAACAAGCTCAAGGCTTCCAAACAGTTCAAGAAGGCAACACCAAAAGTTGTATTTGAAGGAGTCTGTGAATTTTGCCAGATAAGGGTTCCAAAAGTTATCAGGAACTATAAGTTCTAGCCTTTGGTAACATTTCCTGGGTCAAGTGTTTTAAACTTTTTAGTAAAGTGTCATATACTTAGAGAAAAGTACCCATCAGTATATTCACAGAGAGAACATATCCACCCAGGTCAATAAAACCTTGGGTCTGTTTTTAATTCCATAACCAAAGCATGACTTGATGAATATAAATATATAAGAACTAAATGCTTGTAAAACTTGCCTGAGAGACAGTGCGAGTCAGTTGAATAATGCTTTCTCTGGAACCCACCTACTTTTTGCCACCCACATTATCCTGATTCAGGCTCTCAGGGTTACCAAGAATCCCCTCCAGTCTTTCCAGCTCTGATCCATGCTGCATACTTCTAGGGAGTTATATCTCTAACATAGAAATATGGTCATAGTTGCCTCCCGCTTAGAACCCATCAGAGATTTATGGAGAAAGAGCATAGTGTGCCGGGTGAGAAAACGCGTGAGATGGGACGGGCGATGTGGGTAGGTCTTGTGAACCAGATTATGTGGCTTGGACTTCATGCTAGAAAGACAGAACTTACCCATATGAAACAAAGAACAACAGTGCCTACTACTGTAGTAGTTTATGAGCCTTAAGAGTTCCAAGGAAGGAGAGATGCGAGCTGGCTGGAGGAACCTGAGAGCTTTTCATGGAGGAATGAGGTTGGAGGCAATCTTGAAGAGTATGATTCCATTTGGGGAGGCCACGGAGCGTAAATGTCAGGACACCCCAAGCAGGGGAGACCAGACTAAAGACAGTTTATGTGGGAGACAGTGAAAAGAAAGTCTAAATAAAAAATAGCACAAGTATTGACAAATGTCAGGAAATAAAAGAAACTAGGAAGAGCGAGGCCAGACTGTGAATCTTGTAAGCGGAGCAAAGAAATCTGGGTTCAACATAATAAGCAATGGGGATTCAGTGTAATTTCTGGATTAGTGAATGAGAATCCTCTCCACATATGCCAATGAGAACGTTAGAAACAGCTCTGGCAGCTGGTAGCTGATGAGTAGGCCATAATATTTCCAACTTCTAAACAAGTCTCACAGAACATAGAAATAACCAGACTTTGACACTGTTGTAGAACAAGAGAAAGACAAAGACACTGCAACTACAAAAATAATGAAATACCCCCTTTTCCCAACTGTTTATTTCCCAATGATGTCTGACTCTGCTTTAATCTTCCTAACGTCTAGATAAAACTGCCAAGATGCCTGGATTAGTCAGTTAGGGCTGCTATAACAGAATGCCGTCAGCAGGGTGGCTTAAATAACAGAAATCTATTTTCTCACAGTTCTGGAAGCTGGAAGTCCAAGATCAAGATGTCAGCAGGTTTGGTTTCTCCTGAGGCCTCTCCGTGGCTTGCAGACAGCCACCTTTTCTCTGTGTCCCTACACAGCCTTTCCTCCGTGCACATACATCCCTGGCATGTCTTCCTCTTCTTATAAGGACCTAGCCCTATTACCCTTATAACCTCATTAACCTTAATTACCTCCTTAGAGGCCCTATCTTCAAATACAGTCACATTATGAGATACTGGGGATTAGGATTTCAATATATGAATTTGGGGGGGGGGGAGACACAATTTAGTACATAACAATATTCAATGCTTCCTAAAAACACTCAATCAAGAACTGACTTCTACCTCCTTAAAATATCCTTAGCATGTGCACAAGCGCTATATCTATACTGAGCTCCTTCCTATGTCCTTGTTCTAAGGTGCCCATCATACCCCTGGTGTGCATGCTCCTTTGTTGTGGCAAGTTAAACATGACTTTGACTTTGGGTGTGTTCCTGGTGGCTTGGCTGTTGGGATTCTACACCAGGATGTTCCATACTCCTGAGCCTTACCTTTCCCATGCCTTTGTCTCTGGAATTGCCATTCCTCCTTCCTGGTTACCTGCCGCTCATCCTTAAAGATTCAGTTCAATTATCACCTTCCCTTAAAGCACTTGCTGATCTACTCTTTCTTGTACTGGAATTAGATTTTGCTGTGATGGCTTTGTAATGTGTCAACTTGGCTTGGCTAAACTACATTTCCCAGAATTCACATCTTCTTTTTAAAATCCTCACCTGAGGATATGTTTTTATTGATTTTAGAGAGAGGAAAGGAGAGGGGGAGAGAGAAACATCGATGTGAGAAAACATAGATCATTTGCCTTCTGCAGGCACCCTGCCCATGGAATAAACCAAACCTACAACCTGGGTATGGGCCCTGACCAGGAATTGAACCCACGACCTTTCTGTGTACAGGACGATGCTCCAACCAACCGAGCCACACCGGCCAGGGCTGCATTTTTTCACAATGTTTCTGGTGAGGGTATGCCACAAGGAAGATTCTTGGGAGAGGTGAAGAACAGAAGGGAAGCAACTGCAATTGTTGCTGATGTGCTGGGCCTGCAACTGCTCTACCCTCCCCCGATCCTCCCTGAGTATCTCTGACTTCTGGGCCAGGTGTGTGTGTGCTTACCTGTATCACCGAGGTCCCCAAGGCGGAGGCAACAAGAACTGACATGTGTTTCAGTCCGTCCTTGAGGGGTCCCAGATCGTGTTTCTGGATTCTAGCCTGCCCTCAATCCCCCACTTCACATCCATCTTCTTTTCTTGACCTCTGGACATCAACTTCCAGCGTTAGGCACAGAGGAAAAACCTTTATAGAGACTTCCTAACCTACTGCCACAACTGTGTGAAGTCAAATCCCTATAACTGCCTGTCTATCTGTCTTCTTTCTATCATCCATCCATCCATCCATCCATCCATCCATCCATCCATCCATCCATCCATCCATCCACCTACCTACCATCCACCCACCCACCCATCACCCATCCATCTATCCTACTGCCCCTGCTTCTCTGGTTGACCCTGACTGATATACTCCTCCTCTGAGATAAGTCTCTGTACTTTCTCCAAACCTTAAATATACTTCTCTTGTACCATTTATCATACTTCATTGTCATAATTTGTGTGGTAGGTTAGATTAGCTAATTCTTCATGCCCTGCCTCTATTATGTGACCCTGTAGTACACTAGAGTAGGTGAAATATATTTCTCTACTCCACTGACATTGGGCCTGACAATGGGTCTTGCTTCAGCTGTTAAAAAGTTAGCAGGTATAACATTAAACATGCTTGTGTGGTTTAGCTTCGGTTTTTATGCTCTGTGACCCACCGTGAGAAAAGCATGCCCCAGGGAATCTGCCTTTTCCACCAGGGCTTCAGAACAAACACGCATAGAAAAGATCTGAGCCCAATTCACCCTCTGGAGCCAAGCACAGCTAACTCAGCCTGAAAGAGAGCCTCCTAACCTAATCTGCCAAACCACAATGACCCGCAAACTCAGAAGTATAAGAATATGTGTTGTTGCAAGCCGCTATACTGTGGAATCATTAGTATGCAGCCTTATCACAGGAACTGACTAGTAAATTACTTTTCTTTTCTGTGCCCCAATTCAAGTGTTGACTCCTTGAGAGCAGGGACCATGGTGGCAATTTCCATTTCTCCATTGCCTACTAAGATGCCTGATACACAGTTTGTGTTCAATAAATGTTTGTTGCAGCCCTAGCCTATGTGGCTCAGGTGGTTGGGAGTCGTCCTGGGCACCGAAAGGTTGTTGGTTCAGTTGTTGGTCAGGGCACATGCCTGGGTTGTGGGCTCAGTCCCCAGTAGAGGTCGTGCAGGAGGCAGCCGGTCAATGTTTCTCACATTGATGTTTCTCTCTCCCTCTCCCTTCTCTCGCTCTAAAAATCAATTTAAAAATCTTAACCAAAAAGGATGTTTGTTGCATACCAGAATAAACAATGTCCAGATTATCAAAGACCACATGGAGGAAGGCATAGCACAAGGGGGTGTTAAGAAGAAACTGACAGAGGTGCATAGGATGGGGATGAGGGAAGCAAGCACAAGCAGGATGTGGCTCATGCAAAACCATGCCGTGCATTATCTGCCTTTTATTTTCTGATGCTCAAATGTTCAAAAGGCCACAGAGGTTCCATGTGACTCCAGTAATCTTCAGAGCATTTTTCTCTACTCTAAACTGGCACCAGTCTTCGAGGGCAGCTGGGATTAAAAGCTATAGTAACTGTCTGCAGCCACATATAATATTAGGGAAATTGACAAAAGTTAAAAAACCTGAACTTGCTTCAGAAAAGATTAAGAAAACAAAATTACTGGAAAGTAAAGCTTTCCTCTTCTTCTTTCAGGTGACCATGTCTCTGTAGTCATCTAATCTGATATGGTCAGTTTATAGCCCCCTTGACCTACTGATCTTTTTCAGTTTTTGTTGTTGAAAGGCTGGTGTGACACGGCATCCAAAGCTCCCAGCCTGGTCACCAAAGGTCTGTGAAGCCTGGGCAAACACACTTGGGAGATGAAAGCAAGTCTCAAAGCAGCAGCTCTCCCAGCTGAGACCGTTGTCACATTCCCTTAGAGCATGTGTCACGGACCTGTCATTAGCATTGCTCCTTTACGAGACACAGCTTGAAGGATGCCAAGTTCATTAGTGTTCACAGTTGAACTTTTCAAACTTTTCTCTTACACTGAGCAAACAATACACACACACACAAGTGTATGCATGCACATCCAACACGCAGACACATACACATTCCACTGTGTTCTGGAGAACAAAAAGATAGTTTGCATATTGTTTGGTGCCAATCATAACATGAGATTAAAGGTGCTGTTTTATGCATTTGAAGTGTACACCCACCAAATTCATGCTGTCTCTGCCTAAGTTCTGAACTTCAAAAAGAATATTTCATAAGAAAACACACACACACACACACACACACACACACACACACCCTCAAAAAGATGCTGTTAACACCCGTTCATTCCCATTTCTATAAATGAGAAAAGCATTTCCCGGGAATCTATAAATGAAGGCTCAATGGCTGAACATCTGCAAAGCTATTAGGGTTGAACAAAGCCATCGGGAACATAAACCACCACAAATGGTACCCAAACCATGTTGACATATGTAGAAAACTGTGCAAGTTGGGGTGTCTGTGAGCAATTTACTAAATCCTGCTTCCAGGCTGTTTCAGGCTGAAGCAAAACTTTGTCTTATAACCATTATTTATCCAAATATCTCTGGGAAATAATTGCCTTGTTTTTAGCCTATATTTAGCATCTTGCTATAGGTAAAACTTATCAATATAATACTATACTGAATTCCCACTGAGTATATAATATTATACTATTAAAGCTTTACTATTTAAATGTTCCTGCCCTAGCCAGTTTGCTCAGTGGTTAGAGTATCAGCCTGCGATTGAAGGGTCCCAGGTCGATCTCCAGCCCTGGTCTGGGCACGTGCAGGAGGCAACCAACCCATGTGTCTCTCTCACATCGATGTTTCTCTCTCTCTCTCTTTCACTCTCTCTGAAAAACAATGGAAAAAATATACTCATGTGAGGATTAAAAAAAATAATAATAAAATAAAATGTTCCTAATTTAGATGCCATTAACTCAGATTTAGTAATAATTTGGACACAGATTGTGATCCTTTTAAAAATAACATTTAAAAGCATATATATATATGTATATATATATACATATATATATATTTGTTGTTGTTGTTGATTTCAGAGAGAGGAAGGGAGAAGGAGAGAGAGATAGAAAACATCTATGAGAAAAACATCCACGGGCTGCCTCCTGCATGCCCCCTACTGGGGATTGAGCCCGCAACTCGGGCATGTGCCCTGACTGAGAATTAAACCGGTGACCTTCTGGTGCATGGAATGATGCTCAACTAACCGAGCAACATTTACTGTTTTTAATAATTATAAAAACAATTCATATTCACAATTTTGCTTGGAAATATAGACAAGTATAAAGAAATATTATCACCACCTAAATCTGACTGGAAAAAAAATTGTTCAAATATTGATATATTTCCTTTTGGTAATTTTCAATGCATAAACTTCATCTTTTTATACAAAATTGGGGTTGTACTGATCATATAGATTTTAGTCCCTTTTTTAAAAAACATCATGAGCTATTTTTTTCCTACAAGTAATTGTTTTTGAACAAATGTTTTCTAAGGATTACATGTTATTTCATTTTACTGATATCCCTGTTATCTCACTGTTTTCTTTGCATTTCTTTCTAATGAAGATAAATATTTCCCTCAAGGTTACTGTCATTTATCTTCTTTTATGAATGGTCAGCTCATGTGCCTTGGCCATCTGTTAGTGATTGTTTAATTCAGTTGTCTCCATTCTCTATTTATTTTAATTCTTTAAAAAAGGATTTATAAATTTTTTCAAGATCATCATTTACTTTTAATTTTTAAAAATTCTTATGGTATTGAACTTCAAAAATTTTATATAACTAAGTATTTCAATAATTTCCCTTATAATTTTGTTTTTTACATGAAAGAAAGGTCTTGTCTACCCTGAAACTAGATTAAACTTGACCTTTGTATTTTGTTGGGTTTTATTTTTCCTATTTGATTTATCTAGGATTCCAACTTGAGATTTCCCTCTTTCACAAATAATATCGTGTATCAGGTGATCCATTCCTTTCCCATAGTTTTTGGTGTATGATGTATGTGTTGATATATTAGACTCAGTGCTACTGAATCTGTCATTTGTTATGTTGGCACCTCATTGTTTTAAGTAGGAAAACTTGGTAGCTCTGTTTTATAACATCCAGTATGGCAAGTTACCCAAATTACTACTCTCTCCTTGCCAAAGGAAATTCAAATTGAAGTTTAGAATAAACTTGTCGATTCAAAAAAATTTCTAGATATTTTTGTGAGTGGTATTTGAATTGAACCCTTGGATTTACTTGGGAAAATTTAATATCTTTATAGTATTTGCTCTTTCTACCTGGAAACATGGCTTAAATTTACTAAAATCTTAATTTCTTTCTCTTTCTGGGAGGAATTAATGTTTTCTTCAAATAGTTTCCGTATCTGTTACTATTGATTTAAAAGGAAAATTATTGATCTAAAACATTTTTATTAGACATTCCTCATACCCTTAGAGGTTTTTAGTTGATTAGTTTCTTTTTCATGTTTAAATCATATCATGTGTAATGATCATTTTTTATCTTTGGGTTTCCAATGAGCATATCAGTTATTTTAGTTCCGTATCTTATGCTATAACCAGAGCTTCCAGACATAATTTAATGAATGATGATAATTTGCACCCTTGCTTATCTCTCATCCAATGGTTGGTTTAAGGCAGCTATCTTTTATTACATGTTGAAAGTTCCTTTGTATTCCTGGTTTTCTAAGAGGTTTTTCCCTATCTTAGGAATAAGGGTTGAATTTTATTGAGTATTTCTGAGATCATTTTTTTTCTTTGGAACGTATTTTCCAAAACAAAAGTATCCTTTTATTCTTGGTATAAACCATAAATGCTTGTAGAGAGTGATTCTCTTCATGTCCTCTATCTTTGAATGATATAAGGGCCACAGTCAAAACATCATCTTCAATAGAAATCCCAAAGAACTTGGTGTTATTTTTGAGTAAAATGTTAAAAAAATAAATCATGTAACTTGATATCTTAAAGTTTAGGAAACACAGTTGATATAGTCCTGACATATTTCTGACATACTTGATTTCATTTAACACACTTAACTCAACTAAGTAGTATATGTTTGCCTTAGTTTATTAAAATATTTATAAAAATAGTTTACATTTGGGAAATCCTCCAATTTTAGGAAAGACTGTTTTGAATTAGTGAGGTTTTAGTGCTCCACCAGAGACCTGGAAATAAAAACCTCTGAAGACTGGTTATCATGTCTTCACTACTGACTGATCAGATACTTCAAAGTGATCAGTCATTTTGTTGCCTGATTTTTGCAGTCAAGAGTCTCTACAGCCTTGCCAATCTTAATTTCTTTCATTAATACCTTGAAGCATGTTTCAAGTAGTCTAATCAAATTGAGATGATGGGATGTGAAAATTAAAGATCACCTCTGCCAAGAAGTGAGCCCATGGCTGACCTTCAGAAAATCTCTCAGTGACTTTTGGCTTCTTCCCATAAAATAAACAATTTATACACTTCTACAGCACTCTCTTAATGTTTTCATCAGTTACCCCTTGGATTTGTGCCTTCCAAGGACTGCTGAAAGTCCTTAGGGCCTTCTCTGAGTACAGTGTCCCCCCTTTTATATATTCGTATCACCCATGATATATGGCAATGGGAGTACATGACCACGTGGCTCTGACTGCTCACACTTAGTCTTGCCTCGCTGCAGTGAGGTAAGCATGGGGAGATCTGTTGAATTGCCCATAACACTTTAAATGTGGTTCTAATCCCTTGAATTCATTAATTCAATTTAATTTATTTTAAAAAAATCACTGAGCCCGGATGGGTGGCTCAGTTGGTTGGAGCGCTGTCCTGTACATCAGGAAGGTTGAGGGTTTGATCCCGGTCAGGGTGTGTACAGGAGAAAACCTATTGATGTTTCTCTCTCCTGTTAATGTTTTTTCTCTCTTCCCCTTTCTAAAATCAATAAAAACATATCCTTGGGTAAGGATTAAAATAAGTAAATAAATCACTGAGTAGCTGTTATATGCATGGGACTATATATACTACAGTATAAAATACTCAGTCTGATTATGCAAGACTCCTTTCTCCTTCCTGCTAAATCAAAGTTTTAATTTCTACTAATTGGGTATCAATATTTAACTAATTTCAATATTTAAAAAACTACTTAAGAATCAGTCACTATCCTTTCCACCTTTAATGTGAAGCATTTATCTCATATTAAAACCCATAAAAATCTGTAAATTAAATAACGGCAGAAAGATGTAATAAAGCAGATAAGTCTTTATAAAAGTGATCAAGCTCACATAAAACTTGACTACATCCATATTATAAAATATCCTTCTTAGATATTAGAGGGGAAAAGCTCTATCGGCACTTTGACCTATCTCAGAGTGTAGAACATTATATGGAAATTAATCTTTTTAATTTTTTGTTTTTATAGTTTGAAATATACAGAGAACATACTTTGTGTTTTTTAAGGCTTACTCTAAATAGATAGTTCTGTTGTTATAGTATGGCATAAGGAAATAAAGAAAAGAAGTCAATCAATCACCTACGAAATTTTTAGAATTCCACCTGAGGAAGAAAACTGTATGAATGATTAGAACTCCCTCTCAAATGGAGTTATGTTCTTGTATTTTGATCTCAACATAGAAAAGATTTTAAGAAAAATTTCTAGACACTAAGTCCCCAAATTTCCTAGGACAAAGAGAAATAGTCCAAATTTAACAAACAAAGTCTGCAAGCTTCTGTTAAGGTTTGACAGGCTAAGGGCAATGCCCACTGGCTGCCCAGGAATGGACCATCCCCCCATCAGTGTGGCCATCGCCATGGTAACATTGAGAGGAAGCCTCCTTAGCACACATTCATCTGTCTTCAGAGAGATGAAGGAAAAGGAGAAGGGAAGAGAAAATGCGGAATCTGGACTTTCAAAGTGGAAAGCTCTAACTATTTTAAATATTATGACAATGGCAAAGAGAAAGGTTTAAAGGTGGCTGCGGGTCATTCCAAATCTCACCAAGGACACTGTTTCTAGCATGAACCAAACTCCCACCCACAGCATCAAAATCCTTACAAAAGGAAACTTGTAAAAGATGATTACCAAGCACATCTACAGAGACAATGTGCTCTTTGTGATCAATTAAAATGCAAGAATAGTCTGCAGTGGGGGTGTCTTACAAAGGGGCCCTTTCTTCTCAGTGCTTCTTAAAAAGGCAGACCTATCAAACTTATGGTAATGCGTTGCCATGCTGATTTAATTGTCAATTTTAAATTACTTAAGTGTACTTTAATGATCTATATAAAGCCTCATTTTTTTTTTGTACCTCTAATAGCTATTAATGGTTGTTAAAGAAAATGAAACCACTTTTAGTGAAATGTAATGTGGGGGTCTATTAAGAATAAGTTTTCAGAATGATAAAATACTATCATAAAAGTGTGAACCCCTGTACATTTTAATATTCCTGAGCAGGTCAACCTTCATTCCACTGAAAGAACATTTCCTTCAAATAGCACACAGTTAAACACCTTCATATATAATACATATAAAATAAATGTTATCTAATTCCCAGTCAAAATGCTTCTTCAGAAGTTGGAAAAGAGGTAGGGGTAACATATTACATTTCCTCCCAAAGTTTTAGAAGGTTTGAAATAAAAGACGTATTTCCAAAAAGAGGTATAATTCACATTCATATACTAAGGTAATATTTTAAATATACTAGAGGATCTTATTAATTAAATGAAACTTGTGGTGAATACCTTTAAGACAGAAGCGTGGTTTTGTCAGCAAATCATTATTTCCCAGTGTATGTCTGTGAGCCTGACTTTCCTGAATGGAGCTTCTTTAAAGGGGGACACAGCTGTCCAGCTCTAAGGACTAGTGAACACACACAACTGGAAGCATCCCCTGTAGGACACCAACTAGACAAGGAGCTATTATAAATCTAAAATTAAATATAATTAGTCAGAATAAAACCCCATCAGGCTTATGTCCACATAACCTAAGTAATTTAGACACTTTACAATGGTCTGTTTACTTGTAGCGATAGTCGGTTAAACAAGCCGAAGAGCCAAAGCAAAATAGCTGCTTAGATTCTTACTTATTCTTTTCGGCCACCTGCACTGATTCTATTAAACAGCTGTCAAGTCTTTAACTTTATCTTTTATGACTTAATGTGAAGTGTACTGGGAAAAACAGGGTTTTAGAGTAAGTTTGAGTTTGGAGTCAAATTCCAACTCCATGATCCTCTGTGTTTCCCTGAGCAAGTTTCTTCTCTGAAGCCATCTCCTCATCTGTGAGTTGGGGATAATGCATACCTTACATAAATGCTGCAAAGACAAAATGATGGAACAGATGTCAGGAACCTGCCACATAACAGATACTTCGTAAGTGTTATTGTTCGGTTTCGTGATCTGTCCAACCCTGAGGCCTTAAGAAAAAATCTGCAAACTCACATAGATGAGTTTTCCATTCTTAATATAATAGTTCAGTAACTGAAGTCAGAGATGCATGCAAATGGAAATGCCGGTCTTAAGTCCCTGAGCCCAAGAATAAAAATCTACATTAAAAATATGTATCCATGTAGCCCCTACCACAACATAGGGCTTTATAGGCACTCAGTAAAAATTGTAGATTGAATTGCTGGGTCCAGGAGAAGAACCGTACTATGTATGCACTTGCTCTTCGGTTCCTAAGGCTGATTTCATTTTTAAGAGTCCCCAAACAAGCCAATCAAGTAAACATTAGGTTAGGGGGATGTATCAACTTAGGCACAGGTTACTTACTGAAAACCATCCCCCAAACACCCTTCGTTTATTGTACTATGATGTGTACATATATTGCATGTGATATTTAAGTAAAAATGTTTATATCCTTCAAATGTATCACTTTATCTCATAGTTTCATCTTGTACAAGCCCATGTGTCTGAATTTACCTTCTGAAAAACTGGGAAAAACAAATTTAAAAAGGGTTTAAATCACTTAAAAAAATTAGCACCTCAGCTAAACCGCTGAATTAAGAGGCAGCCCTGAAGACAGTGAAGGGTTAATAACCCATTAATACAGTAAAGGTCTTCTTCAGCACAGAATCTTGACGACATATTTTTTGACAATTTAAATGAATAAATGTACAAGTACGGTATTCCCACGCAATTTCAGACATGAAAAAAGTGAGGAAAGCTCTAGGAGACCATAAGAAATGAAAGAAACTTCAAAACCAAAATCATTTAAAAAATTGAAGATTTGAGGTAGTTGTGAACAAGAATGAAAACCTGGCAAGTGCTTGATAAATTAATTAGCTTTAAAATAGCTGTGGGAAAATGTAACACTCAAGTTGCCTGAATGAACATGCCTCAGGTGAAAAAATGAATCTAGTCTGGAGACAGAACCAACTTCTTCCCTTCCGATCAAAGCTGAAAGCACAGGGTAATAAGCTGTCCTATATTCTTAACATCCTCTATCTGATGAGGGGCTCTTTCCTGGACCACATTCCTACTTGCTATGGCCACACCTCCTTCCTTTTGGGCCTTGAGCTTAGCAGGGTTGAAATCTGTTCACCCACCTCTTCTCCAAGGGACGGAGAGTTGCTTGACTAACCTCAATGGTGCCCCTAAGACAGCCAGGTTCAGAAATTTCTATAGCACCTAATGATTCATGTTCCAGGTTAGTTTGAAGCTGGTTATCTTTTGTCAGTTTAGAAATATAACACTAGGGGTTCTGGGTCATTGTAAGACCTCTACCTGTAATTTCTATGTGACTCCACATGCCACAGAATTTTGATTACCAGGGTGGCAGAGGGTAGAGGGGGTCTACAAAGCAGTTGGGAGCAGAGGCTTAGATATGTGACAGACCAAGGTTTAAATCCCTGAGCAACTGTGTGGCCTCTCTAAGTCTCAGTTTTCTCATTTCTAAGATGAGAATGATATAACTTTACCTGCCTAATACTGTAGAGAGGATTAAATGAGGAAATGCATAAAAAGAGCTTGCGCAATGCCTGGCACATAGAAAATACATAAAAATGTTAGCTACTCTTATGATTTCTATAATATATCAGTGGGAAAGGATTGGTGTAAACTGTAATAAAATTAGCAAAGTCCTAGAAAGGGGTGTAGCTATGGCGAACACTGTTCAAAATACCTACTTTTTGTAAGAGTCTCAGTGAAAATAATGCATGCATGAACAACAGACCACTGTATATATATTGTTATTTATAAAACAGGTATAGAAACTCAGTATTTTAAAAACATAGATGTCAACCTGTGAAGTACTTATTAACCTGTGCAAATTACTGTAGATGCAGCTTCTCCAACCACGAACATATTAGACTATACGCATCCTACTTCTTCTGGCTATGACTTTCCAGTGCTCTCAAAATGTAGCTTCAGTACGGTATTGTTGAGTGTATGGTAAAAGCCAATGAATGTTTTGACAGGTGGGTACAGTCTAGTGAGCTCATTCCCCACTTGGCCTCTCAAAAAGTCATATCATTCCAACATTCAAGCAAAAAGGCCTTTGATTATAGGTATTTTATAGAAGTCCATATAATAAAGTGAAAGAAGGGAATGAAATAAGTGGGAAACATTCATTCATTTAACAATATTTATTGGGCATCTAATATATACCAGCTCTGGGAATTCAGTTGATATGTCACAAGGATCTGGGGGCCCTGATGTGCCACTAACCCAGAGCCCTTATGAATTAGTAGGTCAGGATTCTGTGACAAACTTCGTTGTAAAAACCTGTGTGTCAATATACACAAATTAATGTGTGATCTCATGACGGGTAATGAATGAGTAGTAGAATTAAGAGAAAATGAGGAAAAGAGAGTAAATGATGAGAGGGAGTGAGGGTCGGTTAAGGGACATTTTACATATGCTGATAAAGAAAAGTCTTGCTGAAGGAGTGACATTAGAGCAGATACTCGACAGACAAGTGTGTTGGGGGGTGGGGAGTGAAGAGCACAGGAGCCATGGGAAAAGCACTGCAGCCAGGGGGAAGAGCAAGTACAGACTCCTGAGGCTGGATCAAGCTGGTGGTTTTTGAGAACCAGCCAGATGGCCAGCACAGCTGAGCAGAAGCAACAAGGTAGAGTGTGGGAAGTGAGACAACTAGGCCACAGAGGATACAGACTTTGTAGGGCACAGTAAAAATAGAGATATATCAGAGTCTAAGATCCAGAAGGCCTTTGAATATAATATTCCCTGTAAAAAAAAAAAAAAAAAGGATCCCTTCTTGGGAGGGAGAAGGAAAAGCCCCCCCAGCTTCTTTTAAATAAACAATGACATCTGTAAAGATAAAACTCTAATTTGGGAAGAGAAGCTAATGTGCCACAAAACAGACCATCAGCATTGGAAAAGATAGAAAAAAAAAATTCAACTAAAGACTGATACAGTCCCACATGCCTATTTTTGCTTTTGTTGCCTGTGCTTTTGGTGGCATACCCATGAAATCACTCCAAGACCAATGTCATGAATCTTTCCCTCAATGCTTTCTTCCAGGACTTTTACCATTTCAAGTCTCATGTTTAAGTCTTTAATCCATTTGAAATGACTTGTGTGTGTGCTGTTAAGATAAAGTTCCAAAAAGCTTCTGCACAGCCAAGGAAACAACCAACAGGGCAAAAAAGCAACCTATGGAATGGGAGAAAAATATTTTCAAACCATGTATCTGACAGGTTAATTTCTAATATATATAAGGAATTCCTACTGTTCAATAGCAAAGAAACCCCTAATAGCTGCATTAAAAAATGGACTAAAGACCTATATAGTCATTTCTTAAAAGAAGACATACAAATGGCCAACAGGTACATGAAAAGATGCTCAGCGTCACTAATCATCGGGGAAATGCAAATCAAAACCACAATGAGATATCCTCCCACCTGTTAGGATGGCTATTACCAAAAAAAAAAAAAAGACAATAAGAACGTGGAGAAACTATAACCCTTGTTGATTATTGGTGGGAATGCCAAAAGGCACAGCTGCTATGAAAAACAGTATGGAGGATCCTAAAAAAAATTAAAAATAGAATTATATGATCCAGCAATCCTTCTTCTGGGTATATATCCAAAAGAATTGAAATTGGGATATCAAACAGATATCTGCACTCCCATGTTCCCTGAAGCACTGTTCACAATAGCCAAGACACGGAAACAACCTAAATGTCCATTAATGGATGAATGGATACAGAAAATATATGTACACACACACACACACACACACACACACACACAGGAATGTTATTCAGCCTTAAAAAAGAATCCTGTGATATGTGACAACATGAATCAACTCTGAGTACGTTATGCTAAGGGAAATAAGCCAATCACAGAAGCACAAATTCTGCATGATTCCACTTATATGAGGATCTAAAATAGTCAAATCATGGAAAGAAAGAGTAGAATGTGGTTGCTGGAGGAAAGGGAATGGCAAGTTGCTAATCAATGGGTATAAAGTTTCAGTGATGTGAGACGAATACCCTCTAGAGATCTGCTGTCCAACACTGCGTCTGTAGCTAACAGCACCCTACTGTACACTTGCAAATGTGTGAAGTGTAATCTCTGACTGCTCCTCTGCTGTTAGTGTTCTTTGACATTTAAAGCTATTGCAGTTTCTCTTTCTCTCCTCCCTCTGTTTTTAGCAAAGTATTAGAAAAAAAGTCAGATGTCTTTCAGTTGAATTACGGGCTGAGTGTCCCGGCTGGCTGAATGCTTACTTACACCGCCTGGCTTATCGCCTTCTGCTTTGCCTGGGCAAGTGCTGTCAACAGTCTCTGAGAACGATGTTCTCTGACTTTCTAAAACAACCATGGTAACAAAAATTATATATATATATATATATATATATATATATATATATATATATATTTATTTATTTTATCAAAAAGGGACCAGAGACATAGTTACTAAGATCTTTGCAGTTGTAGAGTTTTCTTCTTTCAGTTTATTATCAAAACTCCATTTCCCCCCATTTCAGAAGTTTCAACAAAGACATTCTGATGCTCTGCTCACTCTTACTGGCATCATAAAGTTTGATTTGCTTTTTAACGGATGCACTTTATAAATTATAAAGTTATAATCCAATGTGATTTTTATTATAATTGTTATTATCATTAATGATTATTTAAGCAATTTCCACGGGCTCTCCCCTACCATGCCTTCTTGGATTTATAATCTGAAGTTTGCTGATCAGTGTCTCCCTGGGCCTGATCTTATCTGGATGGTTGGAAGGCACATGCCTGAAGCCAAGAGAACAGAAATGTACCATTCCCTGTGTGCAAAACGTGGGTGTGCAGGAGGGACCCAAACACACTCCATCTGCATCTTGCTTTGCTCTCAGGCTGCTGCGTTTCCATCACCTTTCTCCTGGGAAATAGTGACCAAACTGGGGCCAGAGAGTAAACGGCAGAACTTCAAGGGCAGAAACCTGGTGGAACTTGGGAGTTGGAGTATAGCTTTCAGGATTTTGGAAATAAGCAGGCTGGAATCCTGGAAACGGGCTATGAGGAAGCCATGAACTGATTTCAGCCAAGGAGCCAAAGCTGTCTGGTTACTGACTTCTCAAAAGGGATGAAATATGCTTACATAAGGCTCTCCTTGCTCATGAATATTTTTGTTAATTTTTCTTTTATGCATCAGTAATACTGATATTATTGGACTACAGCTTCTGAAACTATCCCTCTCTATTTTCATAACTTCTTTTCCCCTCTCTTCATACTCAGTTTCCAGGCTTAGGGTAATATCCTCCAACATAACTGGGAGCTGCTGTCTTGCCAATTTTTCCTGCCCCCCTCCTTCCTAGGCAATTGCTAGACACGGCTCTGGTATTCCATTCATAAGCTACTATAATATTCCAAATTGTTTTTATTGCATTCTTGGCACGTGTGGTACAACTTTTGAGTTTTAATTCAGTCAGTTATTCTGGAAGCTGATTCACTGGTAGTTGCCAATCGCCCATCATCTTGTGTCTTGAAAATATCCAAAGCACCTCAGAGACCTAAGGGCTATACAGAGTGCTTCAGTCCTTGCATTCTTAATTGGCCACCAATTGATGTCATCAATAAAAACATAAATAACAACAAAAAATCTTGAGCTACCCTACTTTTTAACACAGCTTTTAAAAAAGAAGCAAATGTCTTATTAACATTTGATTGCTTTCCCTAAGACTTACATTATCAAGCTACAAGTAGGCAGGGAAATGGCTAAACTATGCCAGGTGGATTGTGCAAAGCATTAAGCTAAAACTGGGTATTTGTTTTCTAAAGAACTGCACAATGGTGTAAACCGGTGTCTTGAGAAGTCTGGTAATGTTTTGAGAAGAATGTTCTGTTTTGATTTTTGAATCATATAATTTCAATCGGAGTCAAGTATGGTGATTTCATAGAAGCATTCTGTAAATCTATTATCAACTTCAAACAAAATCACCTAGAGTTAATCACCTTTCTCTGAAGAGGAAAAAAGATCACTTATACCTTCTTTAGCATATTTACTTCCATGTAATAGCAAAATAGCAGCTAACATTATTAAGCATTTCTTGTACCAGAGACTGGCTTTCACTCTTTGTAGGTAAGACATTTATTCCTCACAACAATCCCAGGAGATGGGAACTATCGATACCCTCATTGTACAGAGGAAGAACCTGAGCCCTGAGGATTTAGACATTGTGTTCAAGGCCATAAACCTATGAAGGAGTGGAGGCAGAATTTGAATATAATCCAATTCCAGGGCATACAGCACTGAGCTGCCAGGTATGCAATGATGTACCCAAATAAGCCAAGGGAAGACAATGTATAAAATCCTTCCATTTTCCTTCAAGAAAAATAGCAAAGTTTTCCCCCATAATTTCAGAAGGGGAGGACATTCAGAAAAATGCTTCCTTCCCATTTCTGTGCTTCAGAAGATCTAAATCAACTCACTCCTAATCTTTAAAATTTGTACATTTTGCACCAGGAAAGATAGTCAGAAAAGGGAACATTTTATTCCCAAGTGACATTCTGGGTTTAAATATCCTTTGCAACAGTTTTGTTTTGAAAGATCTCTATGGTTGCATATGAACCAGGCAGATGTCAACGATGAGTCTACCATGTACAATATTCACCAGAGACTAAAAATACTCCTTGCTGATCCAGTCTTTGGAAATATCACAGAAACACCATTGGACTTTCTGCAACACTAAGTGTCTGTGTAAATGCGTCTGAAACAACAGATGTTCTGGGCTCTTACTGCTGTTCCCTTTGAATAATAAAATGACTTGTGGGGAGCTGAGGTTCCCCTCACTTTAACACAACATTTTCAGAAAAATGGATGAGTTTTCATCCTCACTGAAACTTCCAAAAGGAGCCTTAGACTTGTGCAGATCCTGGGATCCACTTGTGGCAGTTTTCTGCAGGTGTTTGCCCATGGGAAGCTGCCAAGAGCTGGTCCAAATCAGGGCAACGCTCCTGACAGAAGGAAATTAACCAGTGGGGAGTTTTTAGTGTCTTTCCAGAACACAGATCTGTAGGTGGAATTTGCACTCAAAAATAACTCAGTGATGGGGACAGCGGAAAAGACTACAGCTGAGCAGTGCAGGAAGAACAGTTACCTGGAAAACGCACAGTAAATGGTAAGAACTGACACATACACGACAGGGGCCCAGAGAGAAAGCCAGGGTTGCAAATGAGCAGAATTTTGAGTTCCCTTGAGGGAGGACAGGGGAAATTTCCAGAAGCCAGATTGTAAAAGACGAGAGAAAATAACATTCAATAATTACAATGTTAGCCACAACACTGATGATCAATACCTTCTGTCTATGAGCACTCTGCAATTTCTAAAGCCTCATTAGCTACACTGTCACTGGACCAATTAGGAACCCCGGATTGGAAAGTGGAACCAGGTCTTGAACCCAGAGAGGAAGAAAAAGGGAACAAAATTAAAGGTGATTTCAAGTTGCCCTCCCTGAAACTAAAGGCATGGAAAAGGGAGAGGGTGATATAGTTTAACATAAGAAGAAACACCAAGCCTGACATAAGACATATTCATTTCGTGGAGATAAATGCAGACACAAACTCTGTCTGCAGCATCATCTACATGCTTGGGAGCTGCATTAGACTGCAGTCAGGAGACCCAGTGTAGACATGATTCAGTAAGTGACCAACTGTGTAACTCTGGCCATGTCCCTTGCCATACTCAAGCCCATGTGTGCTTATCTGCAAAATAGAAGCAATGGGATCTGCCTTCTTCTGTATTTGCCAGTGCATATGGTATTGCTTGGCATTTAGGAGGCATGGAAAAATGTTAGCTCAAAGTGATAATCAGATTCCTCTTAAATCAATTGCCTGCACATGTTTTTCGGTATAACAAACTCAAGTCTAAGATCTCCATCAGTTAAATGTTGTTCCCATTCTACAAAGAAGGCAAATTGAAATTGAGTGGTCAGTTTGTGGACCTGACATTAGAAATTAAGTCTTTAAACTTCTGATCCCTGGATGTTTTCATTGGGAAAATAAATAACTTAAATGTCTCCAAAGTCACCCAACTAGGAAGGAGGTGAGAGACAGCACTGTCTATACATTTTACTGTCCATGAAAACTAAAAGTTGCTGGCTTTTTTCTTTACCCTCAATCTACTATTAATTACAACAAGTTACTCTTACTCATTTTCAGATAAATATCTAGTGTTCTGTCAATATGAGTAGATAATTTTTGAGTAAGAACACTTTAAAATCACTATAGGTTTTGCCTTTATGGTAAAAACAGAAGCTTGACTCTATATCATAAACTGAAAATTAACTTTGGTCTTGGTGCATGAGAAATTGACAAGGCAGGACCAATGTTTCTTTAAGATGGTGTTTTCAGTTTAGCTGCAGTAGTTGAGAGGTGGGACTAGGGAAAACAGCACTACAGCAAGCATTCTTCTTTCACGGGCAGTAAATTGCTATATATAATCACATAGCCAGAGGGCATGGCTTAGTGCACTAAGCTTCAGGTTTGCTATGCCTAGGCTGTTTAAAACCTCAAGTTCAAATCCCATCAGAGTCCATATGACTCTTCATCTCCTTCAGTTTGATCAATTACATTTCATAGATTTTTATTATGTGCGAGACGCAAATAAGGCTTTAAAACCCAAATCCGGTTTATCTTATGGAGACTCTAAATACCTTGTACGTTTTCTTTATGTAAGTATTGAATTTCAGGCTTACCATCTCTACACCTTCCCAACACTCAGAGAGGAAACTATATAAAAACTTTTAAATAAGGTGAGAATATTTGGGTGGATTTGCCTGTACTGGTGAAGGAAGGGGTATAGAAAAGATACAGTCCAGGAAGCAAATCCAACATAAGTGATAATAACCACCAAGTACTGAGTGATCACCATGTACCTGGCACATAACATGAATTAGCTCATTCAATTCCCTCAGCTCCCCAGTTCACACAGAATTCTAAATGTCCAGTACAAGGTCACATGGGCTGAGGTGGGAGGGCTGGAATTTAAACACCAGTGTGCCTGAACCCAAGCCGATGAGGTTCCATTTGTCTACAAAGCCCTACAATCACTGTATATCTGATGAGAAAATAAAAATGAAGTGTGGGGAAGGTACCAAAAATGGAGTTATAAAGTGAGAGCCCAAATCAGGAAGGCAGTGGAACCCAGGGACTCAAGAAGAAAGCCTGGGTCAAGCTGTCATAATTTTGTATCAAGCCTATCTTAAGGAGCTGGTGGCTGATCTTCCCACTCCCGCCAGGCTTCATCCACATGGTGAGTAGGCAGGCCTATAGGCATGGTCTCCAGAATAGCCGGACGTGGGTGGGTGCCAGGCTACAATACACTTTAAAAATGTCACTGGTTAAATTCTTAACACTTAGTGGAACGCACACTCTGCTGAAATGGCATGTCATGGTGAGCCAGGGCCCCTGAACTAACTCGTCTGGCAGGATGCTCTGTTTTTTTCTGCTTTGTCTAATTATTTCCTTAGGTTTCTGCATTCTTTGCCATTAAAGAAACTCTCCATTCTCTGTTCCCATTGATCACATGATTACCCTGTAGTGATAGTCTTGCAGTGCGAACTGACTAATAGATAAGTCAGGCAAAGTTCTGACTAATAGATAAGTAGTAAGGATATGGAAACTGTACATGCTGACTAAATTGTAAATAAAGCCACAGGCAGAATTAACTGTATCCTGTTTTCCAATGAGGGTGACTCTGTGGGTGCCATTAACTGATACCATATATTCAGGGACAAAAACAGGTAAGAAAATGAGGGGTGGGAATGAAAACAATCATATCAGTTTGAGATGTGTTGAGCGTGAAGTGCCTGTGAAGCATCCAGATGGAGATGTATGGTTAGAGAACTGGCTGTGTGAGTCTGAAGCACATGGGAGGTTCAGAAAGCGAAGACCTAGTTTGGGAATCATCAATATTTAGGATATAATTAAAACCATAGAGAGAATGAATGAGCTCATCCAAGGAGAAAATATATAGAAAAGAGAGTAGTAGGTCAAAGCAGAATGCTGGGAAACGCCAATAAAAAGACAAGAATTAAAAGGACAGCCAGAGAGATCAGAGAACCAGGAGAGAACAGAAATGAAGGAATCAAGTCTGAGGAGCAACATTTCCCAAAGGATATTTTTACTTGTATAATGACTTTTACAGATTACAGTAAAACTGGCTTGCTAATTTGCACTGCAAATCTTTAAAGGGTATGACAGTATATGGAGCTTTCTAAAATTACTTGACCACAGAACTCTTCATTTTATATAAAACCTATGCCTATCCCTCAAAACTGATGCTCCTTGGAGCATACTTTGGTAAAACCTAGCATGAGTTTCCCGAAACAAGAAATCGTCTGTGATACTGGTACTACAGAGAGATCCGACGGACAGGGACTCATTAAGGGCTGCATATGGACAATTAGCAAGTCACTGATTACCTCTGGCACAGCGGTTTTAGTGGAGCAGTAAGGACAGAGGCGAAAGGTGGCAAAGGGCTAGCTAACAGATAAGCAGTGAGGAGGTGAAACAGCACACGTCGATTACTCTTTCAAGAGACAAGTTTGAAAGACACACAGGGTAGGAACTAGACAGGATGTAGTATCAGTAGGACATTTCAGGATGAGGGAGCTTTGTGCAAATTTATAGGCTAGAAGGACAAAAAATAAAACAAAAAAAAACAGAGAGAGAAGGAGAAGTGCTGGAGCAAGGTACTGAAGATATGTAAGCTGGAACACGAGGCGTGCTGACATAAAAATCAAGTACCGATCTATAAGAAGACAGAGGGGGAGAAGCTTAGGATTGGTTTCGGGGACCGAATAAGGCTCCTTACAAGAGGTAGCCTTTGACTTGTGCCTGGAGAGCGCAAAGGAGCAGGAGAGATTCAGAGAAGAAAGTCATGCAGGAAACGAAAGCCACTGCAAAGGGATGGGGGCCAAAAGAAAAGGTGTGGAGGCGCTCAAGGACAGAGTGTGCCCACGGAAGGACATTTGGACAGGAATCGGAGGGCTTTTTAATTTTAGCCAGTTCTCTTTTCACTGCTCATCTGTGGTTCCATGGGATAGGATGTCCAACTGACTACAGGTTCCTTAACACCAACATGCTCATCTATCAGTTCACTGTAATTTGGGGCTCTGATTTATCATTTACACAGCCCAAATTTTCTAGCAGAAAGAAAAAGAGTAAAGAAACACATAGTTAAATGTTGGTGAACGGAACAGTATAAGTCCCAAGCCAAGGCAAAACAAACCAAAATCTTATAAGCAAAGAAAGTACATGTTGTTTATTTTGCTAATCTTGAACTGAGTTGAGTCAAGTAACTTATGCAAGACCAGTATCTTGAATGAGAAGAGTGGAATATATCTGAACAAATGGTATTTTTCACCTTGTTGAAATCACATCTTTTTCTAGACAAGAAAATGAGAGTTGTTCTTGGTGATTACTATTTACCACTTAAAGATATGAAATAATCAGTATTTTGGAGAATAGTTTTAAAGACAATTATTTCAAGTGGTTTTCTTGCCTGTGCAATTCAAAGCAAAAATCCACAAGCTACTTGCTGTTTTTGGAGACAGCATCAATGCTGGGTTTAGACGTATTTAAAAGACAGTTCTGCAAAACATTTTGTTCTAAGCGAGCTGCATAAACAGAAGCTGCTCAGCTGTTTTCCTCTACAACATTATGTTTCGATTCGTTAGCTCAAGTCTTATTAAAAATAATAACATTAATGGAAATTGTTCCATTTTAAAGATATAGTTTTAATCAGAAAGCTGCCCCCCCTGCCCAGCAGCTTGATGACGCCTCCTTGTTAGTCTAGACAACAGGTGGGGAAAGGTGGTCTCCATCCCAGACAAGTATTTCAACAATTGTTAGGCAGCAAATCAGTAACCTATAACTAGCATCAGCCAACAACCAATTGAAAACAGAATGAAATGTACATTTCTTTAATTGACACAGACTGTTAAGCTTATCTAAGGACAAGCATCTTCTATGTGGGAAAAGCTTATACAAAGCTTACGAAAACATAGAGTTCAAGTAACCATGCATTAGTTCAGAGCTATAACTGTATTTCATATGTATTCTGAGGCAAAGAGGTTAGAGACCATTCCTTCCATTTAAAAACATTTTTAAATCCTCATCTGAGGATATGTTTTTGAGAGAGAGAGAGAGAAGCGTCAATGTGAGAGAGCAACATCGATCTGTTGCCTTCCCTGTGCGCCCTGACCAGGATTGAACCTGACCCCTGGGTATGTGTCCTGACCAGGAATCGAACCCGAGACCCTTTAGTGCACAGGATGACGCTCCAACCAACTGAGCCACACCAGCCAGGGCCATTCCTTCCTTCCAGGGCTGCACGAATGAGTGAGTGTGCCTAAGAGTGAGGCTGTGTGCGTGAGAGGAAAGAGCAGGAGAGCGAGGGAGGGAGAGAGCAATATTGTGTATGTAGCAAAATAGAAATGTTTGTAGTTTGTTCATTACTGCTATGTAAACTAGTGGGATAGCCTGTGTGGTCTACAGGCAATCAAGTGCTCTACTTAATGGCTAAATCTCCATTTCAGGTAAGAAAATGAACCTCTTGAAATACTGGAAGCCCCTCCTAGGCACAGTTCTTACAGACATCTCACTGCTTCTGCACCTGGAGCCTGAGACTTACCGGAACTCACTCCAGGCTTTTGGAGTTTGACAAGTTCCACATGT